>NC_137680.1:19630949-19675949 GCF_963989245.1 Nansenia antarctica
AAACCCCATTGCAATATGAAGTATACTGTATGTTGGCCTTCTGCATATTTAAGACCGTCAACCACAGAGGCCTCTATGCGCTGTATTAACTAGTATTGGAGGACTCAAATAATTGAGCTGGCAGATTCCACTCATTCTGCACTCCATTCATTCCCGGTCTAGCCCGGGAGGTAGTAATGATAGCTGGTATAGAGAGAGCTGTGTAGAATCTTATCTGGGTTCGGGAGAAGTATTTGGCTGCAAGGCTCAATGACATTTAACTCGAGAGCTCCTCCTTTATGCTTCTGCAATTGATTTCTTTCTCTCTTTTTTCTATTGTATCAGGAGCAATTCCTCTACCTCACATTCGAATGTGGATTTTATAAAGACTACCTCTTCTGCCTGTACCATTTCACCACCATTCTCCCTGTGTGCCCCCCCCCCCCTCCCCCTCCCACCCCCCTTCCTCCCACTGGAGATTAAATTGTTGCACTCTTGATGTGTTAATTTTGCTCTAACATGTATCAGATAGCCCACACTACTGCCGGTCTACGATGCACCACATAGTGGGCATTCTCACACGTGTAGTAGCCTACTACTAATTTGTCAGTCTTAATGGACTCACTAAATGAATGAAATACTGAACAGACACATTTCCAGTGGTTATTTCATAGCTCGACTGAAAGATAGTGTCGTTCTTCTCCTCCCCCCCCCCCCCCCACCATTTTCACTTCAGGTTGTAGATGCGACCAGATGAAAACAGGTCATGCTAACAAATCGCCGGGGCATACCTCCTGCTTTCTGATTAATGGAGGGTCAGGGACTGACAACCCGTTTTAATTTGATTCGACTGCCAGATTAAGAAAAAAAGAGAGGGTGAGAGTGTGTGTGTGTGTGTGAGAGAGAGAGAGAGAGAGAGAGAGAGAGAGAGAGAGAGAGAGAGAGAGAGAGAGAGAGAGAGAGAGAGAGAGGCAAAAAAGAAAAGTGCACTTTCAAGAGGCATTTTCAGTGAAAGCCTGCGTGCCGTAATTCCCTCTGATGGTTCCTTAGGGAGCGAGGGCTCCTCCCGTACTCCATGTCCACTCTAATCCCATCATAGATGAAAAGATGCTTAAACGTCTGCGTCATCTTGTAATAAAATATCTCCACTGTTTATCTGATCAATGAGAAGAGCAGGCGCAAGCTGGCCAGGGTTAATGTGCACCATTTCACTTAAATACCAAATTATTGACTAAAAGGCGGGGGTGGGGGACGGGACGGGGGGGACTAGGGAATTCACAGTCTGGGAGCTCAAATGACTGACTTTGCATAAGGAAGGAGAGGAGGAATCTGTCATTGGGAGCCCTGTCCCTGGACTGGGAACACTGGGGCATCCCTAATGCAGTAATCGTGATGGTAATGACACTCTCATCAAAGTGATTAGATTGGAGGGGTGGATAGGGGTAATTTGGAGCTTTTCTCCTTCCGCACTTTGTCAATGAGTGGGTGGATCGTTGTGTCTAGACCAACCAGCATGGCCTGTTTTTAGGCTTAGCCTCACTGAGAGGGGACGGAGAGGGACAGTTGAAGGATTTCTTTTCGTGCACCTGCCAATATCACTAATAAATAGCAGAACGACGACATATCCCTCCATGCGTGTTAGAATGAGGTGAGGTAGCGTTAAAGAGACGGGAAAACGTTGAACACGATTGCATTTGTAGCACCGACTGTTCTGTTATTACATTTGTTTTTCTATGATAATGTAGCTTTATCGACTGCGTAGGGATATGCAAATGACTGGGCAAGGGAACAGACGTTAAACACCTCCTCGCTGATTCAGGACTAAAGAGCGAGTAAATACGATGCTGTAAAAAAACAACAACAACCTAATGACATTGTTGAAGGGGCAGTTGAACCTTTACTGTAGTGTCTCTTTCCACATACTGTACCAGTGTACATTCCTCTGTAGCCTGAGTCTGCATCTCTCAACACTGATTCTCCATTGATCCATAGGCCTTTGTAATGGACTCTAATAACAACTCTATTACCGCTGACGCCCCTGATTGGTTTGTGTGGCTACGAAATTAGCTGCAAAGGAGCCAGCGTGTCAATATTCATTCCACAGCACAGATTACTTGTTATAGGAGAACAAAGGTGTTCCCCGCTCGAGCTGGACAACTTAACTCGGTGTCTCGTAAAATTCAAGCGAGATATTGATTGGCCTCTTGTATTGTGCTGAAGAATAAGTAAGGGGGGAAAAAACATAAACAACAGCAGCTGTATATACAGTTACATAATACCGCACACACACACACACACTGAACCCAAGTTCATAGGATATGTGTATTTCGTCCCTTTTCTATAGCACAAAGTGTTCAGTACCATAAGGCAAATTAAATCAATGAATTCCTCCTACCAGATGGGTGCTTTAACAGTCAGTTAGCCTTTAGATAATTGAGGCGTTGACTCCGGAATCATAAAACGGATGGCTTGTTTATACATTTTGCTGAAATAGATCAGCGAGGTTAAATAAATGAAATCCCATTTGTCAGCTGGTAATAAATGGCCCCCCTTTCGCAAACAGCTCTGTTTGGCCTAATAAATAGAGGGGGATGTAACGGCGCTCCACCATTGATAGGGTTACAGCTTAATGAAATGGTCTTTCCTCTGCTTGTTTTTTGCCTCCTCCTGCACACTGTGATAAGTAGCAAACCAACGAAGCTTGTAATTACAATCTTACAGAGAACCCGGCCAATCTGTGTATAAATCTCACCATCCAATTACAAGATGTAATAATTTTGCAGTCAAGCTGGTAATGAGGTCTAATACTCATGCATGTGATAATCCCCCCTGGATGCTGACTCTATCAGATGTTAGCTTTGTAATTATACTGGCAGAAAATCATTATTTCATGTTCAGCAGAAAAATGAGGTTGGTGGGAAGTTAATTTTCTCTATGCTCTGTGAAGCATAGACAAAATTTTAATGATTTAATCATTACCACTATCCCGTTTTGCAATTGACCCATGTTACTTGTGTGTGGAAACATTTGCACATTTAAGAGTCCCTGATACGTAGTAAAGCTTGCCAGGTAGGCGCCTTTTTTATTTCATAATTATGCCACAATAAAACTATTATGCTAATGGCAGGGGAATCTATATTGTAATTCTGCTGTGTCATTTAACAGCTTTATGGAACATAAATCACATTTTTAATTGTGAGCGGGTAACATTTCCACTTTAACGCATGCTTTTTATTTTCGGTTTCCTCCAAGCGTTGACCCCAGCGGTGAGGGAAAAGGTCAACCGTTGTGAAAGACTCGCACAAGTTCCAGAATGTTCCTTACTCTGTCATATTACACTCTGTAAGCTGACAACACTGCTTCCCATTTGATATGTATGGCTATACAATACAGTATATCCAACAATATAACCAAAAGGTATTGTGAATTTGATTAGCCTTGCAATATCAAGCCATTTGGTCCACCAACCCTTGTTACTCATGTGAAATAGACCACAGGAGACATATGAAACATGACCTCCTGACCAATCATAGTGTCCATGTTGTCGACATGTTAGACTATATAGTTGGCCAATTACAATACAATTTCCCATGCTAAAATGTTTCCCCTATTTGTTACTTATAACTGGTTTTAATGACATTTGTTGACGGGGAATGCGGGGAAATATTTCAGCTTGTCTATTGACTAAATGACCAGAATGACATATTAATGGACGATAGTGCTTTGTGGTGGATGTAAGTTGCTGTATGTGAATGCCAGCCTTCTTGGGCCTTGTAGAAGTAATTCCCTGACCTCCATCTAGGCAATGCAATGCATTGGTGTAGGGAAAAAAAATAATGAGAAAAATTCATTATCCTTTGTTTGTTTTCTTTGTCACACAGCAAGCGATTGGCAGGGGTCTCTACCGGGGTTCTGTTCCAGGGTGTGTATCAACATTGTAACTTATGCAGGTTGCCACAGAGGCCATGCTGAGTAGTGGTTCTACTGATAAAAAAACACTTGGGTACAAGACATCAGACGGTTGAGGAGGCTGGGGGACATAAAGGCAAGGTAGCGTTGGTGTCAAGGAAAGTAAAATGTGGCACAACGGCGATAAAATCTGAACTCAGCTGTGCAAGGGTCAGAGCTCACGGAGCATGTGATACGGCTGCTAATAGAGATGATTGATTATGGCTGTTCTACGGCGGCTGAAGCATGAGGGATTAAACACATGATCTGCATCTCTCAGAGGATGTTGTGGCTAATATACAGATGAGACCGGACAAAGGTCACACTTTTTGACAAATGACGCGGTAATCGGACCCTCCTAAATGTCATACTGTAGATTAGTGTACGCACACCAACTGAGGTTAACGCCGATGTCGCCTACTGTATGTTCTCATAACTGGTTTGCTAGCTCAATCTGATGATGCCACTCTATATAAACGCTTTTTTAAAGATTTTTAATCTTTCAATGACGTGCCTTATAGCATGTCATCAGCATACAGTCCCTTGTTATTACTGGTTATTCGACTTTCGTCATGGCAAAACGTTACCCAACTATGGAGGACTTACGTCATGGTCATGTCCAGTAGCAACATGTTAAGACAAGGATATTAGAAGAGTAATTTCACTGTTATTTCACAGTTGGATGATAAACGTTGTTAATAACTTAATGCAACGTATTCCTTTTTTCCCCAACTTGAATAGTTTAGTACATTAGTGGTAGAAGTTGAGACAACTATCTCTCGTTGAGTACGCTAGATATCCACATGAAGGCAAAAAAAGAACGGGTGCATGTCTTTGAAATAATGTGTTTGTTTATTTTTTTATATAAGACTAAGTAAACACAAATTCCAGTCTTAACCATTCCCATGGTTATTTTGATACAGTCAGTCAATATAAATGGATTATGGTTTCATATGTGGTCTTGGATTATTCAATGTGCATTGAGGCATGCTGTCCCTTCTCCTGCATGATGGATGTATATTCCACTCGAAAGTGATTATTTCATGAGCAACTATACTGCACGATATACATTTTGTACTTTAAAGCAAACCTAGTTTATTAAACCTACACACATCACATCAAACATTCAGGGACCGATTCATCTGTAATTTGATATTAGTGGTGTAGGCCATCCGATCCCGACCCATTCGATGAGAACACATCATTTTTGTGCAGCCCAGTATGCAGAAAGAGTCACTGGTTGTGGACCAGCATGAGAGCCTTTTACATTTTGCCATTTCCTATTAACTGTTATTTAAATGTTGTCAGTCAAACCCCATGTGCATCTGGCACCCATGCCATGTGAAATTTATTTATTGAAAGTTTTGGTCACACATGGAAAGTTAAGCAGATGGTGCAATCACACAGATGCACACACATGCACACAGCCCTGAAAAGTGTGGGCCCCTCCCCCAGCCTATTTTATGTATTATCTTTATGCCTGCCCATCGCTGGACACCAACGCTCTTGTTTTGCCATTTTAAACAGATCTAATCAGTAGTGTGTTAAACAAGAGTGGATCTTTTATGCATTGGGTGTTAGGACATGCGAATCACTGCTGTAGATCACCAGAATAAACAACTCGGCCTGATTCAATTACAACAGCTGCAGCCACTTTTATCTGCTTGTGACATCATTTCAATCAAAATGTAAAATAATCCAATCCAATAGATGCAATAGCTGAGATAGGATACAGACTGCTGCACTTAGTCGTTTAATAAAAAAAATAAAAAATACAAGACATTCTCCCTCTGACAGCTATCTGGAAGTTCCCATTCCAAAAGTCCATTACCCTGTGTAATAGTATTCAAAAAAATTGAAAGCAGGAGATTGTCTATTATTTTTTATTAGTCAAACTTGTTTTTGAGGATACAGCCTGCTGCACTTTTGTTCATTTAATTAACAGTGGCATAAAATTCTTCTTCGAGCAGACATCTCGCTTTTGTCTTAGCAACAGCAATTACCATGTAGAGTCATACTTAGAGGAATTGAACAGTCTGCAAAGCCAGTATTAATAGTAAGTTGATATAAATGTTCTAAATTATGGATTTGATAGCAATAGGATACAGGCCAGTGCACTTTTGCTTGTTTAATTAACAAAGCAGAATGCACTTTGACAGAAATTTGGACCATTCTTGAGAAGAGAATGATTTCTTTCAATAATGATGTTCAAGAAAATTGAATGTAGGAGAATGTACAACAATGTTAATAATATGGCTTGGGCTATCTACAACTGTGTAATCTAATAGAATGCAATTAATTTAGGACACAGGCTACTGCACTTTAGTCATTTAATTAACATGTGGTGTTTTGTAGGGGTTGGAATATAAAGCCCTACACCCCCTGTCAACTTTGAGATGCCACTGTATACTCACTCTAAGGTAGGGTAATGTCCTTTGTGTAAGATATGGTAATACTGTATGTAACCGAGTTGAAATGGTAAACTCACTCCTCAAGTTCAAATGTCCCCATCCACAGTATCGAATAGCTAGCGTTTCGTTAGCGTAGCTGGTTAACATCGGGTATTTGAGGAGATGGCAAGCCAGAGGTCACAAGGTCTAGGCTCGGTCGGAGCAAGCCAAATTGCGAGGCTACCGTTTGCAACAACTTGAAGTCTGTTTCATGTACTGTATACTTAAAACATCTTCACTTATTTTGGTAACTTTACATGAAGCACCCTCTTATGAAGCTGTATGATAGTCTCTAACAGCCTTATATACATGTATAGAGCTTTATAGAGGCAGTCAAAAAATAGTTTTTGAGTGCATATAGCTAATGCGCTTCTTGTTTCTAATCCCTACATCATATACATGTTCTATGACTGCTTATAAGGCTTTATTACATTTGATGAGAGGGTCATTCAAGTAAACTGTTCCCCTTATTTTAATTTCAAATTAAACCCAAATGAACCCATTGGGAGATTCAGAACTATATTGCACGATGTGTATTTTGTTAGCATGTTGAGTGGTGAATGTTTCCAGAACTAGCACGATGCCTCTTTCAAGAAAGTTTCTTTAGTTTATAATAATCAATGTTTCACTGTTAATTAGTAAGTACTCTAACGTTATTCAAAAAAGCTGTCTGCAGTATATATATGCAGTATATATATATATATATATATATTCAGAAAAAGTAGCTTCACATTTTTGGGGGGGTCTTTCCAGTAAACATGTTTGGAGTGAAAATGAGATGCAGTTTCAGGTAATACATCTTTGGTGGCTGCAATCAGTTGACCGTGTAACTTTGTGACACTTTCCTAAATCAAAGATAGCACCTATAACCAGGACGCACATATGGACTAATAACATAGGTAATAACATGCACACACTACTTTTCATTGAAATGTCCCAACAAAGATGTTTTCCCCTCTTTACACTAGCACAGTAAAGGTTATTCTCGTAAGGTGAGGAAGGGAGGGACAGACGTTTTTTCCCCAAACAAGCATTTTATAATTCATCACCAGGGTTGACAGATGAGTTCTGCTGGAGAATATTAGAAAATGTCTCAAATCTCATATATATGCTAATGGTATGCTGAGACTGGTAGGTAGTGTGGCAGAGTTTTTAATCTGTCCTGACCAGTGAGAAAAGTGGAGGAGACAAGTCATTGCACTGAACAATTTATGATCAAACAACGGAGTTCTAGAGAGAAAAAAAGAAATGTGGAAGACAAAAAGGCATCGGAAGAGACTTGTTTTCTAATTTAGCAGTTGTGTAATAACAAATAGCATTAACTCCGCTTTTGACGACATTAGACATTGTATTAGTCTTGTCGCCATCATTTATTGACTGTGTTGCATATATATATATTTTCTTTCCTTCGTTCTCATTTTGATTGATGGCATGTTGTGCTCTGCATGAATGCATAATGTATTCACGTTAAGAAGGAAGCTTGTAATAAACATATTTACTTTGATAACCGTGTGTATGCAGAATGCAGTTACTGCATCTACTAGACAGAGGTAAAACAGTAAAACTGCTTTGGATGTTTCTCATTCTTGCCAGTGTGCCATATTACCTCTAAGCAGTCAAATCCTCTCAAAATAAGTGATACAGAGTTAGCAAAATATTCATTTCATCATTGGTTAAAACACACCTGTTCACTGTGGTCTACAATTGACACATCTCCCCTACTGTAAACTGCCACTCACTAATCCCTGTTTTTATGCTGTGCATGTCCTATTACTGTTTGTCTTATACTGTTTAGTACCCTGTCTTGTTGTTTTATACCCTGTATTTCTATGCTGTCCATGTCTTGTTGCTGCTGTTTTGTCTCATGTTATTATCATGTTGCACGTCTGTTTTTATGTCCTTGATTTTAATTGTACTTTTATTGCACTTTTAATATATTATATTTTCAGTCTACTGTAAGGGGCCTTGGGTGTCCAGAAAGGTGCCAATCAAATCAAATGTATTATTATTATGTTTTCCCACTAAGCTAAGCCAGTGATATGTCATTTCAGCCGACCAAGCGTTATTATAATGGAAGATGTACTGTAGCCTAACCCCTAATAATCCTGCGTTAGACCAGACTTGATCAAAGTTGTCGTCTTCTAGGCCATTATATAAAAAAAATGGGTTTGTTATATCACTGTATGTCACGGCCTACATTGTTGTATATAACTATACAATGTTTGCTCTCTGCTATTTGCTGAGTTTAGTGACCATAAGTTGATGATATCCAAGTAGGATACCTTGTTTGAAGGAGACTGCTGCAGTTTAAAGCTTAGTTTAGTGGTAGCTGCTCTCCAAAAAAAAGAACAATGTGACAGCAGCTGGTGAAACCAGGAACAATTCGGCAGCCGATCAAATGTTCAGACTTTTATTCTGAGAAATGTCAATAAATGTCAACATTGTTGAAAATCAATGACACACTCGCTAGTTAAGTAACACAACTTGTTTTGTGAGCCTGCTAACAATGTAAACTAGTATTATAGTTAACTAGGTAGTAGGGGGGATTTCTCACCGAATTTATTGCTTTGCAATATTTTGGCTTGACTAGCGAGTGTGTCATTGATTTTCAACAACATTGACATTTTATTACCATTTTTCAGAATAGAAGTCCGAACAATTTCCCCAGCTGCCGTCACATATAAAGTATTCGCTAAAGTAGTCCACCGCCCCTTCTCATCCTCATTTTCTAAACCTGTGCACGTCTATGCAAAACAGTACACTAAAATTGATAACATAATCACTCAATGCAGATGATTCCCTGCTCTATTGGAGCTTGTGATGAAGTATTAATAGCAGGATAGCTGGTGCTTTATTTTTCATAAATTACATATGTCAAAGATAAAGCCTTTGTTTAGGATGTTAGGACGGCTCAAGAAAATAAGGGTCGATCAAGGTCTGAGCAACCCCCCCCCCCTTTGTTCTTCACTATATCTTTATTGAAGAAGTAACCCATTAGAATAATCTGTATGCTTTATCCACACTTACTCTTAATGTGGCTTATTTTGCTAGTTGAGGAAATGGAGGAATCGGCCTACTGTACTATTAACACTGCCAACACATGTACTGTATGTTCATGTTACTGTAGTCATGGTCTAATGTGTCATGCCTCATTATATTAAACTTTCTGGTTAGAAAGCTTAACTATACTGTAGGCCTGCCGTATATAGCCAGAGAGTCAACACTTTAGTGTTACAGCAGTGGCAGCGTTGTTCAGGGTTGTTTAGGGTTAACTCTTGCCAATGGCGGCTCATACAGTACAGTAAGCTGAAAACTCTGTTATGGCCCTGCAGGGTGACCATAAATACCTGGTTTAAAGTTTTCATGTAGTGCTCCTATAAACCTGTTTAGGTACAACCAACAACTAGATAAACACCTTCTTAAAGATATTACGAGGAAATCAAATTGAATACAGTTGCATTTTTCCGCCTTTGCACTGAGCAACCAGAGATTAAGGAAATATTTCTGTGTTATGATATGGGTGCTGGGAAACTTGGCTGGCTTTCAGCGGATTAAGGGAGGTTATTTTCAACAAGGGCCATTTCCAGGTTTTTAAAACCCATACTGCTTACCATGGCTACCACCAGGACCTCTGACCTTGTTTTTCTCAGTGGATTAATGAAAAAGCAAATAAAATTAGGGACACGGCAGGTTTCAAGACATTCTCATTTTTATCTAATTCCTACACCTGTTCCTGGGTCTAGTACATCTTATATTGCTTTGTTTAGCCAGTAATTGATTTGTTTTGTATCTCCCACACATGATACGTCTGCCTCCTTTAGTCGCTTCTCACTTTCTCACTTTCTGGTGGTGTAGGACATTTTCTCTTCCTGCAGTTCTACCATCTACAGTACTAACTGACACACTGACAGAAAATTATTACACGTCATTACACTTCTTAAATCACAATTTACCCAGCCTCTGCAAATTATTCTCCAGTGAGCGCAAGGGGTAATGGAAACTGTCTTCTCCACTTATGTCCAGCTCTCTCCTCTTCTGTCAAACCAACCAATTGGCTGTCTTGCTGAGTGCTGAGGAGCTGATGCCTTCTTTCATATTAAAAGCTTCAAAGTGTAACATCACATCAACTGGGTTGACTTTGTTTATTCTTAATTTGGACATTAGAGGTAACTTGAGCTGCAGGGCGTATAGTACATTAGATTTTAGCTTGATGGGTGACTGTCTTTGTTTAAGCTTAGAGGACATTTTCTTTCTTCAATTACATGCAGAGAGAACACTGGCGTGTTTCACTCTAGCCAGTGTTTTTTCAACTGGAAGTCATTCTTATTATCTGTAGAACATGTTGGTAAAAGTATATGGACCCATGAATCCTCAATGGTCTTAATCTGGAAATTACTTATTTATATGTGTTAATGTCAACATTTTTGAGAAAATGTCAGTTAATCGTTTGAAAACTTGATTTTTATCATACATAATATAACAAGGAGACGACTTGAGAGGAAAAAAATCCTAGCATGCTTATAACGGTTTGATATAAACGATCTTCGAAACATACCCGTTTTGGTTTTAAACTCTGATTTTCATCCCCTCTTAGTTGTTGACTTATGGGGTCCAGTTTGTGCTGGCAGTGTTTATGAGGAGAAAGAGTCGCCCTCAGGGCTTTAGCCTTCCAGTTAAGGACTTGCTGGCCTCTCCTTTCAGGCAGCATCAACATCCTTGCTCCCAGGGTGCCTCTGAACAGACAGCCCGTAGCCTGGAGGTTCGCTTTAGCCACGGAGCTGCCACATACCAAACAGTAACTACATCTTAAAGACATTTGTCTTGGTTTTGTCTGAAATAATTTGGGAGACCCAAGCTCAGGATGAATGGGTCTAGCTGGCGTTAAGGGCCTTGGTGGAAGTGGCCAGGGATTTGGAGAGCCCATCCTTATATCTTCTTCCCCCACCCCCCCCTCCACCCCCCTCTCTTCCATACATTGTTTAACATTCAGTCATCCTCCCTGCCTGCTCCATTATGCCTCAGTGGGAGAATGATGATGAATCGTCTGACTAGAGGAAGAAAAATATATCAAGTCTGGGTCTGGGAATTGGTTAAGTACTTCTGCAGAGCATTGACCTCATAATCGCTCTCAGCCAGTTGGCCCTCCTTGATTTATAAACTGGGCTGTGATTAATGCTCTTTTAAGTGGACAAGGCAGGCCAAAGACGTGGAGGCCGGACCACTCAAACATGAACAACACTTGTAGGGGTTGGAAGAATAACAGCCTCTTGCATTTTGGTAATTGTGGCAGCTTCTGAGCAGCTCCCAGTCAAATCTCCAGGCTATAAATCATCACTAGTTGCCCTCTCTTTGACACCAATTTCACCTGTCCTAAGCGTCCTAGGTCAGTGCCTAGCAGTGGGCTCTAAAGACATCTTGTCAGAGTTGTGGTTCAGGGCACCTCTTGCTGGTCATGCGGCCCAGGCTAGGGGCTACGCTCCGGGGTCAGGTGGGTTGCCACAGCATGTCCCCTGTTGGGCCCTGGACATTTGGCCCGCTGCTCTCATTAGTGGGCTCAAATTAGACAGTGTCATTTTTAATTTTGAAAGCATACTTCATGCTGTAATTCTTTGGGAATGTATCAGTCTACAGACTGTAGTAATAATGTATAATGTGATTGCTGATTTGTTTAGAGGTACAGTAAATGAACTTTGGAAACAATGTTTGAGTTGAAATGACTGTAGAATTAAGATATTTTAGTGAATTACAGTAGATTACAAGATTTTCATTGTGTCATCAGCACATTGTATTCTCTATTATGTCAGTGAAAGAGCTGGTGTATTACAGGTATGCATTGTGGTATACGCTGTTGTATTTAAGTGAATTATGGAATAGTTAAGAGATCTATTCAGGTACGTAATGTTGACAGTGTTTGGTGCCGGGAGGAGAGAATGTTCTATGTGGTTATTTGACATTTTGAAATCTATTTTTCTCAAGGTAAAACTTTTTTCCCTTCCCTTTGTGAGGTGAGATTGACAGGGTGCTCTCTGGGTTGGAGAAGAGGTTTGAAAGGAAATTTGCTTGAGCAAGTTCTTTCACCTGCGGGAAGCTAGAGCGCATGGCGTGTGTGGGAGTGAAGGGAAGGGAAGGCTTCACTGTGCAGTGGAAATGGCAGTGTCAATTAAATATCACTTTCAATTTCCTTGTTTTATGATCCCTCGGCTACTAAGCACCAATAATTCCAGCCCTCCTACCTTGTCGTGAGGAAGATTGATTACACTTGTCTCCTCCTATAAAAAGACATTTACATGAAAATAAGAAAACAACCCTTTTGTTTGCATGGAAGTGAATCAAGGAAAGCAATCCAGTTTTTGATTTTCATACAAAGGCAGGGAGAGATAACAATCTGAGCGTTCAAAAATGGTCTCGTCTGACTGGATTTTGGAGGTACCACATAGGGGGGACTTATGTAGATTATATACACCTCGTAAATTATTTTCATGCAACACTGAAGAATGTTGTTTCCACTAACACAATAAGATGTTCGAGATGCATCGAGGATTTGCAGATTGTGTCTTTAACAACGATGTTACATCCTATATATTTATTTTCTCCGGATTTATCTTATCCCATTGTTTTCCCAGTGTGAGGAAAGGAAACACTTTATATTGACAGTATCTATCTAAAACGTACCTCTACAATAAGTACAATAAGAAGTAGCATGAAATAACAATGCCCTCTGTGTGTATAGTACACACTGTCTTAGCAATTGCTATAGGGGACATGGAATGAAAGCAGGATATGATGTACTCTACCAAAGGACAATATGACAAAACTTTGTATTACATGGGATACAATTTCATATGGCTAATTTGGCTATACATCACGTTCACTACTTGTTTATCTAAGAACCACCTGATAGGCTAATAATAGATACAACACTGCAGTGATAGTTTGCAGTGTACTGTATTATTTTTAGGTTCCAATCGTCATTGCAGTGTGTCTGAAATACCTAAAGGTGTTGAATTTTTTGGTTGAATGTTGATACTGTATGGTCAGGTGTTTGAGAGGCTATTGTCATTATCAAGCCATTATCTTTGCTCAAACAACAGCCCTTCCTTGAACTCAAAGGGCAACGTATAATACGGTCATGAAATCCTGACGCTTAACCAATGCTTGGGAGGGCAAGTCCCTAACGCCTACAGCATGTAGTCATTCTCTCTCTCTCTCTCTCTCTCTCTCTCTCTCTCTCTCTCTCTCTCTCTCTCTCTCTCTCTCTCTCTCACACACACTCTCTCCCTGTGTGTGTGTGTGTGTGTGTGTGTGTGTGTGTGTGTGTGTGTGTGTGTGTGTGTGTGTGTGTGTGCGTGCGTACGTGCGTGCGTGCGTGTGTGTGTGTGTGTGTGTGTGTGTGTGTGTTTGTGTGTGTGGATATGGGGTGTGTTTGTGTGTGTTTGTATTTGTGTTTGACACCGGGTACAATGGCAGCCAGGAATCTCATCTCTGACCCATGCTTTTGTGCCGAGCCTTGGCCCTCTTTTCAGGTCTCTGCTTCCTCCGACACCCCCTCCATGCTTGGCTGCCCCTAATGGCCTCCTTATTACCAGTTACTATTCTGCAGCTGAGCTGGGAGCTGGAGGAGATGTAAAGTAAATCAGACGTCGGACACAGTGAACAAAAGTACAGTCTCTCCCCTGTGAACATGACCCCCAGATAAGAAAATGTAGGAGACAAATGCAGCGCTAATTTAATTAACTCGGTACAGAATGCCCAGGCCAAAGATAGTGTGCAGGGTTGTTTTTTTTTAATAAGGAGGCAATGATGAGATTGAACGGCTCGGTGCAATATGAGCAGAATCACTTTCTAATGGAACAATTAATCTATATAATGGCCAAATTATTTAACACACAACACTGCCTTTTAGTGGTAATTTCTGAGTTAATCAGTCCACTAAATATGATTTTATCCATGACCGGTCAGTTAGCCTAATTGTACTTTGTTTTTCTTTTTTAAACCAAGCACTGCTTGTAGATTAGATTAAATACAGTAGCTGCCATTCATTCCAACTTTATTTCCATAACTTAATGAATTTAATAGGTGACTAGATACCATATCAGTCGTGTGGAAAAATGACAGAACCTACACACTTGGTCACTAGCACTTTTTTGTTTACCCTCGTTGTTGTTTTGAATTTGAATGCATACAGATACGGGAGACACAGATAGCATCTTAGCTTTACCTACACAGATATATTAAGCCTACTGTTTTTCGATTAGCCTCTAAGTTGAGGTAATGTAGAGCCCAGTGAGTGAGAAAGAGGGATGACAATGGCCATCAGATAGCAAGCAGAGGTATTTCTCAAACAGGGCAGACTAGTGATAGCCCATGCATATATGGTAAACAGTGAAGATTAGCCCAGCCAAATCTCCCAGCGCACCTTTAAGTCCTTTGTTGAATCACAGAGGGTAGCAACCAAGTGTGAGGAGCTTGTTTACACAAAGCATAGAGTATCAGTGTCCAATAATTCCTGTCTCCCATGGTCTGTACTTAAACAAGGTCAGAGCGCTATAGGAACAAATGAGTTGTCCCGTATCTGGCTTTGAACACTGTTGTATTGTACAGCTCTGTGTGTGTGCAGCGATAAGCCAGGCACTAATACCATGCGTAAGACACTAATAAACAAACAGTGTTTAAATTGCCTGAAAGGAACCACTGATGCGTAGGCAGCACCAGCGCTTCAATGGCTTAATCTTCTCTTATTTTACATTCTCATTCAAGATTAGGTTGTAAATGGGGAGAGAATATCAGGGATTCCACCCCCCCCCCCCCCCCCCAAAAAGCCACAAACATGAATTCTCCTCAAAGTCTAGAGATGATTTTCACATTTTGTCATTGTAGCTTTCGTAATATTGTCAAAGCACATCCTGTGGTGTGTCAGTGGGACGATCTGTCCATGTTGGGCCACACTGTATTGAAAGAGCGTTTGAGAACATTGTTCTCCTGGGACGTTGTTTATATTGCCCTAGAATGTGAGTGTGTGTGTGTGTGTGTGTTTGTTAGCGCCTTTTTGTTCAGAGTTAAAATCAACATACAGGAGAAAAAAAAATATGTCTTGTGAACCTGAGAATGTACACGTTAGGATACAAGGATACAATGCAGGCAGTAATTAGCTCTTGTATGCATGGACATTAGGGGCTTGACACCACGGGAAGTAGTGTCACTTAACTTGGCAACTAGAGGGCAGCCATGTTGATCTGTCACCACTGAGAGGGGACTCAGCAGACACACGGCTCTTTGAAGGTCCACGCCCCAGGGGCTAACACTGGCCCTCTGTTCCCTGCTATATTAGCTAATACAACTCCCTGTCTGGGTCCATTTAACTACCGGAATCTGAATAAGATATGCATCGTCATGGACATAATATGAGTAGCTTTATATCAAGAGTCAAGTCCTGTGCTGTGCCTATTTCCTGATCCTGTTATGATTTAGACTTGTCGTATGGAAAGATGTTTCAATATAACGTTGTTTCTAATGATGCTTTTGCTAAGAATAAAAGCTGACAGTAGAAGTCCATAGGTTTGCACTGAGAACTGCATCACAATATGCTCCCTTCTTTTTTTTACAAGTCCCCAATCAGCATGCCAGTGGTTTGAGCAGGCTTACAACAGTGTAGAGACATCGGTGTTATGTGTTAGGATGCATTAGGCATTGTACTTCTGGAGAACGCTCAGGAGAAAGAACATTGTTCTTCCGGCGAACGATTCTTCCGTTTTTTTCCCAGAGACTCTTGGGTCAAGTTTTTATAGGGCTGTTTGGTTTTCAGATGCTATTTTTTCTCCCCCTCTCAGCACAACTATAGTGTCCAAACTTGTCTACATTTACTTCTCATGTTTTTGTGCATGGTAGATATCCTTTAAAAGAGTATCTCAAATAAGTCTTTATTCTTGTTTTGTTGGCTCATATTCTATGTTTTCATGAACTCTGGCCCCAACCATGGCAACAGCAAGAAAAATGTTAACAGTGATTGACAGGATTAAAAAAGCCCCCCATCCCAATACGCATTTCAAACACTTTGGGAACAATGGCGTTTGGTGTGATTGAATTAATGAGGTATCGCGGACTGTCAAAAGAGCACACATACTTTACATAAACCTGATTATCTTTGCATGGCAGAAATGGAAGAAAAGGGAGGGAAGTGGGGGTTTGGCTTTCACTGGGCACCTCCAAAGGAACCATCAAAGTGTGGGTCGGGGCTTAGAGAGTGATGTTCTGGCGAGGCTGTCTTGCCCTCTCCCTCCTGCCTAGCCCTGCTTAGCATAAATCAACCATAGGGCTTTAACAAATCTATTCAAGGAGCCGGGGCCCCAGAACAACATACTTTTTCACAACCCGCCACCTCCAGGCAAGACATTTCACGGGCAGGCATTGTTTCCGCATGAACCGTGCATAGATTTGATCGTCCCTAACCCAAGTCGGGCAGCTATGCCCTTATTGAACCTGGAGAGTGACACCAAGAATGACTGCCAAGACTTCCCTAATTCTACCAGCTATTGAGACAAGAAAATAGGGGATGGAGGTGCTGTGACTGAAATGCTCACCAGATCAGCAAAGTGACTCCTCTGAAACGTGAGCTAATTCTCTATTTAATCCTTTTAGGCAGTTTTTTTTCCCTTTTTTTTTACCCCCCTTTTTTTCTCTCAAGGAAGTGTCAGCAAAAGTTCTTCTCTAGCAGCATCCAGAGTTGGCTGAGGAGTTGTTAAGAGCTGACTGTGTAGGTTGTTTTTTTAAGAACCCTGACAGCCTCGCTTGATTTCTGGGCTGTCAAAAGTCATCTTTGTTAGCCTCCGCTGCCAATGAATAGCAGAGGATTAAAGAAGAGGCGTGTTCACAAGTGGCTGTAGGTGGGCTTTGCCTCGAGTGCCTACGAAAAAAATCACAACATTACTCCCCTACGCCATTGTCTTAACTCTACTCCGTGCATATCAGATACCCACAGATCCCTCGAAATGTATAGCCGAGAGCTCGCGTGTTGAACGTTATGAATTGTTTCTCATGCTGTGAGGTTACGGAACATAAATTGCGAGCACATTGTGTCAGTGAATAATACACTTAGCATTATTCATAAAGGGGAAGATTAAAACCACTGGTAAAAGGTTGGCTGCATGTGCCTGACACAGGAGTTACATATGGGCTAATGTGGGCTTTTATCTTCTCACATTGTCAGTAATATATATCCCTCGGGCTGTATCCTGTGTGTGTCATTGTACTGATATAACAAAACAAATGATGAGCATAATAATGTTTGTCTATTGGCTTTGCTGCACAGTGCTTTACTGTACTGTAGCTTGTATTGCACTATTGGTCTATATGAGTTAAAAAGGTATAAAACATATAGTTTGAAAAACCTTTGATGGTGGCCAAAGCATTCCTCTGTGTGAACATAATGTTTGGGAAATGGTGGCCAAGCTGGTCAGTCCAAGCTTAAAAGGATCACCCCTTTGAGGGGTTAATCACATCTTTGGCTGCTTCTCTCGATACTCTCTCTTAAGCCTCAGGGGGAGTTGAAAATGTTGGCTCAAAAATGTTTTCAATTCTAAGACTTTCTAAGTAGAAAGCAGACTGAACTGTTGTTACTCAACCACAAATGTTAAGTGAGACAAGGGCCGTACATCTTGGATGTACAATATAAAGACTAACATATCTCCAACATCCTTCTAAAGATACTTTCTGTGATAAGAAAGACATAAAATCCAAACAACATTTTGCATATCACTCAACTTTTCTTTAGACTGTCATATTATAGTGCAGTAAATTAAGTAGTGGGAAAACCTCTTGACTTTTATTGTAGTAGGTCCTAATTATAATTCACTGGACCAGACCTTTTGTGCCACTGAGTGCGTCATTTGCAGTTAGCCTGGGCAGATACATTAACTTCTCCAAGCTCCTTTCATTAGAATGCTATTAGTCATTGCAGATTGATCAATATATCATGTATAGAACATATTGAATGTGGATGTCTGGGGTCTTTGTGAGCCTGAAGATAATGACTTCTTTATTCAAACCAGCTTGTAGGAACAAGGAGATAAAGCAAGGGTAGAAAGAGTTACAGCTCGCGACCAGGAAAGTCTCTCAGAGATTATAAGTGGGTGAACTAGAAAAGCATAAAGAGTCGCTTAATTGTAAGGTGAGTGCCGGAGCAGGTTGTAAAGATCTGATACTAAAAATGGCACCTCTGGCAGGGCATTTAAAAAGAGATCCATCCTTTCTCACTCTCGGTCCTTGACAGAGCGACATACCAGGTTCTCTCAATGAAAATGTATCTTCCGGCTTTTGAATCCATTCTATTAGTTATCAGTCAATGCCAGTTATAATTATCTGGTGACTATGGGTCTATAGTACATATGTTAAATTGTCAAAAAATAAACACATTCAAATTCTCACAACATATTTTCCCTGAGAGTGTTACATTTCTTACAAGATGGTTGTGTGTTGAGCTACAAAGATAGACAATGTGTTGTTGGGCACCCTGGAGTAACACAGGGAAGTGCTAGATAACATTTGTTGTTGAAATGAGATTCTGTGCTTTAGAAAATCCCTTGAGGGCGGTAGTACAAATGTTTTATATTCAGGAAAGACCTGCCTTTGATAAGGACTGTGATCCAATGAGCAGCTAACTTGGCATGAGAGAGTGCCAGAGCAGTTTAAAAACGGGGCCTCGGAAACCCATTGCTTCGTTGGCTCATCTCTCAAGCATTGTTGAAAACACATTTGTCATCCTAAGATGTATGTATCTAACTGCATGACATTAGCATGGCATTTCATATCACATTACACCTTATTAGCACCATAACAGTGATGGCCATGTTATTTGACTTGGTTGTGGTCAGTAGAGAGAGAGAGAGAGAGAGACAGAGAGAGAGAGAGAGAGAGAGAGAGAGAGAGAGAGAGAGAGAGAGAGAGAGAGAGAAGCAGAGAAGCAGAGAGAAAGAGAGAGAAGCGCCAAATGTATTTGGAAAAAGCAGGGTTTAATATCTTACTGACATACCAGATAGGCCAGCTCGTACAATGGAATCATTGGAGGTATGTCACATACTCTCCCCCATGTTGTTATTTGATATTTACAGCACTACCTGGCAAAATCGATGACGGAAATGCAGCTCTCTGGGCAATACCTTGCTTTGGAACAAACTACTGCGGAGGAGCTCGGACAAAGAAGATGGGCTCCTGCTCATGTACGTGTCCTTTCTGTACATTTCCTCGCTGGGCTCTGACCTTTAAGAGATGTCAGGAGCAAAAAAAAAACACACACTCCCAGAACTTTACTCTCCCCCGTCACAGAGGGATACTCTGGCAATATTTAATGCTCACCACTGTACACATCCCCACTCCATCTCTGCTAACAACCGTGGAGACTCCAGCTGAATCCACTCAGCGGCGAGCGTTTAAATTAGGTTTAATTTAGTATCCTGCTGGCTCAATAGGGATTGTAATAGAACACATTACACCTTGTCTTGCAACTGCACTCTCTCCGTTTTCCTCAGCTAGGAGAATCGATTTTCCAAATGTGGGGAACAAATCAAAGGACAGAGCGATTTTGTTGCAGAAATCCTCATGGTAGACATGGCATTTTAATCAATTTAACTATTAACTCCTCAATGCCCCCTGTGTCATGGTACAAGCTATCCGCTGAAGACATATAGTGCATGGTAATAAAAAAAACACAACATTTCAGTATTTTGAAGTAAAATGTTCTCTTCTAATCCCCTCTCGGAATGGCAAAACGTCCACTGGGAACTAAACCGTCAGAATCATTGTGTCATTTGCATTTTTCTAGTGCTTCACAAGCACCTGCTTTCAAGGTGAAATGTACAAAATATATACCAAATATACATCCCTTCCTTGTGTTGTTGAAGGTACAATGCTAAAAGCTCAATGTCGAATTAGAACCTACTGTGCTAAGCTAACTAAGCGAAGATACTGACTCTACTCCACCAAAAGCAGCTGCATCATAGTTGTGCAACCACCTTCATGATTTCCTGTCTGCGCTGGCCGCCGTACTGTACTGCACTGCATGTTCCTGTCTATTCCCATGCTGCTGTACGCTGTAGTGGCAGATCGGCCCTCTCCGTCAGCAGCAATTAATGGAATGAGATGCACTTTGTGGCAATTTGAACATTTCAGTGCTCTTCCCATTCCCTAGGATTAGCCTCTGATGGTTAGTTCCCTGAGGACGCTGGCTGGGGTTGAGTGCAGGAGAGAAACATCAGAGAGCTCCCAGCACTGCTGGGCACAGCCAGACGACGGGGGAGTATTAAGCCATTGACAGTTTACTGCTCTATAATATTTACATTTGGCTCGGCATCGTGACATAGTTAGGCTGGAGATGTGTGTCGCAGGCCGTGTAGGTGACATGATTATTAAACTGCTTATAATGCATGCTTAAAGTGTCGTCCGTCCCCCATACAGTAGGTCGGCGTGACGATATAATGCTGCTTCGGTGTAATTACGTGGATATTGAAGACATACAGTGAAGACATGGTGAAAAAACAATGCAAGCAGTAGTGTGATCTCCTCCTCTATTCTTCCACCCATTTAGTCACCCAGCCACAATTTAGGGCAGACTAAAAAGACCGGAGGCCAAAGTAATCTATAGGCAATACTGTCTCCGCACAATGCCACACGGGTCAACCAGGAACCAGAATGAGAAGGACAGAGACGAAGTTGAAAGTTGAATGTAATAACACCTTTTCAGACAAAAGCCTTACAGTGCTGCTATCGAAGAAGCTGTTGGCTCACCTTGACAGCTCCTCTACCCACAATGCACTAAGTGGATGATTAAAAAGAAATGGAGGGTTTTACTGTGGGGTATGCGTAGCATCCCAGGAGTAACCCGAGCCAGCCAAGCGAGGAGCTACAGCTGTCCTCCAAACAAGCCCAACATTCTTTATTTATTTCTTATGAAATATTGATGTGTGTTATGAAAGGTTTAAAATAATGTGTCTGCCTCTTTTTGCCCCGGCACCACTGTTTTCTAATGCATAAATAATTCTGGCCCATGGACAGTGGGGCAGCGCATTAGGTGGGATGTATCCGCTGTATCACATTCTTTCTGCCTGAGAGAAAATACTATCCCTAGTAATTTCCTACACTTATACAATCTGCGTCCAGAGTAAATAATTGATGTATGAATTTAGGACTAAAACTCCCACACAATATGACTTTATGTCACGGGTTAGTCCCTGAAGAGTTGAAGCCAAAGCATCTCTCAAAATGGGTTCTTCCACTTTAAAGGGGGACCCCTTTTGATTCCCCCCCATTCGATGGAAATAGGAGACCTCGGTGTAACAGCGCTCTTGATGAAGTCTTGCTTTGCATGACTGCCGATAACCGAGTGATTTAGCCCATTATGAGATGGGAAATGTTTTGTTTTTGAACACAAATGGGGTTTCCACACTGACATGAACCCGTTTTGATTGCATTGGCAAAGAGCGAATGTGATAGGGCGCCCTCTCGCTTCTCATCTTAATATCTGGTGTGATGTACAATTATGCCTCAAATTGTCAGCCAGATCCATTCACAAGATACACGGAGGGATGAAAGGTGAAAAAAGAGGAATAGCAATTTCACTCTCGATGCTTCAATTAACATGCTGTAGTGAGTACAGCTGCTTTTCATATTAAACAGCTCAACTACAATTCGCGTTGAAATGTTGTCAGACCCAGAGTGCAAAAGAGTGCCCGGCAGTGGAATTACAGTGATAGTTTGAGGAACCATTTAACTGCCCGCAAAACACATTAACGAATGAAATACCCTGACAACACTTGTGTGCGTGTTCATATCCACATATTATATATGTTGACTCAGCTTACACACGCTTTGTGAGTTGAGAGGCTTCTTTCCACTGTGCTGCAGTACGAAATGTCGAGTCATCCATTGTACACAGTGTACTCTAGGTGAGCTCTTATTATTAATATACTGTATGATCTTCAATAGTATTGGGCAAACGACTGGAAGCAGATTATTGTAAAAGAAGTTAGTTTAATGGTCTGGAAGAGAGACTCTCAGGTGTGAGTACATCATTATGTGACACGTCTTATCGACTGTCACCTTTGGCGAGCATAACCCCTATTTACATGGCATTTTGCCGATGATGGTGAGCATATTGATTTCAGGGGGTTTGTTCACTTTTCCACTGCTGGCAGGCAGGCGTCTTCAGAGAGACTAACATTGACAGATACTGTCAGTCACTCTCCCTGTACATACAGTACATATTACTGAGTTATTAAGGTATGAGTTCTGTTTTCTTTGGGTTAACCATATACAAGTGATACAACATCCTGAAGTTTTCACCTTTGAACAATGCATCCGCTCAGCTTCTGTTCTCAAATGTGCTTCCTGAACTTTCCACATCCGGAGAGATTCAAGCTGTTGGCAAGTGTTCTCCACCTTTTTTCTGCCAACAATGTGGCGCAAATCCTGCTTAAAACCTTGGTGTTTTCATTTGTTCTGCCCCGTCTGGTTGAGAGTCACTTGCAACCTGTTTTGGGGGGATGTCAAGCTGTTCTGTCTGCTTTCAAAGAAGTCCAAGCCCAGTCCAAGCCCACTGTCTACGTGTTAGCAGCCACCAAAACAAGTTTTGCATTGTGGTAGCAAGAGAACTTCATATGAAAAAGGATAACTATGTTCTTATAGAAGATCAAAATGTTCCTGGGAGAGGAACTCTCTGTCCGAACTGTGTTTAACTGAAACGATGCCATTGGGTGTAGGGCCACATGACACTCTTATAATAATGATGTATGCAGTGATGAGAAGAACAATGTCTATGGGATGAGTACACTGGCAAAAGAATAAAATAACCTCTTCCAATGCAGTCAGAATGGCTCAAAACAACAACAAAACTCAAAACGTGTCCCCCCAGATATGCATCTACAGTGACCTTGAGTGTGTTTAAGTAGATGTCCATGCCAAATGACAAGGGTTCCGTGGGATCAGTGGTTGCTCTCAGCTGTTCCATTTACTGGTCAGATATGTCAGATACGTACCAGATCCTTAGAGGCCTGGGACGGCTACAAGTCAAATGCGTAGAACCATCATCAAACTTTACCGTTACCAAGTTTCAGCATCAGTCCCTAGAGAATCTGTAACATACATAATAGTCAACTTATCTTGATTTTTTTTTTTTTTGCACATGCCCTACGAACTAGCTATGCATTTAATAAATAGTAATAAAATAAGAGTAGCTACGGTACTTAACTTTACCTGTGTAGTTAAAAACATCCATATGCGTTGAAATAAATCCTCAGAACTAAATAAAGTTGAAATTCATATCATATTGGGAAATCAGTAGAGCCTAACCTTTTTCAGTGAATGTTTGATTGCAGTGGACATAGCTGACCAAAAATGTTGTCAAAAATGTAGACAGATCCATAGACGTGGTGCGATCCGCTAATGCAGATTCAACCGTTCTAACTCAATTCCATGTTCATGTTTTTTTAATAACATTGAAAAGATGTTTGTCACTGCTTTTGTTTTTATGATGTTTGTTTACACATTTTAGAGCATTTACTCACAAATCAATTCAGCATTAATTATAATCATTTTTACAAATACAAATCAATGTGTGTTGGTTTGTGGATAGGGAATTCTATTTCTGCTTTGTTTTGTTTACGGATCATCATGTCCCCTGTTTAACCTATACTCAATATTTCCCCTTTTTAAATTCAAACACAAGCACAGTACATAGTTCTGAATCAGTGACATAATTAACTAATCTGTTAATTATAGCATAGACCTCGGTCTTCTTGATACTGTACATCCAACTGTCAGAGGCCACATCAAAAGCCCAATTATCCTAGGTTGGTCAATGGTCCAAGACCCTGGCTTCTCCTGTGAGAGATAGTATTGATTAGCCACTAACACTAAGGTATTAAGCTTTAGTGTTGTTCTGGGCCATAAAGGTGGTAAAAACTAAACTAAAACTCACAGTAAGTATACAAACGCTGGTGGAAATCTTGCAGAAATCAAATAAGTTGTTGTATGGTTAAATATTATGCGGGCTTAGATGGTTGATATTTCCCGTCACATCCTTTGGGTATTCTCCAGACCTTTCCATAAACAGAAATGACCCCAGGACCTGCCCTGACCTCCATGGAGGTGCCGGATCAATGACAACTCTGCCTTTCTTCCCCTTCCCGTGCAGCTTTGGAGAAGCCAACGCTCTGGGCTACACCACCCCCCTTTCAATTGTGCTGATGTGTTCAGGCCCTCTAGTGTGCTGTTGACCACCCTGCTCTATAATAACCACATGCAGCTGCCACCCCTCTCCCTGCGCCCCCTCTTCAATGTTACCGAATGAGCCCAAACTGGATCCTAACGTCTCTAGCCATGATTAATCTGATAAATAATAAATATATCAATCTAGCCTTCAGACAAGGACAAATTCTTACCAGCAGGAAGGCACAAGCCCCCTTTAACTGCTGCCTGTAGCTGCAAAATTAATTATTTAATGATTAATTCTTTAGGAAATGAGAAAGTTTTGATTAATGTTGTCCGGCGTCAGTTCGTGGTTGTTTGATATATGTCAAATAATTCACCCCCTCACCAACCTTTACACACACACACACACACACACACACACACACACACACACACACACACACACACACACACACACACACACACACACACACACACACACACATACACACACACACACACACAGACATTCTGACCCTTTAAAAGAACCCAGAGGCTACTGTCACAGAGATCAGATGTCGAATATCTCACAATAGATTACAGTTGAATTTTAGAACGCAAGCCCCTTGAACATGGCAACTTTGGATAACCTCTCCCAGCCTTAGTTCAAACCTATTTACTAATGGAAGCCTCCAAGGCCGAGGTTCTGTATACATATTTAATGGTGTCAAATTGTCATTTCATGTTAATGTTTGTAGAGTGGAAGCCACGGAAATACAATTGTATCCGATCATATTTACAAAAATAACAAATGGCTATTGACTATCAGAGATTTATATAAATAAATCTGAATATCAGACTAGAGCGTTATGGCTTTTTAAAATGTTTCTGTGCATTTGTCTTTGATTTGCTTTTATCACAATGTATGCATTACATTTGAGATCTTAAAATGTTTTGGTTTGGACAACAGCAACCTCAGATCCTCCTTTTTTACAAGGGGGCCTTACTTAGATTTTCTTTCAACTTTTAGTCATATTCTTATCCAGCGCATACTCCCAAGTTTTTACACATTTCAGTTTTTTGTGCATGTTTATGTATAGGCCTACCATGAGATGCGTTGAGTCTGTATAGGTATTTTGGAAAAATAATCAAATTCAAACTTGGGATAGAGGAAAAAAAGCACAGGATCCTTCAAGTATTGGCTATTTAAGATAAAAAAGCCACTCTTCTGCCTAGAATGGCCTGCTGTTTTATCTGTCATTCTGGAGGTTTCAATCATGATGCAGTGGTAGTCCCCTTTCACCCCTGCTAAAAACAGCCTTGCCCCAGGGGCGGAGAGGAGAGCCCCAGGTTTAATAGGGCCAACAACCCAACAAATCTCTTTCTGTCCTGCATAATATATTTTCCTCAGAAAAATGTGTTTCTGTTGGCAAGAGAGAGGCTGGTGAATCAACTGTAGACTGACAGACTGCATTGTCCAAGGTAGCTTTGCTGGTTGTTACAAGCATCAGGACATTAGACTAAACAAAAGCTGGATTGGCGGGATCATCAATCAATTGCTTGACAGTTGACTTCAGTTTGTTTGTCCCACTCTGCATAATAAGTGATTGGATCAGGTTTAATTAGATATTGGGTAATCAATCATTGCCAACAAGGCACTTGGCTTGGGGACTCTGCGTGTGCCGTTGTCAAAAAATAAATTAGAAATAAAAATTATAGGTAAATCCCACCAGTGAGTTGTCCAACCACTGCCTTTGTGAAACAGAGACACGTAAAAATGAGGCATGTCTGGAACTATTACCGAAGTATTCAGAGGTAGTAATTACATAATAAATGAGCGAAATAAAATATGTTTGTATTTACTTGGAGTGACAGTTTACCTTATATACACATGTATTTTCACTTGGACGTCTGACTATCATAAAGATGTTAGTAGTTGTTGTTTTGTTTTGAAAAATTCCAATGATCCTGACACTGACTTTACTTAAGTAAGATTAAATGTTGGCATTATGGTTTTCAACAGATGTAGCCGATAATGAGTGTAGTAGATGACATTAGTTTAGTAGATGAAAATGTGTGCTCTTGTCTTCATCTATCTCTCCATCAGGATTCTAGTTCTGGATTTAAAATGATTAGATACTGCAAAAATAACATGCCAACGAGTGTGTGGTGATAATGTATGCATGTCTAGAATTTAAACAAAACAGATGCAGTCAGGTAGCTACCCCAGACTTGCTTTGAAATACTTACAGTGCCACACTGAATATTTGAAACGATGTTTTGTCCACAGTGTTGTTGTTGTTTTTTTGTACCACTGACAAAACGTTAGCGAAAGCCACATTTTTAAAGAGATTCAGGAAGTAGAAAGATGTTTCAGATTGTTTTCTATGAGCAGGTAGGTATAGTAGATGCATGATACATGTCTCCACTAGCATTTCAAGGACACCAAGCATGCAGCGGGAAATCACAACACGAGAAAAAGGCTTTTACACAAAGGCGGTCGAAGGAAACCAGCTGGGCAGGAGTCTCACAGCCATGCTTCTAAGCCCGCCGCCGCTGCTGATGAGACAGTTACAAGTTTACAACAGCTGCCGACTAATGTTTGATCAGTGATAAAATATGCCAAGGTGACAACATCATGCTGCCCTGCATTTGTGGGGCTGGGCATTAAAAATTCAACACCGCGAGTGGGGCCCTGATGGTCGGGATACTCCCCAAAGGTACACGGGATAGAGACAACTTCACAAGATGTCAAGAACAATATTCATTTGTGTTTGCCATGCAAACCCTCAGAGTAACCTCCTCACGTCACGGGTTTGTACTGAAGGACCACTGAGACCTTCGCCGGGGAAAGGGAGAGCAAGACAACAACCGGCGAGTCGGCGAACATTGATGAGTTGATGCTTTCCAAAGGAACAAATCAGCTGTTGCTTGGCGCCCCGCCACAGTCACAGAACGATGCTGTGCTGAGAAATGTTTTGTCCTTTTATAAGTATTTGGGTTGTCTCCTTTGTTATGGTGAAGCTGGCAGCCCAGGCATGCCAAGATGATTCTCCAAGTAAATGTCAACTGTCAGGGTATGGCTCATCAATCCTGCTAGGTGTGTCGAGCTAGGACGTCTCCGAGGAGCCCGTGCAGGTGCTCTGTGAAGACAGTTGCTTCCTCTCATGATCCCCCATACAGGTTCAGTGAGTGGTGTGCTTGCCGTCGTGCATTAAAGGCCCACTGTAATTGACATCTCAATATTGAAAGTGTAACTCGTCCTCATAGAAATTGCTCTTTGATAATTGGTTCCAGAAATAAGTAGACAGGGTGCCCTTGCTAATGTTGTGCTACATTGAAGCCTTAACGATACTGACCATCTTGTTAAAATATTGTGAAGAAGTAAGGAGCCTGTCACTTTGAATTACATTGACTTTCCAACTATCTGGCTATTAGAGTCCTGACTAGTGCTAACCTTGAGATGTTTCTGTGACATTGTCTGCATAACTATTCCTTAATTCTGAATGTGCCTAACTATATAACATGAAGTTTGATAACCAATTGTTATTCTTTAACTTTCTTGACATATTTTTTCCCATTGTTTTAATTAAGTGTCCTTAATTAGTGATATTTGCCGGTGACAAGTAAGATGATTTTTAAAAAAGATTTGTTCTCACAGAGCTGAACAATAGCGATCAGAGAAACAAAGAAAACTTCAGTAGGGTCGATCAATCTCCAGGAAAACTCCTGGTCTCTTAGCTTATCTCTGGGACATGATAATTTGTGAATACACACGCACCGCACATCCTCTCCTCTTTTGTTTGTCCCTCCTCGTGAGAGGTTGTGCAGCTAAATAATTCAGGGTAAGTAAGAACCAGCATATCTTAGAGAATATTTAACGTGCCAAAAACAGACAAGGGACAGGTTCGTTTCAATTAGGCCTTTTGTTACAAGACAATGGGGTGACAAATTCATTTCATTACCGACCAGACGTATTGTGGCGTGAATTTTGTACCTGGGTTTTTTTTAGTTTTTTTTTTTATCCCTCCACTGTTTGTGTTCTCCGACTCTCGTTGACGTCTTTCCACTCCCTTTCCCTGGCTTTTTCATCTCCCCATTGTTTTTTGCAGGGATTGTGTTACCTGGGATCAAGTGACTCTTCGGCCCTTAACAGAGACTCGTATTCTTCTGGGTCACCTGGATACCTCTCGCTAATTGGATCAGGTGTAAGTCAAACCAGCAGGCCTGTGACTTTGATGTGACACTTTAGAGCGCCGCGCCTGTACGCTGCCTGTTTGTGTGTCAAACGCCAGCCTGCTTTGCCTGCTGCTGAGGCATCTAGTTAATAAAAAAACGGTCGTAATCATGTTGTATTACAAGGTTCAAATTCATCCTATTGCTCTATTGTGGGGCTCATCATTAATTTTGCAGGTCGCACTTTGGTTTTCATTACGTTTTCTACTTTCTTCCTTTTTTTCCCCGTGTTCGCCTGCTAAGTGTTGGTGGGAAGTGTTTGTAACGGCCAGCTGCTTCTTTTCACGAGCCAACGAGACGAGGCAGACCAGTCTTCCATCAGTTGGAAAACAACAAGATTTTAGTGTATTTTAATATTGATGAGTGACGAAGATAAGGATAATGTATACATTGTCCTTCATTCTATCGTTTGAGGGATTGACCTTTCCTTAATACCGTAACACTAACTGTATCTGTGTGTATCCAACAGCTTTAGGTTTTTTGCATTTTTGGGGGGTATTTTTGTTGAAGTTATTATTGGAAACGTTTCCTGTACTGGCTTTGGTGGTAAATATTAACATTGCAATGTGGACAGCAAACAGGACCCTATTTGGACAGTGGACAGTGGCCTGAATAAGAGCCTAAGCCTAGCTTGGCTCACAATGTCCTTCCAGGCTATACCCGCTACTACGCCATCTACCAGGTCATGGCCAAAGAGGAAATCCTTGGTAGAACATGTCAGAATTAGTCCCGTAAAAGTGTAAACAGAGCAGAGGAGCAGAAACGCGCGGGCCCTGTGCCATCTGTTTGGTGCACTCCTCTCGTTACCGCGCCGTGGGTGCTGCTTTCTGTTCACCCAGCCAGATGATCATTGTCTGAGAGTCAGTCAAGTGTCCCTGTGTCGCGCAGACCTGGGGAGGTCAACAGATTGTCATGCCTTGCAGAGGAGAGAGCCCCATCTCAGGGCTCGACGGGGTGGAGTCATGGCAACAGCTGGTGCGTCCCGGGACCATGGTCGGGCTATGGCTCCATTCCACGCCTCCCTCACTACAGATGTGAGGCAGCCTCCACCTCCACGTCTTGGCATTATTAGCGAAAGGCACCCAGCCTCAGTCCTCATGCAGCTCTGTAGTCACCTGTGATAAATCTGCCAGGATCAGCTGTGAGTTCTGTCAGGGACTCTACAGAAGCAGGGCCCACTCAGTTAGGTTTTAGTCAACAGAGCGCACAAATAACGGATACAACTCCAATTAGCCTGTTATTTCAAATGTACTGTATATGACGTGATTGTATATCATCTGTTCTTTTTTTTTCTTCTTTTTTTTTGGTGAGATTTGATATTTTAATTTTGTAGTATAATGATTTAAATAGTGTACTAAATGCTTTATTATATTTATATTAATGCATTATATATATAGTAGTCTTTTTAAATGTTGGATTAAACTGTTAGTCATTGTTCATTCTTGAAACACCACACACTGTTAAATAATCCCTTTAAAATTTGTGAAAATAATTTCAAGACATAATCCCTAAAATCCCCAGTAAGTAATATGGCATACCATTGGAATGAAAATCACTATTTACACAAGAAAAGAGTCATCTTAATAGATCATTAGAGGTATTTTGCTTCAAGGGTAATTTGACATGCAATTTGCGGTAAAATGCTTAAACGGTCATTAAAAGGAGGGACATCCTTTTTCAATCAGCTTCTTGACTGTCTCAGTTGAACAAACTCATCTGGCCACATTGTGTTAGAAGTGTTATCCTTATTCACACACTACTTTAATCTCATCCACTAGCACAATCATTTGAGTAGCTGTAACTACGGCACTTTTGATTCGGCCCTCTATTTATTAGCTTGAAGCATCTCGAAAGGATCTTTGATTAATTGGGGTTAGCCACCCTATATAACAAGGTCACTACTCCCAAGCCTTCACCATTTTTTCCATTTACATCAATTAGAATTAAGGGGAGCCGTGGGCAACTTGCGACTTCTAAAAAAGCTCTTGTGGTCCATGGCCAATCCTAGTTTAAATATAGCTCTGAAGGGCCTGTAATGAATTTAATGCAAATGAGACTTTTTGCTCTGTTTCCCTGTCACTTTATTCTTTTCTTATACTTCCCTTAGATATTGAGAGCCAATTATAATATACAAGTCAGTGCTAAACAGAGGGGGGACACGATTTGGGACTGGCTAATAATGGGGAAGTTTATGAATATGAAAAGGCAAAGTGCACATCGTGACATTTTAGCTGTGGTGCACCATAAATAGCTTAAATCATATCATTTGAATGCTCTTGTTCCCTACAACCACTGTTTTTATTCAATTGCAATAGCCTGTGATTTTGTCTTTTCTGCTCAGTATGTTATTCTATGTCCGCTCCAACAAAGCTGTGCTTTATTGATAAGTATTTACACTTGCTGTGCAGCTACTCTAGCCTTTAAGTCAAAATGTACATTTTAAGATGGCCATAATCAGTAAGCATATCCCCTGTTGTGTGTTTGTGTTTCCTTAATGAACTCCGTTTTATGAGTGAAACAACTATAATACAATCATTAGTTAAGTGTCTTATGATATATGGCAGGTCTCTCGTTCATGATCATCTAGTAATAATAGTAATCCCCTCCAACCCGCCGGGTTGTCTCTCTGGGTCTGCCTGAAAGCTGTCCAAACAGAACATGTGGGGCGTTTTCTATGGCTTCAGACAGAGGGCGGCCTTGTGTCAGCTACGGTTGCTGTCTCTCCTCCCAATCCCATGCAAATGTGTGTGTTGAATGACAGTCATATCACCAAGACAGTAGCATTACACAGAAAGTTAAAAAAGATGATAATATCTTATAAGAACTGCTGAAGAGGCTTGCTTTGTTAGGTGAAGAGCATTAGTGAGAAGTTGTCTCCACACTATACTGGCCTGTAATATACTCATACTAATTGGGATATTATATAAGAATATACATGTATGGGGAGGAATGTTATGATTTCAATTATGTACTGTAGTTATGAAGCCAATTCACTTTGTATCAAATACTTTTTTGAACGTGAATGAGCGGGTGTGTAAGGTTTTTTGGTTGTTGTTATTTTACCTCTTCAGTTGTTTTGTTAAGGCTTATAACTCTCTCTATGTGTAAAGTGATTGATCAGTCGGCTCTACGGAGGCACACAGTGTCACCATGGACACAGATTGGCCATGCAGTAGACGGGGGGGGGGAAAGATGGCTGACCACAATGCTTCCACAATCAGATATGGTGACAATACGTGGATGAACACATGTTTTCAACTGGAGATTATGACAGAGCACAGTTATTTCCTGTCCAACTACACTTTCAATTTCCTGCTCAACACTTTAGTTTTATTACATTGATAATGCGATAACATCTTTAGTATCCATGGGGACGGCCTGACAGTGGGTACAATAGAACGGACTGATACCAGAAATGATGTGAAATAAAAACGGAATTGTGCTCAGAAGAATTGTGCCCTATTAGGACTCCATATACAGTCTATCCCATGATCATAATTGCAATTATTTAGCTATTAGTTACAACAGTCATACATACTGTGCATTTCTAATCACCCCCCTTTACGGTTTGAATCCTTTTCAAAACATTATTAGCTCTCATTGTATAAACATTAATCGTAATTGGTATCTATTCAGTGAGCGCTAGAGGATAAAGACACTAACCCCCCCCATTTGTATATTTAGGCAGGAAAGTGATACAGAAATGAATGAATACGCTGGCGTTACTGTTCTCTTGTCTGACCTCTATCGTAAATGTATGTCCATCTGAACATTGTAAAGATACCATAGGTTTCTATCTCTGCTTCATATTTACACACATCAATGCAATGTCAGGGATACTCTGAGGTGTCTGTTTGTGCTGTCCTCCTCTATATCCCCCAAGGCTGTGCAGAATGACCTCATCTCTCAGGAAAGGTCCATGAACTGATTTTCAAGGCACTCCAAATTTCAGCCAGGTCCTGATCCCTACTTAGACCAATTTAAGTCAATTTGTTATTGCAAATATACATTTTGTAACTTATAATATCCAGTCAGCCAGAGAGGCCACTCAGGGCAGGCCATTTCCACTTTTGACCCCACATTGAGGCTGGCCTTTGTTAGTCTACCCATTCAGCTGCCAATCAACTGAGAGTTTTTCATTAAATTCACTGGAGAACTCCGGTCCCAACTGAGCAGCTATCACAAGAATGTGCTTCCTCTCAAAATAACCCCTGCCCATTTCCCTCAACAAAATAGCAGCCCTCTTTTCCCTGAATTTGAATTCTGAAATGTTTTGGCAAAGTTGCATCAGTGCAACAGTAATGTCTTGATTATTGGCTCAAGGTTTGTGGTGTAAGGTAATTAGTCCTTGGTGATGTGATGAACAGTTGAAAAGGGATGGGTGGGGGTTGTGTGTGGGCACCAGTGTGAATCCTTACTTGACTCCTTGCCCCTGAAACAGCTCAGAGTCCAGTACACACACACTCACACACACACACACACACACACACACACACACAGACACACACACACACACACACACACACAGACACACACACACACACACACACACACACACACACGCACACACACTTGCCCAGTTGATTTCCCCTGAAGCAGTTGACATTTACCCCAGTTGGATAATTGAGGAATAACATTTGCGTTACAATTTAACATGACCCCTGCCTTTGGAGCCCTTTCATATTACCTCTCTGAAAATGGCTGCTGACACCCATCGATGCAGGACGTGGTGAAGGGGGTGGGATGGGATGGGGAGGGGATAGGATAGGATAGGGTGGGAGGCGTTGGTAGTGATGGGGTATTGTTGATTGTATAAGAAAGGAAAGCTTATTATTACAATGGCAGAGTCAATGTCAAGAGGAGCTGTTCTGCCCTTTTCATTCTCAGGCGAGCAACTATTAAGAAAAATGTATTAAAAGGGGGTAGAGACTCTGAGGCAGTGACATGGAGCCAGAGCTAAAAGCAAAGGTTAATGGATTGACTGTTACCTGTGCAAGAGGCTTAACATTGCCCCATACACAAGGGGACTGCTTCACTGACTTGTTTTCCATGAGGCTAAATTAAAGGGCCCACACTTGTTTGTTGGTGAAATTGGACAGTTTATTTCAGTCAGGGAAACAAGGTCAAGCCACATGCTTAATCACTGTGTCTCAAAGTGATGTCTATAGTTTGTGTCTGGTTTGTATCATTACAGTGCGTGCGTCCAGCAAGAAAGCCAGGAAAGTTGCTCTGTGAACAATTGTCAGGGAGAAGATTTTACATTGTATCAATAACACTTGATGGTGAAAGGATATCAGCCATATACATTTACATTTTACATTCTGGTCATTTAGCAGATACTTTTATCCAAGTAAGTGAATCAACTATACATCACAGTCACCGTAAGTAAAACCTTCAATAACAACACATATCAAGACAACGTCCAAATATGACTAACCTGAACTTTTGTACAATTAGTAATGATATCATTGTGTTTTAATTTGAATTTACAGAATGTACCTAGGCAGTACATGGGCTAGTCCATTTTAGCATCTAGGCATGAGTGTATCCAACTTAAGTGTAACATACTGTAGAATAACATACTGTTTCGATTCCTCTTCTCCAGAGCTGTGTCAGTGAGCTAGCTCATCTGATAAATGACTGACGACTGACTGGTACACTTTATTAAAAAGTAATAACATTTTTTGTAGGCACCCTTCATGTCTTAAGGGGCCCATGAATCAAAGGACACTGGCTGTCTGTATCTGATAAATGCGTCGTTTACCAGCTGAGGAGTTATTTAGGACTGGCTATTAATTTAAATCACATTTATCTCCTCTGAATAGTGCAATACTGTGATAGGACTGCAAATGACTAGCGGTGCAGCTAACTGCACATTATTTATTACTACAGTTAGTAACACAAACCACAATGTGTTCAAGAAAGACTGACAATACAGAAATGGCTCATTCGTTTTGTCATAACATTTTGTGCATCTCATCGGATTTCCCCATTCCTCTTGAAACAGCAGTCATTGAAGCAAAAAGCCATGTACATTTCTAATCCTAACCCTAGTGCTGCTAGCGTTAAATGTTACTTTTTGCAATCGAGTTCTATGGTAGCATCTTAGCATATCTTGGTATAGAGTGTAAATAACCCTAACCTGTACAACTTGCCTGACCTAGAAAAACAACTGGCCTCTAGTAATGTTGAGTTGGCATTTTGGTAGAGTGACTGGCTAATCACCAGTCAGTAATTTCAGCCACACAATAAAAATAAAAAAAAATCAGTTGTACAGTATCTTCAAGACGTTCATAAACTTGTTTCTCCACAAGGGCATACTATTAGCTTGGACTGATTAGATTCAGAAGAACATTTCAGAAAATCATATTCTTAGAGCTGATGTTTAAATGCAAATAATAATACACATTTTCAGGTATGGCCTCTTGAATGATTTGGGTGTGAAAATGTAATGAAGCAGTCTTTCAGACCTGACTCTTGGATGACCCTTAAACTTGGGGGAGCAACCTGAATTACTATTCAGCTCATAAACAACACCAGCTTCATATTTACCATAAGTCTGGGCTTAAAGTTAATTAAAGGGGGAGATGTGAATGTTTAGGCTCTTAGGCTGTACACCTAGAGTGTAAGTATATACTACGTCATGTTTGCTTAACCTTTCCATGGACTCCAAAGCCGTGCTGGTAATTGAAACATAACAGAATTAGGTTACAAATGTCTGACAGAGCTTTGTGTGTACAGTAAACCCTCATACACCGCTGAGCTTAGCAGATATTTTCATTTAATTAGTTTTTCATTCAATTCTAAATGGCTTGTATCAATATGGACAAACAAGTCCTGTGTTGATTTATGTGCTATAGCCTGACCTATATGTTAGCTACAGTACTATCACTAACTACTCCCTCATTCTATATCTATTGATAATTTGCTGAAAACCTTTGAGGAAAGCTTTCAAAATGCCAATATCAAGTTTTTTAGTTGTCATTTGAACATGTTCAGGTTGTGGGCTCAACACAATATAATTGGACAATATTACGCCCAATAGGATGGTCTGATAATTACCAAGTAATCATATTTTACTGCTTACACTCCCAATTCAGGTGATGTGAGAGTTTTTGTGAGTCTGCAGTTGTGTATTTGACAGGGTAGTTCACAGGGTTTGCATATTGCATGTAAAAAAAAACGAAGAAAATAATAAACATATTCACTGACTTACTTGGCAGCATAGTTAGGCTTTCCAGTCCTCAGCCCTCAGAAACATATGGGTCTTTTTTATCTAAAAATATTTACATATGTATTGCATACCATGTTCTCTCAGCAGAGTACATTCCTCTTGAAATTGAATATTTCCTCCTGGAAACTGTCACTACATAGGCGCAATATGAATCTACCACCTGCCTCTCTATTCATTTACTGGGTCTGGCTCTGTTTTATTCTTTTCTCATCCCACAGAGACACCTGAATTTGTGTATCGTGAGGGAGCACACACAAGTATGAAAAGCTAAAAGCAAAGGTACTGTTGGGTGCAAAGTGCTATTGATCTTTTTATCTTTGGTGTCAAAGAAAAATGCACTTCTCCTGTCAGTCCACATTTTCAGAACATGAAACATGCACAGGTCGATTTTCAAAGCAGAAGCTTTTGCAAAAGCTTTCAGATGGCACTCTTAAGTTTCTATCGTTTTTGACAAAACTGTACAGCCTGCGCTGATTATAATAGGTCCATGTGTTTCTTATCTACTGTATACCTGTAACATGAATAGGATGAAGCAGGTATAGTATGAAGGATAACACAGGTGTGGTTGAAGTGTTTATTGTGGTTCGAACAGAGTTTAAAAGGGTGGTGTGCGTGTGTGTGTGCGCGTCTGTGCGTGCGTGCGTGCGTGCGTGCGTACGTGCGTGCGTGTGTGTGTGTGTGTGTGTGAGTGCGCGCACATGTGCATGTTTGTGTCTGTGTTATTGGTATTATCTGTCCTCTCCCCCTCACTGTGTGGGGTGGTTGCAGTCAGAGTGCAGGCCTGATGATTAATGTAAAAGAGTTTGACAGTAGGCCAGGCCCCATGTCCCTCTTGGGTGCTGGGTGGTAATCTGGCAGCTTTGGAGCCGCTCTGGAGCAGCACTGCAGCCCTTGTCCCAGGTGAAGGGCTCCAGGGGCTGGTGTGTAGGCCTGCAGGCTGCAGGTGGCTGATACTACGACTGCCTGTACAGCACATCTCCCTCCTGAACTTCCTTTCACACGCACAGCCCTCGCATATTTTGGAAACCTCCACCTCACCCGCTTTGTCTTCCAGAATGTTCTAACCTGTGCTGAATACTTTAAAGTTCTATTTTTCTTCTTTTTTTTTTCTTTCTCTCTTCTGTGTACTGTATGGTCATGTGCTAAGAGATGTTCTGCCCAGTCAGCACGTACCGTACTGTATGTAACACATGTCACATTCTATTGTAATTTATTAGCCGTATTCCAGAAACATACTGACAATTAACCATCTTCATTAAGATAATTAAATATTGAGTAATAGCTTTTGCCCTCAATTTCCATGAACTGCTATCTACTGTATATTTAAAGTGTAGAAGTGCAGCATCATTTCTAGGGCACAAAACAGACACTAGATGGCTGCAGATAATGGAGAAAGAAGCTAATGAAAAGCACAAAGTCAGGTTGACACTGAGTACAGTGCGGCGCTCCGCAGCATGTTAAACACACCGCAATGTTAGTGAGTGTCTCTTATTGAAGACCACCTCAAGCCTACAGTATGTCTGTTTACGTCAGTTAAATTAATATCCACAATGATGTAACACCCCTTCTGCTCATCAGGGCATTTCTCAGGATAGGGATTGGTTTTGTTCAACAATAATAGAAACATATTCTGTATTTTATTGAGTTTAACTTGGAAGTTACCATGTACATTTCCTCACCAAACTGATTTGAAAGACACGATCGAGGTGGGTGTTTTTTAATAAAGGAATTTTCCAGTGTTTTACTACCGTATTTGACAATGTCCACTTCAGGAATACTGTGCTTGACTTTCTCTTTGTTGTGATTTTCAATAACAAAATGTAAAAGGAAAGAGAGAAACAAAAAAAGAGCATTTGAGAGAACGGTATTGCATATCTATGTGACAATAATTCATGAAGAAACCCTGGTAAGACAATATTTCGAGAGAAAATGGGGATATTCATCTCTTTCCCCTTGGTGAGATTAAGCTATTTCACAATCAATAGAGCAGTCAGAATACATTTTTATATTGGGTGCATTACACTGCAAATGAATTGTAGAGCCAAGTAAAACCAATTGGATATGTGATGGAATATCTAAGACCAGCTCTTTGACAATTGGTTACATTTCCAGAACATGTAGATTAATGGTGTTCACAGCGTGCCACATCTCTAGCATTTATTACACTCCATTATATTGCATTCAACAGCCAGCCATGGAATAACAAGATCCATTGATTATCTTTAAACTGTGGGGATCTTAATCTCTGAATAGGAAGTCTTAAATATACAGTAGTTTAAATATGTTCCACGCGCCTCTGAAATATTTATCACTTCAAAATGCAATTGCAGCATTTGTTTATTATATTTCGCTGCAGGGAGAACAAATGGAAGGGAAGGGGGAACCTTTATCTGACTAGATTCAGACAGGCTTATTAAGACACTCTCGAGTATTTATAAGAACCCCTTGTCTGGTCCCAGATCATAGCATTAACATCAGGACAAGATTGGGCTTATAAACTGTAGAGTAAGGAATGCTCTTCCATTGCTTTGGGCCTCTTATTTATTCTGGATGATTCCAGAGCAGCTATCTTCATTACATAGATAAAAACAGGTATTTTAAAAAGTATGGGAAAAGCCACCCTTTTTCATTCATCATACATAAATGTGTTGAACATACTAGAAGCATTGACTTACACTAAAGGGAAAAGGGAATAACAAATGATGGCCATATGGTATAAATCCAACCATTACCATGGAGCTTAAAGGCCACAACGTATTGGTCAAAACTCCAACATTTCATGATACTTGTAATGTAACATGTAAGCATGTTTCCTCCTTGGTACATTTTAACACTTCACCTTGTAGATTCTTTAATCATAACTACACGAGCTAAACGTTTTGAAATCTCAAATTCATATCACTCATATAGATGGGTGGAACTATCGCAGTGTGGATGAGAGGAAACTCATTTTTAAGTGATACAGTCACACTCAGGAGCGAATAATGTGCTCCTTTGTAAATCTGTAACAGATGTAGATGACGCCAGCTGAGCAGCAAATTTGATAGTAGGTGTGCCTTAAATCAAAACCTCATTTTGTGAGGCGTGCACGCAGTAGCCATGGGGGCCCGAGCTAAGATGCTGAGGATTATCCAGCCATGTCATCATAACCCAAGCAGGATCACTCCCCCCACGCCATAGCCCGCTATTTATCTGCTATCAGTAATATAAATGAAGCATAAACTTAATTGAATTTCACTGGTGATAAACATGCGTTTAGAGCTCAGCTTGGGTGCTGAGCAACTTTCATGGGCGTGCTCCTTCCACCCTGGCTGATGACTTTGTTGAGGTGGAACACTTCGCTGCAAGAACAAGAAGACTCATCTGTGGAGAGAGATACTGGCAACCCCTGGAGTGATGTTGATATTCCATGAGCCCCCCATGTCACTCCGGTCTCCTCCTGTTCCGTTCCTTCTCTTCAGAGCAGTAATTGGATTTGATAGAGAGCTTGCTACAATGGCAACTTAGAGAGAACTTGATCACTAAGATCTTAAGTACCTCATTTCTTAACGCAGTCATACATTCATATCTCAATCGGAGTGATTTGTGGTAATCATGCATTGCAGAACCATAGTAATATGAACTGCAGTAACACCACTTGCAGTGTCCATCGTTGTACCTGGAGGATACTGCCATACTGTCAAAGTAATGTAAAGGCTTTCAGTTGTTTAGCAAGCTCCATAGACCTGGTTGGTCTTCTCTATCCTTGCCCACCTAGCAATATCTGTAACAAGCTAACTAAGCTACAGTAAGTAAGCTTATATCACTGTTTTAAGTAGCAAATGAGAGAACTCTTTTTTCCCACTACTGCAAAGGCAATTCTAGTCAACACAAACACAAACAGAAACAGACCAGGTAAGGCAATTGATCTTGAGTGGTCTGCATACATTTCTCACTCCATAGTATTCCATGAGTTAAATTGGATTTCTCCCAGTACGGGATTTTATTATTTTTCAGAACTTCAGAGGCATGTTTATTACATTGGCCAAAAATATCTTGCTATGGATGATCTGACATCTATGATCTTTGTTGTTATAAAAATGCAAATATCAGGCACCAAGGATGTGTGCACATAGAAACAACATGAATCCCTCCTTTCAATTCAAATTAAGGAGAACGCATAGACAAGTGGTTCCTGGGGGATATGTAATAGTCTTCCCAAAGATTATCTGGGTAAAGAACTCATTGGAGCTGCTGCTTTTGGATTCAGTGAAACAGAAATAGAAGAAAAAAAAATAAACAACCACTGTACTCTACGTTCAGACGATGAATCATTAGTTTCAAAACAACATTTCTTGGTTAATGACTACACTTTACTTTCCACAATCTGGTTTGCCAATCTCATGAGTTTACTTCTGTTTCATATGTTTATATTTGCATACTTCACATATCGCTTTTTGAATGCTGCAAGAAAACTCATACTAGGCGAAGCATTGTTCTGTGATAACAGACGAGTATCAGTGTATTCTGTGGGCTCCATAGGAAAACGTGTATTACCATATACCTTAAGTGAATGGCAGAATTTCCAGCCAACTTGACATATTTACAATTAAGTGAAATGGCAGGTAGACCATTACTTATGAACTCATCATCAATATTTCAACAATTAGTCATAAAATATTAAGAAGGTAATGGCGAGATCCAGCTGTGATGTCCCAGGACACCTCCATGGTGACATCAAGAATACCTTTGCTTCCTTCTCCACTCATCTGAGCATTCAGTAAAGACGCAGTAGGTGTTCAAATAAGTTTCCTTTTTCAACAGCTCAAATCATGTAGAATTAAACTTCTCGTTTTTTATCTGCAGAAAGCAAACACGAGAAGCCCAGCTAATATACTGTATGTTGATTGCTTGAGTTAGCATTGATAGAAACCTCCACAAACCTTGCTATCTATTTTTGAAAAGTTACATTTTCTCACTCAGTACAGTATACTGTAGCATCACCAAGGAGGCCCTTCCTTTATATGTGTGGTATTCAACAGAAATACTATTGGGAAACATCCATTTATCTATCTTGTGTTAGAGTGAGACTCCTCAAGGGTTGGCCTAGGCCCTAGGGCCTGATAATCAACCAGAAGAGAGTGAATTCCCATTTGCACTGCTTTTGGCATCCTTAGAGGAAAACAAGGTCAAAAGATAATAATTATTGGTTACACCTACCAAAACCTGTCTTCCTACACTGAATGCCTCCACATTTTTTTTGTACAGTGCACCTTACTAATGAGTAAGAACTGGAAATACAGTATGTGTTAATTTATCATCACAGGAATTCTGTCATGCCCCTGGTATAATTATAAGTATATGACCTATTTTAATTAATCATATATCCTTTAATATTTACAAGGTATGTTAAGGTAAAGTGGATCACCACTAAATTAATTAAGTGCATGGCTTCCCTTTCTCTTATGTTTTAGTGGTTTCAATTAATTGTTACTCACTGTCTATTATTTGACCATTTCTTTGGTCAGGCATCATTATTTTCAATTTGGGCTTGTCCCTTTAAGGTGAAAGGAAAAAAGAAAGGAAAAAAAGGGTTCTAGAATGAGTCGCATCTCAAGGTTCTTCTGTATAATCTTTATTGAACTCATGTTTATGTTTTACACATCATTTTGGCAGTTGCAGCCAAGTTAAAGCAAGTTAACATCTCAATAAGCGGTCAGAAGATAGCATTAGTTGGACGACTTTTGTCCATTAATATGCATTGGGCCTTGTGGTGAAGACGTGTGTATTTTCACCTCATTTAGGTGACCGGCAGCATTGTTGTCTGTCCAGTGAAAGTAGCAGAATGAGGTGTGACTACGACCTGCTGATGAAGCCATAGCCACTGTTGAACTTTGAGTCAAGAAAGGCTGATTGTTTTTTCGGATCTTGAGGATCACTTCCTGTTTAGGACGTTTTGATCTCAGCAATTATTATACTTTATACCTAATATGTGATAAAAAAATGTGATGCATTGATGTATTTTAGTAAACAATGATCCAGACATTAGGGCTGCTTAGGCTGATTTAAAAGTCATTTTGGTGAAAGCATGTTTCCTTTCCCTAATCCATTTTGTTAAGAAAATGCGTGGTTAAGTACACACTTGTCTGTGGAAGACACCTGCACAAATGTACTGTTTCCTACCTCTCCCCTTGAGTGTCCCCCCTCCCTGAGGCATACCACCAGCCTGTCCCTATGAGACCTTGCTCGCTGCAGCTCCCACCTCTCCAAATTCAGACCCATTTCACACTGCACTTCCTGTTACCTTCAAAAGACAAGAACACACTGTCATTATTCGTGACATGAGAGGTTTCCTCCCAAAACAACGTCTAGGTTATTCATAAAAAAGTGACGTTGCCCTGCTATGCCTATTACAGTACATACAGTACTACTTTGAAGTTTGTATTGGACTTGTATGGAAGAGGTGGACAATTAATATAGGGCTAACACTGAAAGGTTATGATAAGTCTTATTTTACACAACATTAGTTTTTTCAGACGCGTTGAAATTAGATTGACTGTAACTGTGCCGTGTGAGTACAATTACGAAGTTTCTCTGACTTCAACAACATGCAATATATTGTGAGGTTAGAATTATAAGGTTCTATCTCCGTTTATGGTAGTTCAGAGATATTGAGCGTCAAAGTTTTGACATTCCATTATGTTTTGTGAGATGGAACCGTTGTATTTTATGAATTACTAACTCAAAAATGTCAACATTTTAAAAATAACACCACACAGGCATTAATAAACACCTAATGGATCAGATTATGTAAAAAACTCAATTTTGACAAAAATGGAGATAGAACCTTAAAATTCTAACGTCACAATATCATAACCTGTTGTTATGCGTAACTACTAACAAACTGTGGATTTATTTAGGCTTTTGGATTTGTGACTTTGAAATTCCAAAGGAATCCTCCAGGGCCATGTATTAATACACAAACCTCTTAAAAGTCTTCCCTTTGGTTTCCTATCAGCCATTTACTGTATGTTATGTACTTAGAAACTGACATACTTAACTGACTGCAAAGGGATCACTTAAGGCACTTTCTGAACAGTTTGTTAATCAATCTGATGCCCTGAGAAGTTAAGATATGCAAAGTGGGATCTTAAAACCCCTTTCATTTTAATTCTACATTTAGGGCATTTTAGAGTGAATCCAGCAGGGTTAAGGTACAGTATCTGCTGAGTGTGTGTCTGTGTGTGTGTGTGTGTGTGTGTGTGTGTGTGTGTGTGTGTGTGTGTGTGTGTGTGTGTGTGTGTGCGCGTGCGCGTGTGCGTGTGCGTGTGTGTGTGTGTGTGTGCGTGTGTGTGTGTGTGTGTGCGTATTTGCGAGAGAGACAGAGAGGGAGAGAGAGAGAAAGAGAATATGCACGCTTGTGAGTATATCTGTCTATATATGTGCAAAAGACACAGACCATACTTTGAAATGATATTGATAAGGATGGGGGGGTTCTGACTAATTCCCATTAGTAAATAAAAGCAACATGAATTATCGTTTAAGCCAGTGGTCATTTAGAGGACGGTACTGATATTTAGTTTCCAGGGCATCTCATGTGTACCTGCGTCATGTTAACAATGCTATCTGAGATGGCAGGCAAAGTAGACATATTCATTACAAATGACTAGTCCTGTTTTTAACACCCTACCTGAGATTCAGGGCAAGATAATAGATCAGGAGGAAGGCGTCTTGTTGTCTAACTACTGTAATTATAACATTTAAAGGACAAAATAGGATTGCATGCCATGGCTGGACACAGTTTCAGTGTCTTCTGTCCTGCAGTATACATTAAGCCCGTATAGTGTCCTAGAGAAGGCGGATACTCTCCAGGTAAGTTACAGTACTCATGAACATGGTGCCGATCCATTATGTATCATAAATATAATGAATTCTACAGTACCTGTACAGTATCTGTCAGATGAAAATCATGATTGAATGAGTTAGTTTGTTGATTTACTTATTCAGTTCATACTACCCCGTTCACTCTAAACAGAACACAACTTTTTTTTACAATAACTAGCAAATATGCACAGTGAAAAGGATGTTCTTCTTCTTCTCTCTCTCCCTCACATAGCAAACTGCATTTGTGCATATCTATGCATGTTTGGCCAGCCATATAGATGCTCATCTATGTCCTTCATCAACTTGACAGCCTTTTTTCTCCCATGGAATGATAACATTTATTATAAGCGTAAAGCAATACATATTGGCTAGAAGTGAGTTTGTGGCACCCTCCCGGCACCTCATAATCACTCCTGTCTGGACTTAAGTATCCTCCATGATCTATCGACGCTATTTTTATTCACTGCATTACACCCAGGTGGGACAGAATGTAGAGCAGCTTTAATTCCAAGAATATCCTGTTCTACAGATGATGTTTCTGTCCTGATTTAGACCCTTAATGACTTCAAATTACATTTGTTCTCCCTCTCCTTTGAGATTTGACTTTGAAGTTTGTGTCTGTCAGTTCGATACGTCATTTCTTTCAATCACTAAACTGACAAACAAACTAATGCTTATCTGAGGGGTTTTGGATGTGCTTAATGTGCTTACTCTATACTGGACATTACAGTATATATATATATATATACAGTATTATTATGAATGATATTACATCAAATAGTACAGTTAAAGTTTGGGATCTGTATTACATAAATTGACAATTTAGCTGAGAGCTCATTGTGTTTGCATTCATTATCATGACTTGTTATTCTTTTGTGGAATTTGCAAAGCAATTCTTAAGAGAGCTGAACCTAGAGTCATGCGGCCCACAAAACAATAGAAAGTCACCAGGAAATTAATATTTTATTAATTATGTTTAAGACGATGTAGGATAAGGCTAATTTCACTTCCCTTCATAAAATAAATACAAGAAAACAATATCTCAAGGGAGCAGAGGATTCTTTAATTTATCATGAAATTAGCTTTCTTGATAACTGCAGTGTGTTTCAGTAGCAG
>NC_137680.1:19678449-19960949 GCF_963989245.1 Nansenia antarctica
CTGTACCCTAGTCCTTTGTCCAAGTTATCGTAGAGTTATGGAGCAGAGGTCATGCAATATGTTATCAAAATAAACATAACCCGTGCAGCTATACATACCCTGGACGTGTTGTTTTCAGTTCATGCAGTTTGGAGAACTATTATAGATAAGCTCTCATTGCAAGGGAAGGTATACTGCATACAGAGCATTTGCATGCACCTCCAGAGCTATGAAATATATATTCACACACTTTCTTTGTAACAAGTGACTGGTCACAAATAATTATGGTTGATAGTGTTATCAGTGAATAATCATGAACTTCCTATGTTGTCTTTTTGGATCACTGCTTAAATCACCCGCACGAAGAAGAAACCCCCCCCCCACAGAGGGAGCAGAGTCTGTTATGAAACTGAATCCCATCTCTTATTTATTTATTTTCTCCTCTCCTCAGCTAATTCTAATGAAGAGGCCTCAAATGACTTCATTTAGAGTGAAGTTAATTGGGTTTGGTGCTACATGGGTGCGTTTCCTGCTGGAAACTTTCCCATGTTTCCCCTGGTTTAAAGAGTGGCTGGGCTTCCCGTGTCACCCTGTTAGCCTAGACTTTAATTAGATCTGGCACCCGCCTCATAATGATAAATGCTGGGATGATGAATGGAAATGCAAATGTGTGTGAAGTAGCCTAGCCATCAAAGGGGAATATCATTAACACTTTCCTGCTGTCAAATCCATCATTGTCAAGGGTGGCTCCCCGTGTTCTGCCGCAGCAACAGAGGGCTGGTTGGGAGTTAAGAGTCAGGACGGGGTGGAGGAGGGAGGGGGGGGGATCTCTCATTTAACACACAATGCAGTTAGGGTCCTCAGCTGAGCCTTGCGCCCCTCGCGTGAAGTTGGCTCGTATTGCATCGCCTCACCAATATAATCTCTGATATATACAGTATGTATTAGCTATTGTGTGATGAAACCACATTTTTTTGAAATACTTCTACGGTACGGAGTCTGTGAGTTATAGCAACGTGTCCCTTTTTAGGATGTTCCCAAAGATGATTCGTTCCAAATATATATATTTGAATGAATAAATACAGTAATAAACGATGAGAAACAACAGTCCCCTAGTGCCGTCCGTGTTTCTCTTAAGGGTGATGAAAGTACTAAACAGCACCAAGCAGGTGTAGGGGACAACAAGCAGTTGTCCTTTTTTTTTGTTAGATACTAACTGCTACAGTTCACGAGCATCTTGTTTCGCTCAGTTGCCAAGTTCCTACACTGTGCAACTTAAGAGTCGACACTTGTGTATTCAGGACGACGAGGGCTGTTTTACCCAGATTATATGGAGTCTTTGATTACATGGGCTGTGTGAGTGTATAGTGGATTATGTGGGGTGCGTGTGTGGCCAGGGGTGTCCAATTCACCTGCCAGCCAGACTGCTCCTCTCTGGCCCACGTTAACTATAACCTTGCCTCTGCTGTCATACAGGCTACGTTAGGCAGCAGCCACAACAACAAGGACAAATGTCACAAGTCGATGGCTCCTTTTCTTTTTCCCCCTCTTAATAATTCAGGGCTCAGTGTCGGACAAAGCTGCCCTGGCTCATACTGCCTGTAAAATAAACCACTTGCTGATTCAGATCTTTTTGTTGTCCCAATTAAACATTTGTGAAATACAAAGAATAGTTGAATGGATGCAGACAGAAAAAAAACTACCTAAATGAACAAACACCATTGATTACTACAAAACGTGCATTTAGATCATTTACTAGATGGAATATAGCTGTTTCCAACTGGTTCTAACTGATATTGAACGTTTTAATTCGATTCTGCAAATAAGTAGCCATGTAGCGCATATAACGGTTGACCTGCCTCATCTCTATCTAAACGCTCGCATCCTGTTCTGACCACAAAGTCAGTGTTTACTTCCAAAATGTGATGATTATGGCGAAATGTCTGGCTAGTGCCACTGTCTGGTGTCGCTGGCTCATTTTTGTCCCTGTGACTAATCGTATGAGATTTACTCATGTATAACTTACACAGTTGTCCTTGAGGGGGTAATTGGATAGTGTCTGTCTCAGAGGTCAATCCAGTTATTGCATTGAGAAAAACAGGCAGGCATCATTACACCTCTCACACAGACAGGTTTAAAATGTATGTAATGATGCAGGAACCTTACACTTGTGTAGAGGTACTGGTATTTCCATATCTAAAACCTTGGTATATTGGGGGGGGGGGGGGTCACTGCCTAAAATAAGATTGCCAATACAATGCAAAGACAATCAGTTTGGCATCATTGGCTTCAATATTAAACATGTTAGTCTCCCCGTACTGCATGTAAGAGTTTGGTTATTCATAATCTCTGTTTCTCTGTTGGTAATCACTCCCCTTCTTGATTATGAAGGCCAGCTGGTACACTCGCTTTGGCCGTTGTTTAGAAATATATTTTACTACAGTGAGATACATGTCCATCTCATGTGGCTGTGTAGCTCTCCTATGGTCTCTTTAAACAGCTCATTAGACAGAAGTATTGTTCAAAATAGCATAGCCGCTATTTCCGTTGCATTTAGCTAACAAAGTAACACACAACCGTTTTTTCTTTTTCATAGTGCCTAAACAATTGGTGATCAAAACAATAAAACTAAGTAGCTGACTAGCTTAGGTCTGTATGGAACACAAGCAATACCAAGAGTGCTACTTTCACATTGAAACAATTCACTTCAGACACCCTCACAGCCAGACAATGAGCTCATCTAATACGGGACCTTATTGGTAATCAAATCTGTCATTAAGTATTAATTGGATCAAAAGTTCACCTGCCATTGTTGCTGCGTCAAGTAGACCGTTAGGGACTTACTGGATGAAACTAAATTAGAGTGAGGGGGGGTGCTGCTTATCAATTATTTCCACCGGCTACTCTGCTTACCAGTGGCTGTCCGTGTGGAGGTCATCCTGATGACTAGCAGGAGAGCAGCTTAGCGTCATTCTGAGTGAAACCCAATCACGGTCTCAGCCCCCGGACCTCAGAGCTGACGCCTGGAAGAGTTTAAGAGTGATGAATACAATGTAATGAACAACGTTATTGTTACAACACACACACATACATTCTTCAGATTGCAGGACGAAATGACTCTAACTCTATCACTCTCGGGTGAAGCAACACAAGTACGCAATACTCATTCAAAATAGATGAACGTGATAAACAAAAGATTCCATTATTCTTCTACATAGAATATGTTATGACGCTGTTTGTGTACATTATTCAGAGTTGAATTAGACTGCATTGACCTTAGCCAAGTCTGACCGTCTGTTGTAACCCTAAAGAAAAGAAAAAACATTGACAAGTATGATGTAATCTGACTGGGACCGCGGGGTGGTCTTCTTACACACCTGTCAGACAGAGTGGCTGAACCATCTGGTTTATTTACCTCTTCATGTCTTTCTCTCTTGTCTTCTGCCCCATCTGCCCCCTCAGTTTTGTTTCACATAGGACAAATGTCGGGGGCTTAGATCGGCTTTCTGTGGTGTTTTTTTCTTTTCTTTTTAGTACAGAAGACAAGGTGAATCTAACAGTCCTGACACAGCACAGACATTTAAACGGACCAACACGACTTGTCTTGTTTGGTTCGGGCCTGGACATCTTGAGAGTGTGATGGACCCCACTGTATGCTCCATTTGAATTTTTTATAGAGGAAACCCCGTCGAGAGTTGCTGTACAATGTCCTAAGGATTACATAGCCTCCAGCGAAAACACTCACTGAAGGTGGACATGCTGAAGTACAATGCTTCTCCTTGTTTTCTCGGCCCACTTTGCCCACTTGTGTCCACACCCTTGTAATGGAGCGGGCTCACACCTGGCCGGCCCGGCAGCAGATGTGAACCGTCATGAGTGAAAGTTAGAGAGATGCGGACCACTTGTCATTTTCAATATTGTCTTCCAAAACAAAGTAGAACGACTCGTTTCGTCATAACTTATTTAGCACGGTCTACCCACTAGTCACGGAGAGTATGATACACAGAGAGTGTGTAGGATACGGTAACAGTAGTGTTAAACTCCAAGGCTTTGAAAGTACTGTCTATAATCTGTCAACAATCATAATGAAATGTGTTGCAGTGTGGACAGATATATAGCATTTCCAAAATATTGATTAAAAGACAAAACAAAGGAACGACTATGTCGGGAGACAACTATAAGGGCATGTGAACCCTCGTCTGGCATGATGTGGACTGCTTAGTAGCCTCCATCTTCCTGGGATTTGATCTTTGATGTCATACTGTCTTAAGCCTGCCAAGTAGATTGCATCAGGATTCAACGCTACTTCACCTGCAGCAACAGACGTCTTGTCAGATCCCCCCCCCACCATCACATTAGGAGCTGCCCTACAGCTAGTGACAGTCATGAGGTGCCTGTACACAATGTCAAACTGCTGCTGAAATATTGCAGGCACCAGAGTAATTGGTTTGGATCTTGGCTGAACTGGATTGGAGGACTGGATTGGGCTAGTCTAGCCAAAGGTATAATATTAGTTTAGCCTTTACCCAGTATCTCCCTACCTCTCTTAGCCTCCCCTCCCCCCCCCTCTGTCATTGCATTATGGGTTGAATGTGATGATTTGGTTCTGAATCGCGACGAGGTGGTTCGGGGTTATTTCATCAAACAGATGACCATCGTAATGCGCTCTGAAACCTCCAAGCCCAGCCCTCCTCCACCCCTTACCCTACGAGGTACGTCCGGATATAAAGCAGCGAGTGTGTAGCCCCGAGGACAAGGCAGGACAGTGAGAGCAACACAGCTCAGCATGTTTGCTGGAAATCCAATTATTCGTCTGAAGCTTTGAATTCAAAAGTGGATTCAGAAAGTCCTAAAGCAATTACCACTTGCTAAAAAAATGACAGAGAGCCTGGGAAGGCCGACGGCTAAACCTATATTGTTTTTACCTCATGAGTACCTCAATGTCGCCCCCCTCGCTTTAACATTGCAGCTTAAGCACTTGATATATTCTGTCAAACAGCTATTTTGGAAGACATAAACGGCTCACTCAGCAAATGAAAGACAAATTATATCCTACATGTCTATACTTACCTTTGTCACCTGCCAACACAAATGCCATATCAGAGAGTTACAATTTGTCACCCCAACAAAGACACCTGAAGACAATCTGTTCTCTCTCTAAAGTATTATTGTGTAATATCACAGTTTTGGCGGTATCAATGCTCTGCCAATATCAGGCCATAGCTATCGTACTATACAATGTGATGCTGAAAGTCAACGGTTAACCGAGTGCATTTTACAGTCTCCTAAACAAAATGTGTATTAGAGATCAGCCTGTCATAAGACATTGGATATGCATTTGTGGTCAAGGAGATTCAAACTGTTTTCCAATGAGGCTGAGACAATGCAAAGTCAGAGACATTCTTCTGAGCAATGTCCCACCTCAAGAGAAATACTGTAACTCTGCCTTGCACTTGACTTCCCTCTGAAAAAATCAATACTTTCAGTTGCCCTGGAGAGCCAAGTATAGTTGTTGTTTTGTGCATAAGCTGAGTGCTTTAAATTCGTATGTATTTGTTCAGGGGCATCTTCAGGTAACTGCAGTTGCCTGAAGCTCTGTCATAACTGCCAAAATAGCTTCATCAGTAGCACTGCACAGGCACAGGCTTTTATCCAGAAAACCCTCATTGTTGTCTTGTGGGCTTTCTATCGAAATGTTACCCTCATTGTAGGTGAAAACCCTGACATGGAACAATTCAATTCACTGCAGATTTTGAGTTGCCTTTTTCCCCCTCAATGCTGGACACAAAGGAGATATGGAGGATCATTATAACACACTACAGCTGCAATAATCTCAGGGTAGGATTTTGAGAACAATCATGGATGATTAACTAAGCACGTACCAGCACAATGGCATTGTGGCTTTATTGTTTAGCCATATACAAAAACAAATGTGACATTCCCGGAAATATACAACTGAAATGTACAGTGATCCCAATTCAGTGAGCAATTGTAAAGGACATAAATGAAAAACAATGCGAGGCACAATCAAAGATGATGGAATGCATTATGCAATGTGGAGTGTAATCCTTACAAGCATGCCTTTGACGGCAATGGAGTTGTCATTGTTAAACACTAAATGTTATGAAAGCAGTCATCAAGAAACCACTTAAAATATTTGGTTTGGCACCTCTGCATGACATTTGCATATCTGTTGGAGGTGAAGACACCCCTGAAAAGCCTCTTTTGGAGATTGCTGATGGTACATCAGACAATCAATCACCGTGACAGAATTGAAATAAACAAGATGGAATGAGGACGCAGCCTGTTTTAGCCCAGGTGTCTCTTTGATTTTTATCTCGGTGTAATCTGTCTTTACAGAGACACGTAAACCTGCTGCAAGACAGTGCTTGATTACATGTCATAAAGATCTTTTGTATATGAACAAAGTTTTTCCCAGGCTTGCACAGTCAGTTGAACGCCACATTCCGTCACTCATGCGCTTGGTGTAACTTCCAATCAGCTACACTAACATATTCAGAGCGAGATCAAATGCTGTGGTTCAAGAGGAATTTAATCTACCACACGGTAGACAGATTTATGCCTTTCTAGATTAATCTGTAAGGTTTGAATTTGTCTTAGGCAATCCTCTGTTGGTCCCATAAAGACAGTCATTATGTTGTTGTTGTTTAGAATTTGAAATACAGACACGTGCTTATTTCATGATTAACGATCTCATGCACGTGCCATATCTATGAATAATGTTGATTTCAAAGCTGCAAGACAATACCCTCTTTTAGTTTAGAACATTCTTATTTTCCAACATGTAAACATTAGCCTGCTCCTGAGAGCTAAGTTTGCTGCACAGGTCAAAGCAAAGACAGCATTGGACTGTAGCAGCCTCTCTTCCTGCTGCTGCACATTGAACAGGGAGCACTGACCGCTGTGAGAATCATACACCTCTCAGTTTGATGATCAACTGAGCAGTAAATTAATTAATCATCATTTTATGCCTCATCAAGCACTTTGCTGAACCTCGCAACGGGGGCCGTCCCAATTAGCCAATGGAAGAGCCAATTGTTTTGTTTAGCTAGGTGAGCACGCCGCAAACGGGAGGATTTGACAACCTAATAAATATGTCATCTGTCTGTGTCAGTTTCCGGAATGCCTGTGCACCTGTAAGTGGTGGGGATCCGCTCAGTGGGACAGGCAGAAACCTACATCCATGGGGGGGTCAGGAGGAGCATGCCTCGCTGTGTCCACAAATAATGTGCTTTTCCAGCAAGATCCTCTGTGACCTCCCCCCCACTGCTAGCAGGGCTACGCTACGACAGCTGCAGTTTTAATTTAAAGGGAGGGGAGGGGGGGTGACTTTATAAGAACCTTTTCATTTCATACTATGTAAATGGTTTAAATGATATAGTATACATCGCAGATTCAACCCAGCACTTACCAGATTGAGGAGAACCTTCCCAACAATCACTGCAATTATTTACAAGGAGCCATTTTACTATACTGCTTGCTTATGAGTACCACAGTAGCCTACTATGGCATTTCTTTTTTGTTATCTGTTCTGTGCTTCAGATATCACAATAGGTTGCATTTACTTAGCTTATTGATTCTTTATTATAATCATCCGAGTATTATTTTATTTGTGTATCATCGCACGTCACACCGCAAATTATTCCAAGATGTAGCCATTAGGAAAAACATTGACAAATAGTAAATGTTGAGAAATATAAGGGGGATAAAAAAAAGATAGGTGAAGCTCTGGTAAAAATGCCTTCCAAACAGAAATGCGGTGTGACCTGCTGTTGTGCTATGGGTGTCGGTTGGAGCTCCGGAGAAGAATAAAGTACATAAAAAGGCCATATCATCTTTGCTGTGTAGGCTGGAACTGGCAGGGAAGCTAAGCTGGCCAAAGCCTCTAAAAGCCTTAACATTGTCACTACAAATTTCTGTGCTCATGACAGAAATGACATTGTGTTCTCCATCCAGAAGGAACCCTGGGCCATGCTACAGGCGCAGGAGGATAAGCAGATGTTGCTGCCCGAGGTGGGGCTGCTGGATTGTTTGCGTCTCCAAAGGGCCTGGGGGGGGCCGGGGCACCTACAAAAGCATGCGCGAGTACAGCCAAACAACAGAGGTAACCTTGTCCTCTCTGCTATACTGTGTGTGCTTAAAATGACTATATTTCAGATGTTTAATAAAGCATGGTTTAGTTTCAACTTAATAGAGTTCTGTTGTTTTCAGACATGTAAATTGGTACCATATTAGTGTTAACTAATAATGTATTGATGCAGAACATATACATTGAAATGACGACAGTGTACGTGAATCCCGGTGGGGGCGGGGTGGAAGAATGTTAGCGTTAGCGTTTAGTTTATGTAGTGTAATGTTCAGACTTGCTCAGAGGGTTCTGGACGATCACACTGATATACTGTATGAGGTTCAAGGTCTATCTCGCAGCTGCAGAGTGAACGTCCTCAGGCTGGTCTTACCATTGACCCAGGTATCGCCCTACAGGGACCACCCATTTAAGGGGTCACAGAGCAGATTGGTCCTCTCACCCATCAATCAATGATCTCTCATCCATCCATTCCAGCTGCTGGGACTCCGGGGTGTAAGGGACGAATGTCCCCTAAGGTCCACGATAAGAACCTAGGCCCCTGAAAACCTTAAATCATAATGCCGGGCTGAAACAGCTCACCGCACACAGTTCCCCTACGAGTTAGTGAGGAAACATACACTTTAACACAGCATTATTATGTCGTTTCTTAGATGTAACAGAATGTGATGCCTAAAAGAGGATGAGACTGGGAGGAAGTTGTACAATTGCATATTGGTGACAAGGTCTGGTGAAAAGGTCTGCATGTCGGCAATTCTCAAGTTGCGCAAATTACTAAAAAGCTTGTGTTCTGTTTTTTTTTTAAATATTATGGAGGTTTAAGTGTTGAAGAGTCCACTCAATATAACAACAGTTTTAGGATCACTAAATACTTATAATGTGTGAATTGGATTCACTGTATCGCGTCCTGTCCTGCTTCAGGTTACTGGGTTAGTGATACATGGCGTGTAAACAAACGTCAGTTTTAGGACGTGTTCAAAAGCAAGGACTGTGTGATCATCTAATTATGTGTAGTTATGTGTTTTTCAGCATGTTGACGTTCTATCAGCATGTTGTGATGTGCTTAACATGCTGTTAGATGTTCATAGCAATGTTCCTTCTTAGCGTCTACTAGCTACCAATGCGTTGGTAGCAAACACGTGTGTTTTGATTCAGAGTGAGTTTCTCCGGTATTTGGTTTGAAGTGTACCAACATTCAAATAAGCATATCTTCTTCAACTATTTTCAGATTTCAATGTATGACATCATTTGAAGACTTACAATCTGTACTGAAAAATGACCTTGCCCTACTTGGGGACCTTTTCACCAGACCCTGTTACATATTTGCCTGCACTTGCCTGTTGTGTGTCTTGTTGTGTGATTGGATGAAGTTTTCTCTTTTTGTTCATGAGGCCTTGGTATTTGTTGACGATTTTTTTTGAGAATGCTTTTGGAAGCCAATCACAGTAGAATATGTGAAAGAAAGTATATCAGAAAGTGATGATCATCTCAAGTGTCGTACTGCAGATGGCTTTACATTTTTGCAATTAGCTTAGCCAATGCTCCGCGTTTCATCTTCTTTCATTAAGGACATGAGATGATGATTCCCCTGTTTGATGAATGTATACTTTGACCCACATCAATACACCCAACATCACACATGTTCTGACAGCTCACTAATTGCTAATTTCAGATTTCAAAAAGACACGTTCAAGTGCCTTTTCATGTTGTACTGTGACGACCTTGACTGACAGCTTTGCGAGATATAAGTGTAGCAACCACTCCTCCCACATCCTTTTCATGTTTCAGTTATTGCCTTGAGAATTTCTGAAAATTTCCTGCAAAATGTATCTTTGCCATCTGGGCTTATCTTTCCATCAAATATCCTAAAGGAGGCTTGCAGGTGGGAGGTTATCAAATGAGAATGTGAGGCAATGTTAGACACAGTCAAACTATCCTAATACCCTGAGTACCGATTTGTCAAAATGAATTGTGGTCAAGAATCCTATTAATAACTTTCGCAAAAAAACCTCACAGCCTAGCTCTCTATGTACTGTAGGCCTCTGTCTTTCTTCCCAAGGAAAACTCCACTGCTGCTTAGAATTCCCTCAAAGGCATAGCGCTGGAGCTTGATAAATCACTGCCCAGGTGCTGCTCCAATTTGTCAAAGTCATTAATTCTACCAGGCTATAACCTATCTGTCATTGACTGAACCCATGAGCGAGCTTTGATGTTTTTACCTGTGTGCTTACTCATATTCCTTTCACAGTTTAGACGTCGGTTAAATGAACTGCCCGAGGTGGTCAGGGGGATTATGATGTTGTTGTTGTTGTTGTTGTTGTTGTTGTGTTTTCAAATGTAGTCTGTGCACATGTCATTTAAGTGTCATGTTGACATCACTTTGAGAGCTGTGATTCAACTGTCTCTTACCTTAGGTCGTTGTGTTTTGTATAGGGGACACTTGCGTCGATCTGGAGAGATAAGGGATATTCACCACTCCCGCGGTTTCATTGTCTTAGGCCTGGGGAACGTTGCCATCGTTTGGTCCCAATTTTGAGAAAACCTGATGTTTTTTTCTCCCCAACACATTTCAGAGTGAATGAGGCTCTGATTCAAAACCAGATATGCAGGTTGTTCCGCCTGAGCTGGCAGGTGGCGGAGATGTTACAGCCAAGATGCTCTAACAAGTTATGTTCAAAGCGCCATACAATCACATTTATTGTGCAGTCAGCTATGAATGTACTTGCTTCAGGAGAAAATACATGCAGGTGTTGTTAAGTTAATTCAAGTCATATAAAGTTACTAGCATGGCAATGTTTTACTGTAACAGTCTGCTCCAACATCATATACGGTATGACAGTCGACCTGATGGAAATGTTCCTGTGTGCGCGTGTGCGTGTGTGTGTGTGTTTGTGTGTGTGTGTGTGCGTGCGTGCGTGCACGTGTGTGTGCATGTGTGCGTGTGTGCGTGCGTGCGAGCGTGCGTGCATGTGTTTGTGTGTGCATGCGTTTGTGTGTGTGTGTGTGTGTGTGTGCATGCATGCGTCTGTCTGTGTGTGTGCTTGTGTGTGTGTGCGTGCGTGTGTGTACCTCATCTCTAGACCATGCTATCAGTCAAAAGCTGTTCCATAGCTCCACATCAAAGCCGCCCCGATGTTTATGAAGGAGACAGTGGGAGAGGACAAGGGGTGGTGAGTGGCGTCAGGATGCTTAATGCAAGCCTGCAGACACACTTTGGGTAGTTAAAACTGTATGTTATCAGTAACTGCCGGCAGATCCTAAAAAACTAATTCCCAGCCTGGGCAAGGGGAAAATGGGAGTCAAGGCAAGGGATTTAACAGCTATTCTGAGTCCTGCGTCTGCATTGCAAAGCGCATGCAGTATGTGGTAATTGACAGTGGGGAACACAGAAAGGGTTGGCACATTGGTTTTGGATGCATGCCGTCTTTAGCTGAGTGCTTTGTGTCTAAAATTAAGAGCATGGTTATATGCTATGCGTGCAGAATTGTCCACCTAAAGTCAAAACAAAAGCAGTAGCCTTCTGTGCACAGAAAATGGTAATGTTGGTTACTGTATGTACTGTAAGAATTGTAATTGTATATATGGACATGTTTACTATTTAGAAATCTTTTATTTCATTATCAAATACGGTATATGTATGTCAACGATGCGTATATTTAAACCAATACATTGGCTACACAAAACAGAATGGATATTTAAGGAATGACTTGTCTTGAGTTACATGTCATATCCTATTTCTAAAATATGAGCCAATCAAACAAAGTAATCAGTCAATATGAGGCATTGGTTTTAAAGCTGCAAACATTTAAATCCATTGAATGACATCGTAATATGCTTAGAAACCATAAAAGGACCATTATAAAAACCGATAAGCAAGATGACAAAGAAAGGATCATAAATGTACTGGGCTAGAACAAAGGCATTCCTCAACTCATTCACCTAATATACAGTGACAATGAATAAAGATTTAATTTACACCTAATCAGATCATGTAAGACATGCACAGTTGCCTCAGCCTATGCTAGGAGACAGCAGGGCCATAAGACAGAGTCCTCTGAGTCCTCCACTCACCTCTCATAAGCGTTAAGAATATGCCCCTGCCATCCCCTTATGGCTCAATGGCTTTTTAGGAGACCTCAATTCCAAACAGTGAGAAGGGTACAGCCATTTCCATGTTGTTGTGTTATCATGGGGTTTTAAGGGGGCGATTTGTGATGTTTAAATCAAGTGTTTTCCCCATCACTATTTTATTTAGATGTAACCTTTATTTATCACAGGGGAAACACACTGAGACCAAGGCCTGCTTTGCAGCTGCACCCTGTCCACAATATAAATACAATTTCAAAACAACACATTTAAATATACATCACAGTAAAATGCAGACATGAATACATCATATAAAACCCAAGAGAACAAGAGAACAGTCACCTCCTTCACCAAGGTCCTCAAACAGCATTTTAAATAACCGCTCTGACAAACATAGACAGAGCTAACGACTGACCATCCATGTGATCAACATTTGTTTTATTTTTATTTATTTATGTATTTATTTATTTATTGACCAGGGACAGTACACATTAATAAACCAGTTGGTAAATGAGTCAGTGTTAGCCAAATGGCTACTTTTTTTTTCTTCAACTTTTCAACATTATAGTTGTATCCATGTTTTGAAGCTATACAGTAAACACACTTACAATGACATTGTAACAGTGGAGTAAGACAAGCTCATAGTTTGGGTTCTGATGCGGTAAGACAGGTGAACTAAGCTGACGAGGCATTTATAAGTTATATATAACAATCATTTCAAAGTAAAAAAAAATCCATACCAATCCCAGATTGCCTGTTTAAGTTGAATGCAATGCAGTATGAAAAATATAGTAGTCAGTTAGTAAACTGATTAGCCTAGTATAACATAAACATGTATTTATAAATATTTGTATAATTACATATACATATACTGTATAACATGTTCTGCATACTCATGGCCTTTTCCGCCTTTGTGGTTTGACGTTTGGGGTATAACTGAACATTATGAGCACCACTAACTGAAAGAGGTTCTTGCTAACTAGTAATCATATAATTATGACATGAGGACATGTGTGTGTGTGTGTGTTTATACTGTACTAGTGCAGTTAGTGAGTTGTATACAGAATGACAGGTTCCCTTTTCTCTTCCTTTCCCCTCAGTTTTAATAGCGCCAAAAAGTGTATTCTTGTCTCCTCAGGGTACCTTGTCAGCTATAACAACAGAGCTTACTGTGTTAGATTTCATATTCCAAGATTGACACTGCTTTCAAATCCTTCCCAGTAAATATTTTCACTTGTGTGGATTTCTAACGACTTGCCTTGGCACACTATGAAGAAAAGAGCCTCTTGTATCTTTTCAAGTATCATATTTCCACAGTATAATAGCACCAAGGCTGCATAAAATGATTCCAGTGTGTGAAGAATGAATGAGTATAAATCCGTTCTTAGTGCCTGGGGTGAGAGAGAGGTCACCGTTGTCACTTAACACACAGTAACACACTGTAACAGGATGCATACATTATCACACCTGGGGAGGTTGATTTAAACATTACTGCAGCCTCGTCTATGGGAGGAGAGCTGATTTGGAGTGTGATGGCAATATTGCATTTCTCCAACACAAGGCAAGGCTGAATTGTTTGCTTTCGGGCAAAAAGAGTGCTATATATATCCACCATCCCACAGACAACAAAGATGAGTAAAAAGATTGAAGTCAGGTGATGTCACTCAGGTGAAATTGTACTGACAAGCTTTTAATTAAAGTTTTCCCAAACATCTTTCTTCTCGTCCCCGGGAGCCATTGCTCATTATGTGTGGACTCTGCCAGCCAATTAAGAGTCAAAGGGAAGTGTTTTATTTTCAGAGTCATTGCTGACAGTAATAGGACACTTTGTTATACAATCTGTTTACCTCCTATAGCCTCCTGTATCTTGCTATGGGGAAACGGCCATGCGTGTCACACAGTGTTCATGGCAATAATTAAACACATCTGCCGTTAAAAGCATGGAAAAAGGAGCCAGAACCTTAGTAGACGGTTATCCGCAGGCTCCGATGCTCTGGCTCCGTGGTTGTTTTGGGGGGGTTTGTGTGCTGAATGCTGAGCGGCCAGCGTGTCCAAACAGGTGTGCAGTCTCAGGGCCAAGGGCAGTGGTGTCTAGTCTACAGATACACACAAACTGAGAAGCCCTTACTGTGAACAAGCGAATCGCTCCCGATCATTGTGTACATTGTGTGAGATTATGGATGGCTTACTGTGCTCATTTTGATCTGTATCATTGTTCACTGTATGGTCATCGTCTGTGGTTTGGATCTGCTCTCTGATTGCTGCTAAAGAGATCACATGGGTTTTTAGCCATACACCATGTGCCCATCATCGCATACTTTCACATGAGAAGAGAACACGGTATGTCCAGAGTGATATACAGCACATCATATGTCACACCATCATATCCGCTGTGCAAATCATTCATGTACAATGTTGTGACTGAAATACAGAGAGACTTCAGTTTCACCAATAGTACAGAGGGGGCAGTGTGAGATAGATAAGATGTTTTGCCCAGATACAGTAAGACACAAAGGATATTCCAAACTGGGGAAAAATTTGATTTGTATGGTAAAATTGATACGTATCTAGAATAACAAAAAAACACAAGGCAAAACTGTAACAGTAGATGGTTGTAAAATGCATGTTTCTGTTGAATTATTTCCTGTGTTATGGAAGGCTAGCAAAGGTATTTTCCCACCATGGCCCAATCTGACTTCTTATTCCTGCTATGGAAGACTATGGTGGAAATGGCTGGGAGCCATGTACTGTAGCAATATTGACATTCTCTACTACTACTTCTCTACTACTCAGAAATAGATAGTTAAGCAATAAAACACAAGAGTGTGTGCTATATCGAGTATACTGGAACGGCCGTGTTGCAGCCATACTCAAGCACAAGGCGCAGCCAAATTCCCTCGATCATCACAGCCGTTCTGATATTTTAGATACAGCACACCCAGGAGTGTGTTCTGGTCAAGTGGAACGTCACAGGAAACACCTATTCATCAGAGCAGTCACATGTCACCTCCCTGTCATCAGAACGACCACGCCCCCTTTTGGGGGGAAACCGAGCGCGGAAAACAAATATTTTTTTAAAAAGTCCCAGTTTACCATTTTCTTTACTTCCCCAAAGAGCGAAGGACAGTAAAAGAAGAGATCTGTGGCTTCAGGCCATCGGCAGAGAGGATGCAAATGGCAAACAGTGGGACCGTCTGGGGCCACACCGGATACCTCTACCTCAGCAGCGTGTGGCGTTTCATTTCGGCGCCCATGTTAACAGGTTAGAGCAGCCACGCAACCCGCTTGAACCGCGTGTGTGTGGCTGCTCTAACCTGTTAACATGGGCGCCGAAATGACGCACACTCGCTGCTGAGGTAGAGGTATCCGGTGTGGCCCAGGTGTTCCAGTCAAGTCCTCACAGACATGCCGTGTAAATCCCAAGAGATTGAGCGATTGAGAGTGTTACATTTGTTTTCTTAAGATAGGATAATTAATAAATGGGCATAAAGGATGCATTTGCTAATGTGATGAACTGTTAATCAGTATATAGCCTGCATAGTATATCTATTATATGTATATACAGTATATATGAAGAGGTTATAGCTAGCTAGCTACGATTTATCATCAGAATAATGAACAGCGAGCTATAGCCAAAACTAGGGCTGGTGGAGGGGGAGCTAGTCACATTGGACAGACTACCAAAACAGCAAAATAAAGTGTCTTAACAACAGAAAAAGTGATAGGAGATTCAGTAAGGTAGTTGTATATGTCATGTGAATAAGGCCTCAGGCTATTGGGTCGGATCGTTCGTCCACTTCTATGGAGGCAGACTGAAAGGACACTCATCAACACCTATTTCATTATTCTTTTCTATATAACGACACCAATCATTGATTTGCAACGACATTACATCATTGTTTGCCTGACTGGCCATCGTATTTGTGCTCCTAATAGTTAAAAAGCAATACTGTTTATGCTATTCAATTAGCAAAAACCTCAAATGTGTTTTTACCGCCAGTCAAACTAAAGGGACTGTTTCCCCCCAAAAGGGGCAGGGGCATGATACAAGGGCAAAATACCTGGATGCGTTGCTCTGATGAATTGTTTTAAAGTCAAACTTTAAATGAATTCTAACCTACAAAGGCTTCAACTCTGTTTTGGTTAAATAGATGCTTCACAAATAATTTCTAGGTAAATTCATACTAGTTATAGGTGCTTGCATCCAATGCTTTGCCAAGTCTGGCATAACCCCTTTGTCATTCTTTATATAACATGACAATTGCTTGAATATGATTTTTTAAGCATCCATGTAGGACTTATAAATGGTTTATGAAGGCTTAATTAGGCCTAATGAATGGGACCAAAAAAGTGTGGCCAAAACAAAAACAGATTACTCAACATAATCAGACATCTGCAGTTTGTGGCAGTCATTCATGATAATGATATATTTTCCACATCAACATTTGTCGTTAATGTTCAGACATTATCAGTGATTCATAGAGCAGCAACTCCTATTTCTGACCACAACAGATAATTCTTGCAAAACCACAGAGTCAATATTTTATCACAGCGACACAGCAAACGCATGCAAATGCATTGTTGGTATGTTTCCCCTTAAATATTGATTCTAATCCCACTCGACCCATCTGGTGAGGAATATAGTCGTCGAAAGAACACACTTAAAACCCTACCAAACATCTCCTTATAGTAGGAAGACAACAGCTCCTCAAAGACAAAGCCTGAAACATATTAATATAGACTTTAATGACATTTTACAAAGCACTCCAAACCACAACTTCATTGCTTACAACATTGACCTGTCTGTTTTGTTTTGTTTTGTTTTGTTTTTTTACAATGTGAAAGTGTTAGTGAAAGCTTCAAGTGCTGACATACAGTGTGGGCATATTTCATCAGATTGATTGAATTATTAGTATGTAACCACAATCTCCTGTAATAGAATGTTGTAAGTCCCTTCCACTTGTGGTCAGATCAACACCCTCTACCACCTTCCACCAAGACTTGGAAGTACCAGGGAAGTATCATTAGGTAGCTGAATGATGCTGAGCACAGCCAAGCATAGCTGAGGATTGAGTTGCCTGTCTTTCTCCACCTTGTCCTCAGCCGAGCGGCAGGAAACAGCTGGCCGGAATTTCTGAGTGCCTTTAATGAATCGAAATCTTGGGCGTGAGAGTTTGGTGATTAAATGAAATAAGACTAATATTCCTGGGTGAGTTGGCTGAAAGATGATTGTCCTGAAAGGCATGCTTGGCTCAAAGTGAGTCTCTCGCCCCTGCTTAGGGAATAACCCTATTTAGAGTAGAGTGTGGGGGTGGGGAGTGGGAGGGGGAGAGAGTCCGTTTGGAGGATTGCTTTTAATTTAGATCATGTGGGCATGAAGCACATTGAGTTAACCCTCAAGACCTGCCTTAATGTTATGGTCATACACGTGAAAGCCTCAACCCTGTCAGAGGGAGTTATCGCATAATGTTTTGTTGAATTCATGTTGCATGGTCATGGTTGTATCAACTTATCATTAAGGTATTGGATCTCTAGTAATGAGCCAAAACATACAGTACCATCTGGAAATGTAGATATATAGTAGGCTATGCCGATTATGTCGTTTATTTTATTTTATTACTACAGTACAATATTGATTACAACATGCACATATAGTAAAGGGGTAAGTTTAACCTAATTCCAACAACTGTAATACTTTCCTTTGACAGCATAATCATATTATGTATCATAAAAGCTTATCATAAACTAATTCAAGGAAACATTTTTTAAATTATTATTATTAGGCTCTAGGCTATGTAGCCAATGCTAACAGGATAAGATTGAGAATACATTAAAAATGCTAGCCGTTGCTTTCTCGCTAACTTTTGGCTGTTTGGCTGGAAATATAATGATAGGTTCAGTACTGTTAGTTCCTCTTCTGGTGTACAGACTACACGTGAGGTATGAAAACTATTAACCAATTATGAAAAATGGGGGAACTATCCCTTTACTTTGGCAGATGAGCCTGATAAGATTTCACTTGAAAATACCCTGAACAAGTTTGCTAAACGTGACAGGTGAAAGGTATGCTGCACACTGCCATGCTCATTTAAGAGCCTCAGACAGAAATGAAAGGAAAAGCATGTCTTTTCATGTCTGCTCATCCACCTGTTGATCCTTCCATCATAAAGCCTGGTAATTCTATGGGGGGCTCAGCACAGCAGCTCGGGCTGGAAGCTATGTTCACAGCTGCTGAGTAACAACCTGAGAGCATAAGCTGTGTGTCTCCCAGGTCAACACACTTCATCTTTTTGATAAGATAGTTCTGAAAAACCTCAGGTGGAGACACAACAATACTGTCAAAACGCTTTGGATGAGGCTAGTATTCATGTCGCTCAAGCAAGCAACAAAAAACAGAAACATGTAGACTCAAAAAACATCCATCTCCTCTTCTGAAGTCTGACGGTCAAGTGTGTTTTGGACTGCCATCACTCAAGCTGTTATGAGAAAACTGCTGTCTATAGAGAAGGCCTTATGTATATAGCCGTTAGAGTTAGGTACATCTTTGCCTGATGTGCAGGATGAGAAGGTGCTGGTAGTGGAGATGCTGTTGTCCTCGTGCTGGGCTATACAGTAGCTGGACTCCTGCCAGCGATACTAGATGTTATCAACTGGATATGAGAAACTGTTTTGTTACTGAAGAGGTGAAGTTGGTAGTCTATCTGTATTACCGGGTTATCAACATGTTTTGCACAAATGCAACTTTTTCCCTTTGATAAGACAACGTTTGCCATATATGCTTCTCTTTTTATTTTATTTGATATTATATTTGGTATTTAAAATGTTTTTGCTTCAATCAGGTACATTTCCTGCAGCCATATTGGAGGTTCAAGCCAAGGTGTTGAAAGTTGCTGAGGTAACAGGGATCCTGGGATTTGTAGTTTTCAATGCAGAAGATTGGGCCATGATTAAATGTGCCTTCTTGAGCCTTGTAAAAACCAGACTTAATCATGTAAACTTCTATGTAAGCAAACCAGTTGGAGCTTCAAAGGGTCGACAATCCTGTTCGGATTTTGTCAGAGATGCCAGCAGCAGATGCTTATCTCACTGTTGAATTCGGGCTATATTTGTCCATAGAGTGGGCACTAGCAAACTCTGAGGGAGAGATAGAGGGTTAATGCAGCCCTGATCCCCTCAGAGAGTATTGGCTTCTCATGGCTACAAGAAGCTCCACAGCAGCAGGGAGAGCCAGGCCTAGCCCAGAGCAACCTGAAAGGAATCACCGCAGTAATTTGAGCTAATTACTTTGTAGCAGGCTTTGGGCAGACCTTTAGGTAGAGCAAGCAAGAGATGCTATCACCTGAACATGCCCTTTAAAATGCAGGACTTTTATTTTCTGGCCCCTCTACCACCTATAGCTCCTCCTAGTTAAAGTCAAGGCTACATTAACATTCCATCCGGGGTTGCTAAACAGAATCTTAATTAGTCCTGATAGTCCAGTGTGAGGGGTTTACTCAGTGCATTTCTTAAATAATGGCTGCTGTCAGAGTGTTTTTTTCTCTTTAGGTTCTTCAGGGGATATTGAGTTTGCCTGCAAAGCATGACAGAAATGTAATGTGCAGTGCAGAAAAGAGAGAGATGGGGGGGGAGTGGTGGAAGGGGCATAGAGAAAGTCACTCTGACTCCAATTGGATCAAATGGTGAGGAACTGTTTACAGGGCTAATGAGGGCATCTACAGCTATTTTCCATGTACTCCATTATACCACGGTATTATTTGCGTCTGAAGTCATCTCACGGAAGTAAGCTTATCTGTCCGTTAAGGCAGTTGATGTTTGTGTAACAGCCTTTGAAAAATAACAAAACTTCCACATAATGAATACTGACACAGTTCCATATGGCCTTCATTGAAACTGAACACTTGGTGTATGACTGTAAGTTTCAATGTAGCTTGGATCTCATTCATATCCAAACACAATTAAGCCTTGTAAGATAGATAACATAATTTGTCCTTTGCAACTTTTTGCCTTTCCTGAACCATTATGCATATTTTGTTCATGAATGACAGAAATACAGTGACAAAACTATCCATGTCATCTTGAATGACTCTGATTTACAGAATATCTACAGTATATGTCAATCTGCTCAAGTCAGTACAAAGCTTGAAAGCTTGAAATGTCTCATTGGGAATTGTTAAATGGGTAATTTGTTTCATAAACGACATTGAAAATAAATAAATGTTTTTCATACTTTATACTTAGAACATAATGATGAATATTCAGTTATATTTCCTGATGGTAAGAAAACATAATTATGAAATATATATATAATAATAATTACACCAGTATACTCACCCCCTCCCATTGAATTAAATGAACTCAATACTGTAATATTACTCTATGTCTCCAGATGGTGCTTTTCTTGTTGTTCAGCAATTTCTAGAATAATTGATTACCCCACCTCTAAAAAGTTCTCTAACCTCAGGTTTTCCAAATGTTTGATAAGTGTCAGATTAATAGTGGCCCACTCTTGTTTACTCTCTCGAAGCATAAACCATAACTGTCAATTAAATGCTAGAAACCAAGCGCAAGGTCTTAATGATCTTATTTAGATTATCATTTAAACTTCAGTTTGAAATTCTTGCCTGTTCCCTCCCCTTGATCAGCACAGAGAGAGAATATCTCTCCTGACACCTTTATGGGGGGACAGGCCCTGGACTTACTTTGAAAGGTCCTTCCTACTTTGATGTGCTTTATTGAACCCATATGTACTCGATTTGTTAATCATTCTCTTTCCTTTCCCTAACAAAGCATTATTTATAGCCTTACCTTAATGGCAGATTAAACTTGTGAAAATAATCAGTGTAGGATACACTAAAACGATTATAGAGGAAGTGTTTTTGTTAGTTTGTCACAAGACAGCTTTAAATTGCACACACACGTGCATGTTCTCTCTCTCTCACACACACACACACACACACACACACACACACACACGCACACACACACACACACACACACACACACACGCACACACACACACACACACACACACACACACACACACACACACACACACACACACACACACACACACACACACCCCCCAATCCATAACCTCCTCTCAAACCAGTGGAAAGGATTTGAGGAAGTGAGAGCATGTGCTAGGCTACAGGGAGTTTAACATAAGATGAGTTAGTTTATGAGAGAACAATTTTACTTTTTTTCTGAGAGAATATCTGACATTTACAGCTTTTTATATTTGGCAAGAAGCCCTCCTTACAATGTAAAACTTAACATATATCATGCAACAGATATGATCTCATAATTGTATAACTCTTCTGTAAATGTGTATGTCTGTTACTACTAGGCTATAATAATACTTTCTACATTTAAACGAAATGCAGGTGAGTCAGAGGAAGCCACAGTTGAAATGGGATAAAGTAAAACCTATGAATTCTACCTTATTTGAGTAATGATAAGGAGTCTTCAATAGGCTATTTCAGATCAAGCCTATAGGGCTACGATATTAATTTGTCACCAACAAACAGGGCTAGATGCACACTCCTAGGCCTTACACTCGTTACAGTATGGCTGAGTCGATTTGATTTGTGGGAAAAAAATAATCGTGTAGGCTATACCTTTAAATAACTGAAATGAAAAATGCCCAACGCTTGTGTCGGGTCAAAGGGTCAAGGTTCAAGAGCACTCTGGCCCTCGCCAAGTTTACCAGCGCAAAGGAACAGTTCAAAGACGGCAGAGCTCTCCATAATTGTGGCTAATTATGACATACATTCACAGTGATTTCTCTTATCGCACAAGTTTAGCGACCAGCTTTTGTTTGTTGTGCGCGGTGCTTGTATTTCACCTGACTCTGCTCCCAATCAAACAGAGGTGGGTGAAGTTCTTTTCATGTGTTCAAAGGCGTTTGCAGAGTAGTTTTAGAGAAACAATAACTCTTTTTATTGAGAACAAATGTTGGCATTTGAAGGGAGCACAGAGAGGCAGAGCCTATGAGCAACCCGAGGTGGAAACAGCCTCTGGTGCTATTTGACAACAGTGGTAGATCCCTGGGGAGCCCACCTGAGATTAAAGCCTGAATTTCAATAAATCAGCTCTAATGAAAGCACTTGGGCTGAGGAGAAGGGGTTTGACTTCCCTATATAATAGGCCAAATATTAGGACGTTTGAGCTGAAAGAAAACTTTATAGGTGAAGTGGAGTCCCGGGAGACTCGAGTAACATTCACCTCAAAAGTCATTTGAAAAACATGACTCTTACCGCATCCGAGGGAACTGTGCCTAAACTATAGAACGGTATTGCCTTTGTTTCCGAAAGTAACACACATGCAACCATTGCAATAAGTATTTATTCCACGTAGACTGTTTTTGTTACGCTGTGTAAATAATTGCCTTATGAAGGAGAATAAACAGCATTTGTCACTATTATTTATGCAAACATGCCGACTTCGGTGTGCAGATCAAATTCCATTCCACATTTGGGTGCAGCAATAAAATAAATAATAAAGAAAAAAGAAAAATAAAGTTGTTTTTGTCATTTCCACATTCCACGTCTTCATGGTTCCCGACTTCCCTTTCACCAGCCGCTGTCATATGAAAGGTAATAGGTCTGTGATGAATACGGAATCGTTATGAATTAATGGTAAGGTAAAGACAATACTACTACTAATAATAATAATCATTATCATTATTAATGATGATCAATCGTAATAATAACAATAATAATGATTATTATAAGCATTCATATTAGTATTGTTGTTATTGTTATTAATTGTAGGCTATTTACCATATTATTATTAATAGGGAGTGTTAGGTTGAAAATAAACAAACAAATGAAGAGCAGAGAAACGCCGTTCAATTAGTCCCATCATACACCCCATTGGAGCTGGCAGATGCTGAGACACGATTTTATGGATTGTTCAATATCTCTCCATAATGAACCCCAACTGACCATTCTGAAATAAGCTAAAAGCTCACGGGATCACCCCGTCGGGAACTCATAATGCTCGCATTCAGTAGCTGTATTCATCATTGTGAAAAATAGATGCAGGCCAAGGAAATAAGTATGTCGTTTATCGCAATCAAGGACATGAATAGTCCCTGACTGAAGCTAAGCATTGCGTAAAAAGTCCCTTTGGAAAATTGATATATGTGACATCTTGAAAACCATATAAATAGCCTATAGCAAACCCGAAATCCTGTCTATACACCATCCCAAACATCTTTAGGCCTACATTTGTACATATCAATTTGAGTTTTCAGACCAAAAATATAGGTCCACATGTAGCCTACTGTATGGACAATATGAATGAATGACACGAGATGATCCAGCGGAAAACAGTTTAATTGGTTTTCCTTTGAATAATGGATAGCACTACCTCAGTACAGACTAGCGCGTTTTTATTTACAATCAAAGATATAAATTAGTAAAAGTACTCTTGTTAACAAGATTGTGTAACTTTCAAATGCGTTTCAAATAAAAACCATCATAATGTATTTACAAAACAATGTTCAGTTTCCATTGCAATACAACTTGCATAAATTATAGGCATTTGCCATCATTAAAAAAATAAATATCAAATGTATTCCACTTATAAGTCCTCAAGTTCATCAGATCCATCTCCTTTTATCATACATCCTTTACAAATACGGCTTACAGCAAAATCATTTTCACACGTAAAGTATAGGCTATACCATATATACTGTGGCAATGAAGCAAACTATGGATCCTGAGAAATAACATGTCTTCCAAAATCACATACATCGGGAGATCTATATACGAAAACCAGCAAATTTCATGAAAACGAAACTCAAATTATACAATAATTAATGTTCTGTTATTACACCACAGGTTTAGTCTCTGAGGAATTAGTTTTAGTGCGCTGCAGCCTTCTTGTCTACGGTGGCACAAGATGCGATCCAGTTTAGAGAAAGGTTAGGTGCAATAACAGGGTGGAGAGGTGATGGCTTGCTCGCTTTATTCAAAGCAATTGTGACACCTACCTGTAGACCAAGGAAATAAAACCCAAATCAGTCCAAAAACCAAAGACCGAAGCATCAAAAAGTTTCTCTATGCTCTAAACTATTCTTTCCTGTGCTTACATGATTAACAGAGTCATAAGAAGTCTTGAAATGGTGCAAACGGCAGTACCCTACTAGATTCGGCTCCAATATAAATTGCGCAATGGTGTAATAATCATATGGTAATTATTTGTTTTTATGTGTAGGCTATAGTACTATGGATTCCAATGCATAAAACAATCTACTGAGCCAAACTAAGGTTAGGGGCCTACTGTGCATAGCACAGAGGGGTCTGTTAACAATAGCATCCCCACAGACTCCTATGGCAGCAACATTTCCCTGCTTATTGCACTCACAAGTACGCTGATGTTAAACGTGCATGTATAACTTCAACTAGCCTACCTAAACTGACTGAGGCCTTCATGAAGTTTACAGTTTCAAGTGCTGTAAGGCCTATAGTGACCACATGTTTATATGACCAGTTTTTAAAACTAGTGCGAAATAACAACTCAAAGATTCGGGTATAACAAGGACTATTCAACGAGGTGACTGAGAAATTAAAATAGGCTATAGCCCTAAATAAAAAAAATGCATAAATTCAAATGTGTTATTTTGAAACGAATTGCACAAAAAGAAAAGTCATGTCCTCTGTATAGATGTTGCATGTTACGTACCTTTCTTTGACTCTAAATGTGAGGGTCTGAATTGTTGTTCAATCTGGTTCGGGTTACTTTTAATGAGAGACTCGTTGCTCTGTTTGTGCATGGCGCTCGCATCGAGCATAGTCTGCGGGAGTCCCTCGTTTGTAGACAGGCCAGAAGAATTATACCGGAGAATCCCTTGGCCCTGATGCAATGGGCTGAAGTTGCCATAGTTTGTGTAATTACTATAAAACGGAGAGGTGTAATAAATAGGTCTTCCCAAGATGGAAGAAGCAGGGTTGAACACAGCAGCGCTGGCTGGGGACGTCGTTGACGCTGTGGATGTCAGAAGGCCAACGCTTGAGGGACAACTTTGCCCCAGGTGCTGTTTCTGGTCCGAGGTGGCAATTTCTGCTAATGACCACAGTTTGGGTTTGACGGTTTGAGTTTGATTCTGTGGACCCGAAGAAATTCTATTGTCTAGGCATGATTTGTTGATGTTTCTAGAGTCCTCCCGGTGGTGATGGTGGTTTAAAACCGGTGTCTCCACGCCTGTCAGTGGTGATGATGTCACAGGCTTAGGTGACAGTGACAGGCCTCGGTGGCGTTCATCATCTTCTATATCGTGATCATCATCATCGTCCTCGCGTTTGTCCTTAGTATCTGATCCAGACTGGCAAACCATGTCTCCAACCCTGCAGCCGACTTTCTCCCCGTCAGATTCCGCTGAACAAGAATGGTCTGTGAGCGTGTCGACGTGCAAACTGATACCTAAAATAAAAAGAGATATAGCCACATTAATATAGATGATTAATTATGAATTATTATATATTATCATATTTATATATATATATACATTTACATTTGACCTGTCTAAAAGAAACAATAATAATAATAATAACAACAATAATAATAATAGTTTGGTAATAGACAATAGCCTACTCCTGTGAAGTTATAATTATTATGCCTGAATCGAAGTCATTAGTCAGTGGAATAGCGGTAGCCTAAATTAAACAACAACAACACACAGGCCTACGTTAATTCCCTCAACCGTGCGACTGTTAAACGGATCATTGACGACGTGTGTTCAGGCCCCTACCTTCGTCCTCAGCTGACGTCTCGCTGTGATCCAGGTTCTTCTCTGAGCGCTCGTCTTTTCTCTCTAACCCGTCTCCATCGTCCTCGTCCTCGTCCTCACTCTTATTCCGAGGTGCCCATGTCATCTTGTTCTCCTTCTTGAGTCTCCTCCTGGCGTTGGCGAACCATGTGGAGACCTGGGTGAGGGTCATTTTAGTGATGATGGCCAACATGATCTTCTCTCCTTTGGTGGGGTAAGGGTTTTTCCTGTGCTCCTGGAGCCACGCTTTGAGAGTGGCTGTCGCGTCTCTGGTCGCGTTCTTTCGGTATGCTGGGTCGTTGAGCTGGTAGGGGTATCCTGGACTTCCATAGGGATGATAACCTAATGCCCCTGCCATGCTTGTTGTGTGCGCATCATAGGGAGAGCCCTTAAAAAGTACATATAAAAACATTTGGTTTAATTTCATAATCAAAAAAAATAAATGAAGGCTGATTTTAAACATTAGGCTTAAACATTACTAAACACAGCACACACACACACACACACACACACACACGCACGCACGCACGCACGCACGCACGCACGCACACACACACACACACGCACGCACGCACGCACGCACACACACACACACACACACACACACACACACACACACACACACACACACACACACACACACACACACACAGGCCTATGTTCAAAGCAGATTGCATGATTTACAACATGATTTATTAGGCTACTTCGATCATTATCGGATTGATTAATCGCATTGTGTTGTGTTGAATAACAGATAAATGATAAATCATAATTGTGCTAATTTTCGGTTATCACCGTCTAACTTCCTCATTTTCTTTTGGTAGATTTGTTTTGTTGTGAGAGGCAGGCGTGTGTCAGCATATCATTGCTTAACAGCATTACAAATCCAATTAGCAAATCAGTGGATATGCACCTTTTTTAAACGCTTGGAGGGTGGCATTAGCAATTGTAATTCATTTGTTCATGTTTAGATTTTGCTTTGCTTATTCAACTTAATAAACATTCAAGTTTTTTTAAATTAATAATAATAAAATAGAAGTAACTTCACGTAGCTTTTCATTTTCCATAATAGTGAAAGGATATAGTGCATTTGCCTACATAGTATTCTTCACCGAGGCTATGTTATTGTCAGCTGTCTACTTAATTAGGTACGCAATGAGTGTGTTAAGCACAGGCCCACCTATAAGACCCATAATATAGGCTAGAAACCCAGCTCTATATTTTTAGGCATGACATTTAATACAGAGTTGTTGGTTATTTAACGGTAGGCTATGATACATTAATGCAATGCTTTCAACGAAACAACTTAACTGTAGTAAGCACATCAAATGCATAAGGGTTAGCAGGATAGCATTTACCCTTGTACTGTACTAGTATACAGCCTATAACAACTCTAGTGGAGGGGAGATCTATTGCGCGAAATGACATCTATCGGGTGGTAAAAGACTGCAAATATATCGAAGTTTTATTTCGAGTACAGCTCCCATCTAAAGTAGGTAGTTAGAGTCATAATATAATTCGATTCAGAAATATTTACCATGTACGATGGGAATCCCGTAGAAGGATCTGTTGAGTATGGACTTGAGAAGCCACTGGCTGCAGCCGTGAAAGCAGCCGCCGATCCGGGGTAGGGACTAAAGGCTGAGCCGGACGAAGACCTGGCCAGCTCCTCGGTCCTGGGGGCGGCCAGCGCTGAAGCCCCATAAGCTGGACACGAGTAGAGAGCCAGAGAGCCCGGGGGCTGGTAGAGGTAACCCTGAGGATACGACATGACTGCTGACTGCGGCTATGCTGCCTCTGCTGATTCCAAAAGGAAAGCGCGTCAAATCAACTTCTGATTCCCAAATATTCAGCGCGCTAAAACAATCATCAGACAATGTCAATAAAAAATAATTTAAAAAAAAAACACGAACCCCAAAGATCAGTAGCCTAAAGTGCCCACATTAGAGGCAGCGGTCTTGATCCCCTAGCGTCCGATGTTTTTAGTACCCAGAAGTATGAAGTGAAGAGTTGGAGGAAGGAGGCAGTTTGAGAGCATTGGAAAACTGGAGCTGTCACTCCCGCTGCTGATCTGAATATTCCATCTCCGCCCCTCCTCACCACCGTGTGAAACGCAACTCCCGGGACACAACCCAGGACATTCGAGGGGGGAAGACGCGCGAAGAATGTTCTCTTCACAAATTGTCTTCGACTGTACTTGTGTTATGAATTGTGACATTTTAATGATTAGGATATGTTCACATTGCAAATAATGAACTAATACTAGTGGCAACTTCCAGTGAACTTGTAGCCTATTGCGCAAACTTCAATCCAAAATTAAAGCCAGACGCGTCCATGAGAATAGTGGTCATATCATATGTATTACCTTTTCATAACAGTGTAATTAGTTTTGATTAAGCTTCTGCGTCCTAACGTCAGACTATTCGAAAGCATGGGGGTTCAGTTATAGCACACTGGATTAGAGACGCACGCACGCACGCCCCCAGGAGTCTCCATGCAGTGCGCGGAACGGCCTGCGGGAGGTGTAACCGACTCCCCCATTTCTTTTCTTTTTTGGGCCTGATCTGTGGGACTCTGTTCCACGTCTTTAGTGCAATCAAATACAAGGAACTGCATAATTATTATTCAAGTGATTCACAATGTCAATTGGATTTGTATAGGCATCATAGAACACATAGATCTATATGACATGGGGAGTGACGGTTTCAGTTTTGGAGAGGCTATAAAGTGGATGGTGGCTTGTATTGGGTTAACAGTGGACTAATCATCATTATCATTATCATCATCATCATCATCATCATCATCAAAGTAATATAAGTTATGATACAGTCTACATCGGTTGTTCACAGGACACCAGATTGCTTGTCAATGTACAAATGTCTCAATTGAAAATAAAGACTCATTCTATCCTCAGGTCCTCATGTAGGTTTTTGGAAATATTACCTCTGATATGAAATGTTTACTCTAAATGTGTCTTCTACACAACCATTCGTTCTTGTCTTCAGTTTAACTTTAGACCACATTGTTACCTGACAGTCACCAATACATCTACATGCCCAGACAGTTGTTCCTGACATAGAAGCCCATGTCTTTGACCATGCTAACAGGACATATTCCTAAGAATTATATATTAATTACATACAACAGCAAAATGTCAATTGTAGGCTACAGTGTGTCTAAATTAACAGCACATTCACTGTTCACATCCGCAAACTGAAAACCACAATATAATAGAAAACCAGTCACAACAACATCAACATCAATAGTAATAATAGTAGTAGTAGTAATATTTTTATTTTTATTATTATTATTTTTATTATTTTTATAATAATACATTATAATAATACAATTCTATAAGTATAAGGAATATATCAATCAAGTGATGTCATCTACCTCGGTATCACCGCCAATCCAGGGTTGAGGCTTTTACATTGACATTCATATCCCTTTATCCTTTATTCCATACATAAACACAACAATTATACACATTTAAAGCAAAATGGGTGTCTTCTTTGGTCAGATAAGAGTGGAAAAACTACATATAGTGTATAAGATGCAAGATCCCTCTGGTTATTGAGGAAGCGGAGAGAGGGCAGGCGTGGGCTCCAGATGGTGTTGGGTACTCAGGTGACACCGAGGTGGTCTGGGAGCTGCACAGCAGGGGGCACTGTCTCCTCTAGGCAGGAGCACAAACACAGGAGGCGCAGGCCGAAGCCCCCAGTGCAACTGTTCAGCAGCACAGCACATTCCTGGTTTCAGTTTCAGACAGAGGAGCTCCTATGATATTTTAGTCACCAGCAAACCTGATGGAGGTATATATGTGATGCTAGATAGACGACTGCTTCTAAATATCAGTAGAACAACATTATCCAATTGAACCCAATTCAGACCAGCTCATTTTGTTGAATGTTTTCTAGCTGTTTATGGGAATGTAAGAAATACGTAATGATGTCTTCACAGTGTACTCAAGGAAATCCAAGAGCTCAGGTTTAGTTCACATTTTCAGGAATATAGTGAATACAGTATATTCACCATAGCTGAGACACTGTATATTATAAGGTTTATATTTCATGACATGTACAGTACATTATATATACATTATATACTGTTTTGATATTACCCAAGAGTAATCGTACAGTTTGGGGATACAATATGAAAAAAAGACACTGTCTGTTGCAAGTGAACATACTTTAAAAGCTCATTTCTACCGATTATGTTACTCACAGTTCAGGGAATACCTAAAAACAACATACACTCACTTTTGGATTTCATATGTAATATCCAACTGAAACATACTTTACACAATCATCCTTTTAAGCATGCACCTGGTGTATTTCACATTAAGAAATGTAATACAATTAGTGAAATTTCCCAGTAGTATTGGCCTTTTTGTAATTGATGACTTTTTACTGACACATTTGTAATTAAACGATTCCTTATGCTCAATAAAGCTGATTACTTCAAGCAAAAAAAGCTTGTGGCATTATATTGCTGTAAAGTTCCACACCAGGACTCCTTACAAATTCAGATTTATGACGGATGCCATGTAGACTGATTGAAGGAAACAGCTATTGATTTTTCATATTTTCTCTAAACTTGTTTACTGTGGGGTAATGCAGAGCAGGCACTGCTGCTTGTGGGGTTTTTGTACTACTGTTTTTGTACTACTCCCTTTTGATGAGATAAATTGTCCAGAATGAGTCGAATGGCTATAGGGTATACTTTGATGTTATGTCACTTAATTTACTCATATGACTAAATTATTATTGATTTCTTATTTTCAGACTCTCGAACCATGATTTCTCTGTTTGTTTTATTAATGTATTTCTGCAAGGCATGACTCACATTGGACTGCAATGTTAGGGCATTTGTGTGTGCGTGTGTGTGCGTGTGTGTGTGTGTGTGTGTGTGTGTGTGTGTGTGTGTGTGTGTGTGTGTGTGTGTGTGTGTGTGTGTGTGATTGTGTGTGTGTGTGTGTGTGTGTGTGTGTGTGTGTATGTGTGTGTTGAGTGGCTAGTGGCATGGGGTTCATGACCAACTCTGCTATAGTTGCAAGGAAATGGCCTATTTATGTAGTCATATTGAGCAGTCCTAAAATCAATACAGTCTGGGATTGGAAGATTAAAGCTCGAGCCTCAGTATTGTTCATTTCAGTGACAGCCTCAAAGTGATCTTGACTTATCAGGGTTACACATTGAGTTTGTCCACTAAAAAGCTGTTTTTGTTCACCTGCTTTTCTTGATCCACTTTGTACTTCACTGCACACATGCTGTACTTCAGAGCTCATCCCAGAGACAATGCTCGTATTGACCACGTTGCTGGAAACAACAGTGCTAGCTGTTATCCTATATAGATTGAGACTACAGTACGGTCATATTCCAGAAATGTAGACCCTCTAGCTGCAACATTACTTGAGTGGATTGAGGAAGAGAAATGAACGGTGCCTATTAATTTGAACCCATAATCTATTGTGTGTCTGTCCTATCAGCCTGGCAGTCTGCAAATTCCCACAGAAAATAACATAAGGTGTCCCAAATGCCCTGTGTTAACTTCTTTGAACATGGCAAAAATATTTTCTTTGAACTTCCTTCAGAATGCTCAGAATCCCAAAATCCAAGATGAATGGGAGACCATAGAAAGTAGAATATTCTGTGTGTGTGTGTGTGTGTGTGTGTGTGTGTGTGTGTGTGTGCATGTGCGCGTGCGCGTGTGTGTGTGTGTGTGTGTGTGCAATCCACACTACTCTAATTGGCATGACAACACATATCGAACAAGGCAGTTTAAACAGATATCATAACACAATATTCAATGCAGTGGACAAAAAAAAGATAACTGCTAGACTTGTTTGTGTCAGTCATTATACTGTCGGTAATATTTCTGTGTCTTGATATGACCCTGAAAACGGTTTGTGGCTATTCTTCACTGGTTTGTCGAGGAAATGTCTTTGGTCTTCCACAATGGGGCCTGCGGGATGAGGTGGGGTGGTGACAGCCATCATCTCGCTGGCTGGCATTCGTGCCTCTGCCAGACTCCTAATCAGTAGCCGTCCATGTGGTTGGCAGCAAAGGGGTTTCAAATCATTCTCTCGCCCCAAGTTAAAAACCCTAAGCCCTATCACTTTGTAAACGGGTACCTTACGGCTAGTCAAGCAGAGGTCTCTGATGTGGAGTGGAACATGGAGCTGTGCTCATATGCTGTGTTGTTCCCACATTCAACCAAGTCACAAAGCACTCTCAGGTTCAATTTGTTTAACATGGCACAAAAGACATGGATGTTCAGTAAACTGTTTTATGTAGAGGGAAAGAAACCGATGGGCTTGAAGCATTTATACAGTACATTTGAATTTATTTGGTCATATAGTATATGACGAAAAGAAACAACAACACTGCTGGGTTTCACACGTCTTTCTTTAGTTATAGTTGAATGTGTCTAAAAGTATAAGATTTAGGCTGGAGATATGTTTTTTCCCATTAGAACAACCTTTAGAGATACTGTACAACAAGCTTGACACAGTACCTTTTGTATTCAATTGATGAAAATAACAGTACAAAGAACTAAAGGAGTTAAGAAGTATATACTGTGACAAATATTTGAACAAACAAAAGTCTGAACCCGTTTGTGCCTCTGATTATTTTTGCACCAGACCCTATGGGAACACACCTAATCCACGCCTTGTCGTCCTAAGCCACTGGCCTATTCATCTGGGTTTCGGAAGTGCGAGTACAAAGAGAGGTACAGTATGCGCGGAGAGAAGAAAACCCCCACAAATTATAGGAATTATGTGCTGCATGGGTTTGAAACACACAGACATCCAGACAGTTTGATTGATGAACCAAATGAGTCACCTAAAATCAAAGGGAAATAAAGGGAGACACAAAGAGAGACAATTTGAAATCGCTACCCCTTTCAGGTGGCTCTATAACCAAGGGTCGACCAGATAGGGTTCCCTAGAAAGAGTCTGCTGACAGTTAGTGTCAGTAGGCTTTGTAAAGCATTGTGCTGGCCCTGATAGGGTTACTAGCAGCTCATCCACGCTGACCTTGGTTAGGTTTTGAATGAGGACGCTTTTGTACAGTTTGGACAACTGAACAGTACGATGATACTGACATATCATGTCTATGTGGGTCTCGCACCGACTCTTTTGTTGTGTTATCAGGTTGCATGTCTGGGATTGAAAATAAACAACTTGAGCACGAGAAAGGAAGTGGCTCTGGGGAAGCTAAGTTTGTCTCTCAAGGTTCAGAAGGTCACGTCTCGTGTTGGGAGTGTTTAAATGACATCAAACAAATCCTATCGTGATGAAATTTCATGTTGTTGCCACACAGTGGCTGTGATAGAAATGCCACGGCTCGGCAACATGTCTTCACAAATTGTGTCACAACAAGCAGCCTATATATGATACTCCTCACTGCCATATAAAAACAAATATAGTATTTTGAACTGGCGATCAGCTGTCAGGACAAAAATAGTTTATATGATTAACTTAAATAATAAAGCACCTGATCCACAATAAATGGCTATGAATGAAGACATTTCTAACGATGTGAGGAAAAAGTATGTCTTTGTAAAAAAAAAAGGGAAAAAAAGGAAAAGAAAATGTCATTACGTGTCTGTTTCAGGTCATTATCTAGCTAATATATCATTTAGAAACCCCTCTGGTCAGCATGCTGAGAACAGGGGAATCCATGTGAATACCAGCGCCTGGAAAGCACTGAGTGACTGCTGTCAGCATGACCGGGATATCACAATTGTCTGGAAAAACACAGGCCTGCGTTCAGAGCTGGAAATCACCCTCACCTGGAGGCTAGCAGAGAAGTCAGCTTCTGCCAAGGAAAACTGTAAATGGAATGGGATTCACATCCCCTGAAGCTGGGAGTAATCCAAAACAGGCGGACTGTATGATTACCCGGGACATCAGGTGACATGCCAGCAAGCAGCCTATACCCAGCCACAAGATATGTCTGAAACACCGCACTAATCAAGGCAGAATTTTAGCAAGGGCTCTAATACATTGGCAGGACAATATAGACATTGTCATTTTCTGTCAGAAATTGGCAGTAACCGCTAAGTCTCCCCAGAGATCCGTGCTGGCCCTTGTTGTTGATACCTACACACTACCACAGCTATGAGATATGTAGCCTCACAATAGCCCACATGAATATGAACATGTTCAAATACCAGTTGTGTGAAACATCATATGTGTCATCACTTTGGATGTTCTTAAAGGTCTAGTATGTAGTATGCAGATTTGAGCTTTACAGACGTGCTAAATGGCCATGATACATTGGTAGCGATCAAGGAAGGATATCACAGGATAGAGACAGTTCATTGAAGATCCCTGTTTTGCTCTAAACAAAGCTCTTTCTTAAATCTGACATGAAGATCAAGCACTGCCGTTTATTTGCCTATATTTATGTTTTCAAATGTTCAGTGTGGCCACAGATGGCAGCAGTGTGCAAAACGACATACTTTACCTTTAAGCCAATAAGAGCTCCACATAGGGAAGAGGCTGATTGACCAATCAACCACGAAAAGTGTTATCAGTCATGACATAATATTGTAAAAGTAAAACCATGGATACGGCATGGTGTATTATTTACACTGTGTTTCTCAAACATACTCAGGCAAATACAGCCCATTATGAAGTCAACGCTCATTTCTATTGGTGGCAAATATTGTCGAGCTCCAGAGGGAGGTGAACGCCCCGTGTTAGTACAGAGTAATTACGCTGTCCACTGTTGTATCTGTGTTGTTAATCTAGCCAACAGTTTATCTGCTAGTTTGTTTAATACCTTATTGTTTGAAAGTTCAATATCAACCTGTAAATTCTCTGTTCAACATTTGTCCCTCCAGCATTGCGGTTCAGTAACTCTAAATGTCGAGAGCAAACTGCCATTGATCTGTAATCAAACTTTGGATAGGGGGCATTTACATGGAGAGAACCATTACAGAATGTGCTGTAAGGCATGTGCAGAGTTAAATTCATTTAGCAGTGGTTCACTGAGATATTGACTGTTTAAGGTAGCATTGCCCTCGGAAAATCACTAGACTGTTATAAAATATTGTGTAGGAGCTGCCTCTAATTAGAAATGGGTGTGCATGTGTGCTGCATACAATTAAACCAGGCTAATTATCTAGGGAAAATAAGGGCTTTATGCAGCAAGCCTTGATACAAGGCACAAAAATCAGATAGGAAGCAAATGGCTCTTGAAATTAGGCAGGCCACATATTGGCTGGTGGTCAAGTTTCAACTGTCTTGGGAGTAGAGTGCTTATGCAATGTGTTGCAGCTTCTGTTAAAATTCAATGATTAAATGAGCAAATACTTCCCAGATTTGTTGCAAGAAGGGCTGTTGGTTTATTTATTCATATCTTGAACATGAATAATTTAATGGTCAGCAGTTTTTATCAGGGGGGATCATTATTGTCTGAGGCAGGCTAAAGGTTTGTGATTTTACATTTGGCAATTTTCCATTGTATTGACAGGCACACATGTCAACATCTTTCAGCCTGCTCAGAGAAAAGCTCATTTCAAAAGTGTTGTTACAGTTTGTACACCTCAACAACAACAACACAAGACTGTAATTGTGGAATTATTTTATTGTTAGAAAATCCTAGAAGCAGCTAACCTGTTATTGCACTTATGTACTGTATATATGATCATACCATTGTGGAGGTATGATGTTGCTACCCTGTGATAGGTTTCATACAAAGATACATTAGGTCAACATTGCATTAATTACATTATAATATCAGCTAACCATGGTCCATTCGGTGACAGACATTGGCCTTTTTTCCCCATAAAGAACATTGGCATACACAAATCATTTTACCGTGTAGCCCACTGTTGCTGAGCTGAGGAATTTCAGTCGACGGGCCCTGAACTACTATGAAAACAATCTCTATAAAGGTTAGTGAAGTGAAGGGAAAGAGGATTTGGAGCCCTTCTTTTCTGAGGGTCTCAGTGAATGAGATACAGGGGCTTTGGGAAACCCCTCAAAATGAACAATGCATAGCACAATCTAGTGCCATGAAAACGTTGGGAAATGAGGACTGTATGAAATGGTAAATTACTCTTCTTGTGGACTAGTAGGCCACTGTATGACTCTCCCCCTTTTAAGAGACAATTTATCATTATTTTGTATTTTCAGCCAGGAGAGATGAGAGAGAGTGAATCAAAGGTACCTGCCCTGTAATTGTAACCTCTCCAGAGTCTGCCATGACAGTGTCTTCAGCAGCTTGAAGGTCGATTGAGTTCTCAAGTCTGTTATCTATTTGGTATTTGATGGAGTGGCCCAGATAACGGAGGAGTGAGTAAAGATGGGGGGAGCGGGGGGGGGGGGATAGGGGGGGATCAAGAGTTGCTGCTCATTTAATTATCTCACCCTATTTTGTTGGCATAGCAACAGTTGTATTTGTATTTGAACCTTTGATATACAGTATAGAGCCATTTTAGATATTATTATTTTTTCACACTCGTCATTTTGGTGGACTTATTGGTTTGTAAATGTTATGGCGCCCCAATCAATATTTCACAAAGTCACCCTGGATGTGGTGTAGTTTTTCACTGATTGTATTCAATCATGTACTCTTACCCAGTAGAAAAGAATTCTCTAGGTATCTTACTCGTGTTCATACCTAAAACCTGATTCAGACAAAAGGACATGTTTAGTATGAAATGTTTCACTGTCATTTGTCCTATATCTAAGAAATTGAGAATATCTTCTTATACTCGTAGCTTGCTTCGGCAGAGCAATGGTTTGACATTGGCTACCTTTGAAAGAAGTCCTGCTAGCTCTGTTTCTATCCATAATTGCTTGTTGCCAACATCGCAGATGAGTAGTGAATGGTGCCCAACTGGCAGACTTTGCTTGTCGAAGGGCCTGGATTGAATGGGAACAATCCTCTTAGCCAAACCAGAGCCCTGTATGTTTTATCATCAGGAACAGAAGTGAGTAATACTGTCTTACTTTGTTGAATAGTAGATATTCAGTATCTAGGACCATGTTAGCATTATTGAAATGCTCATTGTTGTCCCCAAGCATTTTTAGTGCATGGCAAAACCTTAAGATGGTCAGTCTAAGTTGTTATTCTATAGTGCCTGTGTTAGTGTTGTGAGTGTTGTGTTAGCTTAGAATCTTGGCATTTTTTGTCAATGATGACAGTTTGCCCCTTTGAAGGGGTATTCGTATGTCTTCCTCTGAATTCTTTAAGGACAATGGTCCTCTCTGTAGCTCAATTACTGAATTATACCTTACATCAAGGAAAGGATAGGCAGGGATTTGTTCATTGCCTTTTCAACCAATACCAAAGGAAATAAAGTCATTAACTCTTTCAGTTGATAGGATCATTAGTAAAAAAGTATTTGGGACAGTTTGATAGACAAGGATGTGCAGTTTTTCTATCAAATGATGATTATGTGACCTGCCTGGAGTTACTGGCAATAATAAATGTCTCTCTTTTTATTATACCTTGGAATTGTGAACAATAGCCTGTTTGCCTTCAAGCCATTTATTCAACTCTGATATATGATTTGCACAAGACAAATCAATAACATGTTAGAGGGTCTTACTGGAAAGTACCAAGATTTTTGTCCGTCACAGGGTAGTACTGTGATATTTGTCTGTCACTGATGACATGCTATCTCTCGCGGGGCATTGGGGCCAAAACACAGTTATTGATCCAGTCAACACTGATGGGGGTTGTTATTGAGGATGGCCTGCCACTGGAAATGTATGAAACGACTTCCAATAGAGAAGATCTGTCCGTTTTCATTGTGAGTTGTGTCCGCATCGGAATAACCATTATGTGAATGTGAAGACACTGAGGAGGACAAACATGTTGTTGTAGTTTGACTCTTTGTTCTGATTGGTTGAGTTTGATATAGTGAAGTAGTCCTCGGGTTTGGAAAAGGAGCCAGTATACAATATCAGAAGATGTACATAACAAATGTATGTTTGTACTGCGACAAACCTGCCGTTTGGTGTACAGTATTGTACCGTCTTGTAATTTCGTGGGTACAGTATACATACATTTACATAACTTCTAGATAATGATTGAGCTCAAAACATGTCATCATGTACAAACTGAAAAGAAACTTTATGAATGTCCCTAACATACACAGGAAGTGGGAACAACTGAGCCGCCTCGATCAGAGGTAGCAACAAAGATTGACAGAAACAGACGGCTAACCACAAATATCCCACACCATGCTGTTCCAAAGCAGATGGAAATAAATATCGCTGTTGTGTTTCACTAAGAGCTAAATTCTCAGGAGACAAATGTGTTTAAGAGAATGAAGGCAGCAGCCTCTCAGGGTGCTAAACCACAGTCGGCTTCAGGACCCTGTGGACTGCTAACCTCCTTTAATATGAGACCCTGGCAAATCAAATTCAGGATGTGAAACAAGCAACCTTTATCAGGAAGAAGGCAGCTGCGCTGTCCTTCCAGACATACTGAACTCCCAATGTTTACAAGGGGACGGAGCAATGAGAAGTCAGGCTAAATAGTTAATACCACGGTTTTGGCGGAAGTTAGAAGAGAAAATAAAGAGGGTGTAATGAACCAGACCAGGCTCCAGGAGCCACCCCTTTCGTCTTTGGAATCAATGCTGTTGATTTCATTAAAACAGTTGGCACACTAACAATAAACTTTGATTCAAATTTGGTGTGTAATGCCCCTGGCAAAGTTTCTTTAGATCATTGTTTGTTTATTTATTTTCCATGAAGCCTAAAGGCACTTGAATGTGCTTCGCGGCAGGCACCAGGTTACTGGAGTATTTTATTAATTCATTATTAGAAGGATCTCAGAACATTAATATTAATAGAACTAAATTAGGTTTCATTCAGAAGGTGACATAAATATGTCGGGTGTATTAAAGGGGAATAGGGAATGCAGACAGGGCTGAGAATAGCCCATCAAGCAGTCTGTGGATGCAGGGCACCTTCCAGGTAGAGTTTCATTGGCTGCTGTAAAGCACTCCCCAAATGCAAGTCTTGAGCCAACAATCCAGCATTCACCATTCAGTCTTTAGTATCCCTAAGAAAAACAGAAAGTCAACATTCCCATTCCAATAGTAGGCTTTTTACTGGTATATGCTGTACATCATGTTGTATCTTGAAGTTTGACTGCACCTTATGGCAGATTCAACAACAGCATGATCTGTCATATCTGACTTACTATGACATCATGATAACTGTGCAGTTGCCTTTGTTGTGCTTCCCTGACACCCCAGTCAAGTGTTATACAATCCAGTACCTGGCCGAGTTTATTAGGGGTTTAAGATGACAGTGGAGAGCTAGATTGTTGTTCTGTCATGCTGAGTAGTGTTTTTATACCCGTTCGACAGAGGATGTACAGTACAGAGGATGTGCGGTTGTACCTTCCATAAGAAACATTATATGAAGGTTAAAAGTATCCGCTACTCTTCATAGTATCGTTCATGATCATCTTTTTGTTCTCCAGTTTTTCAAGCCGACTAAATAGATTGAGGTAAAGACAACGTGAGATTCCATCAGATGTCTTGTTGTGGATAGTTAAAGAAGGCCACTGACATACAGAGTGCAGCTGGATAGAAATAGACAGTGACAGTGATAGAATTTACTTGATCGTATCAGCAAAACAGCCATCATCGGTTTGGCAGATTGGAGGCCATCAGACCATCTCTAGGCACCGATCAGCGTAGCGCCTGACATCAGGCAACGATGTTAACTCCAGCCCTGAAAGGGGGCTATGAACCATGATCAGCGATATGAACCCATAAATAGAAATCCATTTTCCTGCCATGGGGTGAATATCAGTGTCCCTGGCCCCTCAGCGCTTCCCTCTTGTTCTGAAGGTTAAAGGATTATAGACATGTTTTCAAGCTGGACTGCTGTCGTGGCATGGCTTTTCCTGACCATACAACCCAGTAGAGAGGGGTGCAGAGATTAACAGAAAAAAATCAAAAAAATGGTGGCCTAAGCACTTTTTTTCTTCTCTTAAGCTAAATAAAAAATGAGAACAAACCATATTGTGTTTGTAAAGGCTCTGTTTTCGTCCTTCGGAGGTAAAACATGCTGACCCAGTACATGACATTTTAAAAAGCAAAGCCATTAAGAAAGCAAAAAAAAATGTTCTCTTGATTATTTTCTGTTTTTTTGGGGGGGGGGGAAAGTATCGTGATGCCTGTCGTCGAGTTGCAGTTATGATGAATTATTGATTCTGGGATAGCTTCATCAAAGTGTTTCGTTGTTCACGTACTTGGCATTTCTTAACACTGAATTTACCAAGAAGTGACACTAATGTGTTCATGTCTTCCAAACTTGTTTACAAATCGGAGCGAGTCAGGCCTTTAGCTTTCAAACCCAATGTCCAGGTACTGACGTGGCTCGCCCTGAACGCATCGATGAGTGCTGAAACAGTTGGTGGGGAATGTGCCGAGTTTTTAAAAATGTATGAAGAACACTGCCTTTCTTTCTGGACGGCTTCCCACAACGCCCAGGGAAAACACAGTTCAAATAGTGTGAAGCTGAAGAAGTGGATCAGAGAGGAAGCTGTTTGCAGTTCAAGCCTACAAGGCAATTCCTCCCAGTGTCCCAGGTGAGAGAGCTCAAAAAGAAATGAACCTTAGGTACCAATTTGCTGAGTTTTGTTCAATAGACAGGAGTCTGGAGATTTACAAAGGACAGCAGAGCCAGGCCAGTAAACAAAATTACTTAAGGATGGCTACATATTCTCTCTGTCTTCTTTCATGCTTGAAGGAGACGGGTTCTTTGTGTACACTCTACTCCATCCAAACTTGTATTTCATATGAGTGATGCTAGGACTCAGTTAGTTATTTACTGCCTTTTCCATTGGCATAGGCTATAATACTGCTTAGTTTGTGTACATGCACTAACACATTCATTTCATGGACTCCACGGACTGATAGTTGCATATAGTAGGTTATGGTAAGCACCATGGGTCAGGCGTGAGGAGAAGATTGCTAATGATGTCCTCATTTACCTTTTCTCTGTCACAAAGCCTCTCGTCTTCAATCCAATGTGTACCGTAAACTTGTGAAATTGAAGTTGAGGCACAATAACGTACCCAAAAGGATGTTTGTATCTTTTCATAAATCTACACTACATTATACAGACTTGTAGCAGTGGCTGTACAGACAGCCATGGTTCCGCGCCGTTTTGAATAATTACTGCAATGAATAGTCTAGGAAAGATAACAGAGCATTATTTCAAATCCTGCCAAGTGAGGTTTATCTTATGCTTCTGATAAAAATGACTGTGATATACATACTGGGACGCCACTCTCCCATTTTTACAATATGCAGCGCAGCTCTGTATGCTACCTGCTCTACAGTCAAATGAATTCCTCCATGTCAGTCCCACCCTCCTGGACCCGTATTCACGGCTCCCCTAGAACAATCTATTAATTCACTCAGATCATAATCAGCACAGATTCAATTATTCCTGAACCCATAACCATAATGCACCGCAATGACAGGCTATATATTCAAACCAATATTTATTTGTAATAATGCCAGCAGTCTCACTGTCACAGGCCCGCCGACAAGCGGAAAAAGAACAGAGCGGGTGGAGAGACCGGGGCAGTCTATTGAAAGCTCGCTGATTTATTAATGTCGAGTCACTTAAAAGTCACTTCATTTCTCGGTTGCCTTCAGTCCAAATAGATGTACAATGCTCTATAGTACTATGTACAGTATTGTTGAAATACACCACATATTCCTCTCTTCACACTGTGTCTGCTGCTTTCCATGCACAGGACAGATAGATCATTTCATGCAGTTAACCTAAAAGCCCATATATGATTCAGAACATGATGTTTATATACATGTCGCTCGTGTTTGAATATGTTGATGAGGCTCGCGGGCTCGTCACAACACTTGGAACGGTCTTCAGTTGGGCACATTGTTTGTGATTGACTGTGAAGCAAGAGGGAAGACAAATGGCCAGCGAATGCCTCTGAGGATTGGATTGCAGAGTTTTAGCAGTGTTGTAGCAGATGGCAATCCATGCCGAAATCAAAAATACGTAGTGTTCATTTTTTCTTTGATTCTGCAGTGGTAGTATTGAATGCAAATGTTTTCCTGACTAGTGAATGTATGGTTCCAAACACAAAGAATAAAACAAGAGTTTTGTCTTTCTTTCTTGAGAATACGAGCGTTGACGTTTCCCCTCGCCTGTTTGTTTTTGATTGCCTCCATTTTGGAAAACGAGAAACCACACAGAGAATAACCTCCAGACAATCATCTTTCAAATGCAAAAACGTCCAAAGTAAAATGGCCCATCATTGTTTACACACCACCGCATTATCAATGCCACACCGAGAGTAACAACATAACTCGTCCTGGAGTGGCTTTGTTCTAATTGCAGCGCGTCTCAAAGGGTCTAGCCTATACAGTAGTTCACAGCTATGAAATTAATTTTCATCACGTGTAATGTCAGAACTGAAGACTGGTCTGACCCCTGTTTGAACTCATCAGTTGAAATGAAGTTGTTCAGTGAACTGGAGAAGACAAAGCATAGTTCCAATGTATTAATCAACTCCATCAGGCACATGCAATAGGCCTGGAAATGGCACATCTCAGTTTGACCCCGGAAGGCTTTGGGGTCCCTGAGAAAATGAAAGACATAATTCCTGACGTTATAATACACTAAATTATAGACTCTTAAATTAGACTTTTCACTTTACGTGTGTTTCTCGATTGGTGTGCCATGTTTTATAAACAGGCAGTTTGGTCTCCCTCGTTTCTTTTAGTTGTTCTGTCCACATGTGTACAGTACATTAACAATACAATTATGTACTGAGCATGTTATGATTTCAGTATGATTTTTATGCCAGTGACCCAGCCATATGCAGCACAGCTGTTGCCAGAGGCAATCATGTAGAGATACTGAATGATTGCTATGAAGCTGCATTCCAGATGTCCTTGAAAAACACTGAATGTGAATGAATGTGCGAGGAAGAGGAATATTTTGGTTGTTGGTTTTTAGGACCATCATGAGCTATTGTGAATTGATAAAACCATGTACTGTCAGGAAATAAACAGGAAATAAAACATTAACAAAAATGGCTAACTTTTTGACTGTCTTGTTAGCAAGAGACACTTGCTACCATTTTCTGAAGCCACTTAAGAGGCTATCATTTTTGTATCAGGCGACAGGAATACTTGTAACATGAGAGCAGTAGTTCAAACTCTTTAAATGATTCCCAATCGTGGACAGAGACCATTTGAACATTTGCAGCTGGTAAAGCTGTCCAAATTCAATGAAGTATTCCAAATTGAATGTCCTAAACTAAATGTATATGTTTTGTCATTTCAAATGTTCTTACAGCTCGCATTGCAAATCTGAGCAGTCTGGCCCAGGTGGCTGGCAGCATGTGTAGGTACGACGACGTCGTTATCTCAGGCTATGATGGGGTTTCAGAGGCTAAAGCCCATGCATTATGTAGCAGTCAAGGCATGTTCACTTCTAAAGTCCTTTACTCAAACTTTTTTTTGTGTATTGAAACTACAGTAGAGCTCGCTTTTGTATAAAGTTTGATAGGCAAACGAGAATGGAATGTGATCTCATTATTTTCTGGCTTCACACAACCTTGACCATATGATTTACCAGCCGCCTTCTAAACACCGAAAAGAGAATATATTCTTGAGTCATTGTTTTCCAGCGCATTAGAGTTTGCAAGACTAATGTTTTGGAAACGGCAATAGGAAAAGTAGAATGCTCAAACAGCCCTGCGTGACTGGATTTGCTTGAAAAGGAAGTCTATGCTCTGAGGACAGGTTCCCAATGATATTTCCAACTGGAAATTTTTAATCTCACAGCTGAAAACTTTGAATACAAAAGCTCTCTGCTTCACTTTTCCTGGCTGTATTCAGATTGTTCTTGGGTACGTTCTGAATGCTGAGTATCTCCACCGGCTTTCAATAGCAAACAGAGACCAACACTGTCTAACCACATGTGTTTCACAATAAGATGATCAAATATCTTCTTTGGTTGTGAATTTGACACAATTACAAAGCTAATTGACTTAAACGTTGACATAATCGTGTGCTTCTTCATACCACTCTTCATACCAAATATCAGTCAGGAAAGTGTGAACTCATTTAGAATCAAGGAAAGGACATAACAGAGAAAGTGATATTCTGCTTGATATCTTGCTCGTACCTGCCGTTACATTGTCCATGTATGTAACAGCAGATACAGTCTATCAGGCATTGGTATGTTTTTCATGCCCTATCCAAATAAACCTGAGTATACTAATCTCTAGTACATTAGCAGAAATATCAGTGGGAATGTAAACCCAACAGAACAATGGGTTGGAGGAGAAGAGGCCCATCTTTGTTTTCAGAAGCGGCTGTTGTATATGGGACACTTTATGTCTTTGTGTAGTGCCAAATCTGTTCCACTGTTTGTCATACACACCATTGTTGAAGTACTTACAAAGATGGAAGATTATCTCCCCCTCACTGGGCATTACAATGTTTGCAGCACTGCTCATGTATAATTCATTGTGAAAATAAATTGTCAGAGTTAAAAAACACAATGCATTTTGTACTGGGCAACACACTGCCTTTTACCCTCGAAATTATTTATTGTTTCCTCTCCCCTAAGGGCCATAGTCTGACCCTCCACAACTTATAATTGGCTCTGTTGCCATAAAGCTTGATGTTTTTGAGTTTTTTTTTTTCCTCTGTTGGATGGCACTTCTTAGAGGCAGTAGCGTACAATGGAAGCTTGAATGGATGCTCTTACACAACACAAACATCCCTATCAACTATATCAGTTGCATTGCACGACACAATGGAAGTATCGTTTGCCTAAACTACTTAGCAATAAGTGGGGGAAAAAATTGATGAATACTTTGCATTCACAGCCTTGGACAAAACAGACAATTTTTAATAGAATTATCTCTGTGATTCTATATCAATTGTTTGATATGATTCATAGTCTGTCATGCTTCTTATGCTATTACGCTCACTAGAAGGGGGAAACGGACCGTTGTTCATTTGTTTGGAAGACATATTTAATGACTTGAACAATAGTTTGTAATATGTTATTAGGAGTAGGGGAGGAATTCACGAGGTCTTTGTAATTCCCTATTTGATAGTAAGGCTTACAGCAATTAAGATATTTAATTTAAGGATTTAGCAATAAGTATTCAGATGAGTAGAAAACATGGAGGCTGAAGTTTGGGTGAATCTGACTACATTTGAATGTTGATGATCCTCTTCTTGAAGTCTCCTAGGGATTGGGGATGTGAAGAGTTGATCGTTGCGTCGCACTGATAAGCAAAATGTTTCCAGAGCGTAAAGAATTCTGTGGTGTGTGAGAAGGATAAACCATAATCTGCAGCTGCACACTGAACTTGACTGCTAATATTTGCATTGGAAATCAGGTAGAAGTTATGCTAAGCTCTCCATTATAGCCTCATGTATGTGAAAGGTCTTCCCCTTCATTTGAATATGGCCTCTTATGCATAAAAAAACTGTTTTTGAGAAGAGGATGGGGACACTATGAGAATGCATTTTTTAAATGAATATTTTGTAAGGTGTGTGCGTGTGTGTGTGTGTGTGTGTGTGTGTGTGTGTGTGTGTGTGTGTGTGTGTGTGTGTGTGTGTCTGTGTGTGTGTGTGTGTGTGTGTGTGTGTGTGTGTGTGTGTGTGTGTGTGTGTGTGTGTGTGTGTGTGGGTGGGTGTGTGTGTGTGTGTGGATGGGTGGGTGGGTGGGTGGGTGGGTGGGTGGGTGGGTGGGTGTGTGTGTGTGTGTGTGTGTGTGTGTGGGTGGGTGGGTGGGTGTGTGTGGGTGTGTGGGTGGGTGTGTGTGAGAGAGAAAGAGAGAGAGAGACCGATAATATTGGGCAAATAATCTCGTTTTTATTGTGGTCTGTTCACAGTGGGGTTTAAGTGAGCACATAATCTTAACATTATGTCTATGCTATCGTCTGGAAATGAGCCAGTTGATCAGATGAAATCAACTGAGAAATCCAGCAGACCAATGGGAATTCAAAACCTGTTTTACTTTTAGTCGAAAATGATTAAAAATGCCTCTGTTCCCTCTTGCTTTTAACTTTTTCCCCCTCTCAATTAAACTATTAACTTTGTTGTTATTTGATGAATAAATCCACACAAAATGTGTTCATTTGATCGGCCTTGTGTGGATTTGATAAGATTAGCAATGAAACGCCTTAGTAGTTCAAAGGAACATTATAATGTTCTTATTATTAGAAACAGTGTGTTACAGGGGTGTGTTGTATAGCTTGTGTTTAGATCCTTAATCATAGCAGCACCATCATACAGATTATCATTATACCACACAAGAAGAGAGGAAACATCATTTATTCATACAATAGTACTCTACCAAATAAACTCTGTGGTAGATTATCCAGCCTCTGCATAGAGAGCAATGCTGCTATCTTCCCTTCAGTGAAATCTAAACATTAATAGTCTAATTCCATAGCCAGGGTACCATACTTTTCATATTTTCTGCAGAGTACCTTTTAGAAACACGGCACACCACTATAATTTACATCTTTACCAAAGTGAGTTTTGAGCCCAAAGTGTCACTGTTAGTATGATTGTTACTGTACATCTAATTGCTATTTATATCAGCGCAAGTATGGGAGTTATCATTGTGTTTTTGTGGCCAGGCACATTGACTTTGGACCACACAGATAGTGTGGTAGTGTATCATTTGGTGTGGGCTCATTCACAGACTAAATGCAATGCATTAGGCATCTTCTGCTCAGGGGATGTAGGCTACTGAGAACACACAATGTGTGTATTTACTTACTGTAGTTAACCTTGTATTGTCCACTCATGAAGGAAGCTAAGGATGTATTTCTTCATCACAGACTATAAGATGCAGAACTTCCCTCTGGCCTGAATTAGCAGCAGGAAGACACAGTGGGTGGGATGTGCATAATTGCTGCCATTTATGTTTTTTTTCAATGTTCAACGTCCCTTCTGACGTTATTGACAAAATGCCTGATCATGACTCTGTTGGTAATATTGTGCATACTCCTTGAAAATGGTTTGGATTGTTGTTGCAATCCTTCATATACCCTGTGTAACACTATCTTTATCACATATTTTGCTGGATTTCATATTGTACCTATTCGAAAGTATAATTAACACGACTCTAGTGTGCATGATACGTTTTTTTGTTCACAATATATATATATACTGTATATATATATGTAGTATATGCTATACCTTTAGTGTAAATACCCAAAAATATCCTCAGTATGTTACAACAATTCATCATGAGGTTTAGCTCAATGACTGGCCATTTACCCATGGCCTAATATGAAGGATCTCATATAAATGGCTGTTCTGCCTCGGCTTTGAAAAGTGATTTAAAACAGATTTTGTAATGGCAGAATTGCATAAAACTGTGTGAAATTGTGCAGATAATCAGCTAAATCTCTCAACATGAAAAGATAATTGCTCTAGAAATTAGCCGTACCTGGAGTTCATCCATTTGGTCATGGCTAGTTTCTTATATAGTGATGATCGGATATTAGTGCTAATTAAGATCAGGTCAGAGTTGCTGAAGGTCGGACATTAATGCAGGGGATCATTGAAATGGTAATTATAAACAGATTAGAAAGTTACGGTGCTTTATAGGGGGTTATTAGATAATTACTCTCTGTGTGTACGGTTTAGTGTAATAAAGGATTATCGACTACTGAGAGTATGTCTCGACTAGCGATGATTTGGCAGGGGGGAAATTAGCATCATACTTCATTTTTTTCCCACAGAGGCATGGTTGAAATGGAAGAACAATACCATAATAACATAGGCTATTCATATAAGTAGTTTGTCTCACAATAAGGAAAAATTAAGGTACTGCATCTGCGGATAGTCCATAATCCTTATTCCAAAAAAATCAGAAATTACATTTGTGAGTGAAATTGCTGTTGTAGCCTAGGCTTTGCCAATGCTTTCAGTTCAGTGACTTTTTCCAAATCTTAATGGCCTGATTCAGGGTTGACTCAATTTTGTGTAATGATGTATTCAGATTACTCAACTGTCTTGTGTGTGGGAAGCCACAATGGCCCTCCAGCTAAACTCGACCTGCTTGTGAGTAGAGCTGTTATCTGGTCAAAAGTACAGGGTCTCGCCTGCTCTCCCCAGCTTCTCTTATCAGTTAAGGAACTTGACACCATTTAGGGCTAACTGAAAAACGTTTATTCGCTAGTTCACCCAGAGTACTGCTCAACAGAGGAAACCACACTTTGTCTTCCTTGTCCTACACTTTGCTCTTACTCTGCCAGTGAAGTCTATAACCTCTGAGACAGGTTTTGCTTGGCTGTTGACTGAGAGTAGAGGTTGATTTATGTAACCGTTTATGCATAGAAGCTGAGTGATCAGGAACAAAATGATGTGCACAGCACATTATGTTTAAGATTATGCCCCTCTTTTCAGGGACATTGGAGGTATTCGAGACAGCCCTTGCTCTTTGAGAGTGGGTTACCTTTGATGCAGGCTTTGACTCCCTGCAAAGCTGACATTACTGCAGGGTAGAGACCTCACGTTTCTCTCCATAGCACCGTCTGAACAAGGCGCAGTAAGGCGAGTGGGAGGTCACTGGTCCAAATTCTTCTCCTGCCAAGTTACTGATTTTTGCTTGGAAACTACAAAGCACACTGGATTGGCCTCAAACCTTCCCCAGAGCAAGGAGAAGGGAAGTCTTAAGGGCTTTAGTTGACTCAGCACATCAGAGGAAAATGCTGTGAGTTTTGGGGCACATAGTCCTTGATGAAATTGTCATCAGGCTTGAAAGCTTAGAAGCAGAAAACATCAAACAGATCTTTAATTGTGTGTGTATGTGTGCAAGTGAGCGAGTTTATGAGAACGTGCTAGGGTTGTAAATAACAATACAAGCATCTGACCATATTAAAGACTAGAAATAAGACTTGCGATACCTTAACCGCCTCTGAGAAGTTCGACATCAGCTGGGGTTTCCTAAAACAGTGGGAAAGAATCACTCCTCTTCCCTGCAGTCTAAATTACGACACTTCGTATGAAACGAACAGTCCCATCTGTTTCACTACGAGGGCAATCTCGTTCCCATCATACTTCATTATTGAAGTCAATGTACCTACCTTCCACCCTATGACACCTACAGTACTATATTACTATACCAGTCACATGTTGTTGGTAATAATCAGGATAACTTTTGTGTGTGCTAGGCCTTGACATAGCACTAACCTTTTCTCTTGAATTGGCAATTCACATTTTTGGGTGGCCTTTTGGATTTCATCGCTCACACAACAGTACATACATGAAGCTTTAAGATGAAACGCATGTTTCCCCCTCAGAGGATCTATGTGGATGATTAGATGCTGTTCAAACTTGTTCTGCCGCTCACACATCCACGATTACCTCCACTAAAGGAGCCCGCTGTGTGTGTGGTCCTTCCCTTCTGAGCTGAAAGGCACAACATGAAGGTAGCCACGGGATTTGTTCCCTCCCTATCGTCAGGCTTTAGATTGGACAGCGCCTTATTGACAGGTGGGCTACGTGACAGTGGTATCTGTACTAGTGCTGTCCAGTGTGCCCCTGAGCAAGAGAAGGCTGAGCGGAGGGCGCCTCAGGACATTGGTGACTGTCTGTCTGTAAGCAGTGTGGATAGACAAGCCTCAGCAGCTCACACAGACTCACCCCCTCACTTCTGCTCAAGCGAGATTAAGAACAAAGTGCCTCGATTAATCCATTTGAAGTGATGCAGAATTTGAATTAAAAGAGGGTAACAAACATACATTTCAGTTGTGTGGGCACCAGATAGAGAGGGAGTGAAATTAATTGACCTCCCTGGTAGCAATTAAACACAAAGGGAAACAAAACAAAACACGAGTCTCGCCTGTGAACATTCTGCTCGGCTGCGCGGATTGAGAGGGAAAATGAGTCTGAAGTGTGAATCGGTTGGAAATGAGACGGCCTCAATGACAGCCCCATAGCATTACACACATCAGCATCTTGTTTTTGTTTACCTCCTGATAAACACATTCCAAACGCATTCCAATCTGTTCTAAAGTGAAGGAATGGATTCTCAATTTTAGTTCAGTTCATAGCCTCATGTGGGATCAAGCAATGTAACATATTCACAAGATTTTGTTAACAAGCATGAAGTTGTTAAAGGGACACTTTGCCCATTTTTAACAAACCATATCAGCGTCTACTTATGTGAAAATGGTGATTTGGAAGTTCTGTAGTGAAAAAGATAGAGCAAAAGTCCTACGGTATTTACACCCTATCATGTCATTGCAGGTAAACCAATCATTGAGATGACTGCAGCCACAAACAAACACCCTCCCCTTGGCTTGAAACGTATCGTTGTTTCTTTTACCTACAGTGAGGTAAAATTAAGTAAAGAAAATGTTCACATACTGTATGTATACTCTAGTATGGTGTTGGAGATCATGAACGTGATCAGAATTTGTGCAGTGTGCTTTAGAATGACCAATCAAATCAAATCCTTGGGAGTAGGTTTTCTTGCACCTACCACGCCTTGTCACTGTAGTCTTTCCTTAAATATGTATTTGGGATAAATTATGGCCCTCCTACATATCCAGCTTGTTGATTCTTGTATGGATAATGTTTGTGTTCAAGCTTTCATTTGTGCCTAATCTTGAGTTATCCCTAAATACTGTATACACAGTGACTTTGGCTGGAGGTTTGGTTGCACAGCAAAGACATGTTTGTGTCTGGAAGCTTTCATGTCTGTTTATACCACACAATGCAGTGATGATGATCTTTCATCCCTCAATGTTTTCTTTCACTATACAGTATCATGAACACTATCATTGATAATTGTGCACACACCTTTGTTGATGTTATTTTCAAAGTTAATCGAAGTCACGAACTCTACTACAGTTGATGTTTACCCTGTCACAAGCATGACAAATACATGACAGTAACAACGGTTTTATGTCAAGGCATCGCGTAGATTATGCATAAAGTAATGCTGCATATTCGATGTACTTCAACCATGTGTACAGTATACACATATTTACTTTTGTCAGTTGCATTAAACATAATGTGTCCTGTAGTGTTTTAGAAGGACATCTAGAGGTTCGGGCTCAGATTGCAGTTCCTTTGTCAGCATAACCTCAACTACACCCCAAAAACAGTTGCCTAGAGAAATCACTCATGGAAAAACGACGACTGCAAAAGATTACCGAAAGGATAGACAATTATGGTGAACATATATTATCTGACTGACAGAGTAGCGTTTTGGAAATGATAACTAGATGTCTTATGTCTTTAAGTGTGGTGAGATGTTGCTGTGCTTATGCACTGTATATATTTGTATTTTATTTGTATTTTATTTGTATTTTATTTCTTTTGCTTTTCTTAATGATAAAGTGGGGGAAACTCACTATTTTGATGTAAAACAGAGAACATCTGGGATCCATTCATAATCCTAATACAGTTAAGCTAGCCTTATATGACATCCCTCCACTTCTTCGCTGACTCAAATGGGAAATATGTACGGGTTGTTTGCTTCTGTTTCCTGCCATTTTGATTGTGTCATACTGATATACTGAGTCAAATATGGAATATATCATCTCTAACCATTTCAACATATTTCCTTTTTTTTTTATGGTATCCCACTAATCCTTTTTTATTTGAGCACCGGGTCATCATATTACATCCATGTGTCTTTAGTCTACCATGTCTGTGGGGAACAGCTAAACTATGACTATATAGGGAGAGAGAGAATACTGCTGGGAATTCAATTGAACCAGTAACTTGTACACATTTGTTCACTTGTTCGCACTCCATGTTCCTCACCGACAGCAGGGCCTTACCTATTCCTCTGCCATGCGTGGACATCGACAGCCCCTCCTTTTCACAAAAGCATTTTGGTCACACTTTACACACATTATGTTCATATGACTTTGTAATTATTAGTGTATGTACTACGTAATACGTACTGTAATGACTTACTGTTTCACTGTATGGCACTAGTAGGGTTAGATTTAGGGTCTGAAACCACAGCACTGCAATTGAATGTGTTCATTACACGTTAACAACACAGTAATATGAACATAGTAATACATTGACTGCCTCTATGGGATGTGGTTTGTTGTGTTTCATCAGGAGCTGTGTTCGGTCAAGGTTATATTTAGCAGCTTGCCTATGATGAAATGTAACCAAATTGTTTGCTTGCCCTCATTTAGTCATATAACACTAACTGATACAGAGTAGTCCCATGCCCTCAGTATTCATTAATTATGCTGAACACATTCAAACGTGTGACATTTTATATCTGCTTGAGGACAAGGACAACTTCATATTTCGCTCTCTTCAGCTATTTGACGTAGTCTGTGCCAAGCTTCCTGATCTTTTTATAATCTGTTCAGAACTGATGAGGGCTGCACATAATGGGGTTTAAAGATCTTTAGTTCATTCATTTGTAATGGAGACTCTGTTATGACTGTCGATACAATACTTAAGAAATGGATCTGTGCACGTATCAGATAACAATAGATAACTTTGGAAATAGACTTCCGATGCAGAGAGGTGTCACCAGTGTCGTGATGTTGGAACATATTGTAACATCACATTGTGTGTGTTAATCGAGGGAACGACTTTATGGATATTGCTTTGCCAATAGTAATGCTGTAGGGCATACTAGTATCTCCTGAAAAGAACTGCTACAGTCTGTTTTCTTTAATTATGTTTGAAGGACTGCATGCTTGTTAAGTCCCCAAAAAGAACATTGGCACTTTCATTATCAGATGTAAATGGAGCGAGAATGGCATCATTTTAACATTTAATAGACACCTCTAATAGGTCCCTGATGGACACCGTGTTTGGAGGAGAAAGGATAACAAAAATGAAAAGGGTTAATTTAGTTTGGCTCAGGTGAGTTAATTATTCTTTTCACCCACTTCACTGCACATCCATAATGATTATTAACAAGCTTAAAATACTTGAGGACCTCTGGGAGCCCGTGGCTAACAACACAGAGCTTGAGGAGGGGGAAATCATTATGCTAATGAGGGTGCTGTAATACTTTCCAATCACACAGTCACCATAATAATCTACTGGGACTCACAGGGGTCATTGGTTGGTTCCACACTCATTTTTTTTCTCTCTCTCCCTTCTGCTGGTCCAGTGGGGACCAATGGATTTCACTTGATTAAAGAACATTCATGCATGGATCCATAGTCTGTGGATGCTAAAATATCAGAATAATGGCCGTTTAGCCGTTTAGATTCAGGATCACAGCACAATGTCATAATTCGAGTGAACGACCCAATTCCTCTTTGTTACACTGACAGGTAGAATTGAGAGGGGGGGAAATGGAGAAAGGAAATATGGCTTTCTCAAGCTGTGTCAAACCTCATAAGAAAAACAATCGTGGTCTTTTTAGATCTGAGTATTCTGTGCGGTAAACCAAGAGAAATTGAGAAACAGCAATTTGTAAAAAGAAAAGAGCTATCCTTTCCACCCAGTACAAACATTGGAATACGCATCTTTGAATACAATCCCATCTTTAAAAACAGAAGACGTCCATGGTTCACATAATCTCCTTCCATGTGATTCTTCCTCCCAGTCAAGGGGCTGGTATTTCTTGGACATCTGTTCCGAGCAGCAGCAGTGGGTTGGGCCTGGTCCCTGGTGGAAGTGGAGGGAGAGAGTGAAAGATTTGCAGTGGGGCTGTTAGTGGTAATTACGAGGGGACCTCCAGTGGGGCCCCATCCTCCGGGTCAGAGCCGTGCACGGGGAGCGCACGGGAGGCCGAGTACAGGGGTCAACAGCATCTAAAAGCTGCATCTCCAGCCTCCATATGATAAATAAATAAACATTCATTAGCAAGCTTCATATTGTCAAAGCAGCCCTCTGTCTAAAATGCAATATGTGTGCCAATGTTTTGGGGGGGTTTTCTCCTTGGTAGAATTGACTACATTTCCTTTCAAATTGGTCAACTCCTTTCCATTCACGTATCCTACGAGGCTATCTGAAACTAGTGTGAATAAACGTTTTTAAGTTAAGAATGTTGAACCATGTTCAAAGTAACATTTTAAACAATTACAGATGGTAGAGAGAGAGAGGTGTAATTGACAGCAATATCAGCAAAGGAGAAGAATCTTGACAGTCTTCATGGTACAATGATTAATTACCACAAGGCTTCTCTGGGCATTCCAATTTCCTCTGGCTCTCAGTTCAGGGCTCAGGGTGATACCGGTACAGTAGCTCCTATTTCACACTACAGCAGGGAATGTCTCTCTCCTGCCCTATCCAAGTGCTGATCAGAAGGGAAGGAGTCAGCCAAACAAGGCCGAGCATGATAAGTCTATGTAACGCCTCTACCTCCCTTGAATACTAACCAGCAGTTAAATTCACAATGGATGGGAGATAATCTTCACCTAAGGAATTGCAGGCTCCCCTTTTTCTCCTGCAGAATGTTAAGTTCTAATTTATTATTTGTGAGACTGTTATCAGGGAGTTTACTATCAGAGCCCACTTCATTAATCATGGCTCCTCTTCATTTGTTACCAGATAGCAGGAAGTTCCTGGCAGTGATATAAATATGGAGAAAACCCAGGTCTGTTTATCACAAACGAGAAAAAAGTTAATAGGCTTCGAGAAAAAGTAACTTTCTTCCACTGCCCTTATAATATGAGCGGTAGAGAAAACAATATTTATCAGCTTAACATGCTTTTAGCTGAATTGTACTGATGATGGTGTACGACCACAATAACCTGAAACATGAACATATGGACAATATTAGTCATAAGATGTCCTCAACTTCCAATCGTATGTTTAGTGTGTGTTTGCCGTTGAGCCATATTAGATGGGATTCCCTTATAATAGATGTTCATTTGTGCAACGTCTCAGCTCCTAATCCGTTCGCTTATTGAGACGCCTGGTTTTGTTTGGTTTAAGGGGATGTCAAAACAAAGTGTTAAAGTTAGCCCTTTGAAATGTGGCTGAATCTGAGAGGCTACAATCTGGGCCATGTAACCCCAACATATGGGAGTGATCAGCCGTGGATCCTGGAGGGTGTGAATATCCTGTGACCCCTGAGGGATTAGTGGCCACATTGAAAGGTGGCCTTGAACTGTATGGAGATAATCCTGTTTCCATGCTCACAAAGGCTGCCAATTCAGCCCAACTCTTCATTCTTGAGTTGTCCTTATACTCTTGCATGATAGAAACCCAAATAATGATCGACGACGTATCTCATAGCAATGATCAACTCCACTGCAGGAATCCATCTTGATAAGGGGCTCTCTCGGTCATTATTTATGATCCAGGTTGGATTGTGAATTGTGTATTCACATATAGCTTAAAACAGATGACACAAACGAATCCATGTCTTCAGTCAAGTCAATTAAGAAGACAGAGACTGTAGAGTATTAAAATGACAACTAGCGCTATTTAGATACCTGGATAAGGACCACTTTAACCATCTCAAGCTGTAATGTGGAAGTCAACCCATCTTGATGCTATTGAGTTTAAGTTAGTTAAGTGAGTGTACAGGATTTACAGTGCACATGGGTCTAATTGTAACATGATTCACAGTGATAACAATAGATGTACCAGTGTTCATGTTGCTGTGATGTTTCTTTGTCTCCGTGTCAAGGGCTTCAACTCTGCTCGTGTATTAGAGAAAGGGCTTGTTTACTTCAATGCCTTTCGACTTCAATGCGTTTGTTATGATCCTCTGAGCAGCGTGATTAACAATGTGAACCACCTCTGTCTTTTGTTTTGCACGAGCACTGTCATACTCTATCCAACCTTTCACTTCTACGATTGTAAGACCTATTTAATTATCATAGCTAACTACAATCCTATTTATAGCCCCAACTCGCTCTCGTATGTAAATGTATACACCAACATTTCCTGGAATATTTCTCATATCCTGTTCATATTTTTTTTTTATTCGACTATTTCAATAAGTTGATATAATGAATTGATTCTCTTGAGCATTATGCTAAAGGCTGTGTTTTCAACAAGCCTTCACAATGCACTAATTCACTTAGAATCAACACTGGCTTTGTGTCAAACAGCAGCAGTGTGTTGTGGGGAGGGATTCCCCAGCTGTGAGTTCAAGCACACATACTCATACTGACTAGTCCCCAGGGCAGCAGAATGCAGATGAGATAGTCAATCGGAGGAGAAAATACGCATTATTAAAAATAAACAGGGAGGAAAGGGGAGCGAGTGAGAGAACTTCAAAAGGTGATGTTTTCCATTGCAGTAATACAACATGACAGGTTTATAAAACTTGCCACTTGTTGTTGAAAGGCTGAAAATGGAGTGCAGGCGCTGGTAACGGATGGCATATTTAACTTTAAGAAATGACTTTAATGATGGGATTATTGTGTTACTGGAATGGAAATAAAACTTTAATTCCCTCAGCGAGGCCCGATCTGCATGCTTGGATGTGCACTTGCTAAAAAGGGGGAGGGGGGGTGGGCACTCATTGTGATTCCCAGGGCCCTCCGCTCCTGCGATTAAAAAAAAAAAAAAAAAAAAAATCTCTCTTGCTTTCAGTTTGCAAAGGTAATGAGAAGCTAATGAGGCTTGACTTGAATTTTTTCAGCACTCCATTCTCCTCCACTCACAACAGGTTCCCATAGGGCCAGGGGGAGACGGTGGGTTTCTATACAGGCTGTGCTGATGGATGGATGGATAGACGGCTGAGGGAGGTGAGCCTGGGTGTTCAGCCTGACGTTTTTGGGCATTTGGGGGGGAAAGGTCGCTGACAGGAGAGAGAACTGGGTGGAGGGGCTGAAGTAGTGGGGTTAGATGAAAACCAGACTACATGCCTCAACAAAAAAAAAAAGGTTTCAGCCTCGTTTGAGAATATGTCCTTTGGAAAAATGGTCTTCGGATGGTGTGCAGACCTGGTTGGACCCTCAAGTGCTTACGTTTGTCACTTGACAGTTAAGAAACGCTGACCTTATCATACTAATGTCTACACCATCCCTTTAAACCTAGTTGGGAATGTCAGCTACTGACTTTTAAAAAAGAATTATAGCCATAAAAGAGACTCTTCAATTGATGACCTTGTGTTACATTGCCAGACCAGAAATGACTTCTTCTTTGCATGACTTCTAAAGTCAGCCGTACAGTCATGGTTTAAGGCTGCTTTAATGAAGCCATGCTAGACTCTCCAGCTGATAGGACTGTTAATGAGCGCTACTTCTGAGAGAGGAGAGGATGGGGGCGGGGGGGGGGGGAGCTCTAGCAGGTAGGCAGGGGCACTATGTTAGATCATTAGTGTAATTTAAGTAGAAAGGTCTTTGTTTTCAGTGGAGTTAGTGGGGAGGTAAGGAAGGGACCTTGGGCCCTTTCGAAAGCATTTTGCTGGCAAGCTTGTTGAGAATTGATTGTCTTTGTTGTGGTAATCTGAAATTAATTTGCACTTGAACCCATCTTTCTTCTAGGCTCAATTTAAAACGCTGTTATAATTATGTGCCCTGCATGAAACTGAGAACAGACACTGATATGACGAGCCTGAATATTTTAATTCCCCAGGTACTTAAGAGCCTTTTTTCTCGACTTATCTTGCGAGGTAATAAAACAAAATGTTCCCATGCATAGGCTTAAGGGAAAGGTATTTGCCTGAGGGGAAACAGTAATAACCGCTGTATTGCTACACATTTACTCATGTAGTTTCTCAGTAGGTCATCTCCCCCCTTTGAAATGATGTTAAACTTCCACTTATATAAGCTGACGCACGGTGAGGACTGTCAGACGTAACAGCTGTGATGAATTCTCCTCTGCCACAGAGCCTATTTACATTGTTAAGAGGCTTTGTCTTCTAAGTCCATTTTGATGGGTATTTAAAAAAAACGGGAAAAAAACTATTAGAGACTACCTGCTAATATCTGCAATTGATCTTAGCGGTGCATCTCCCTTGTTCTCTGTGTGAGCTTTTAATATCCTTATCAGCATTCCCTTAGTTTTATCCCAGATTAGTGTTTGTAGTGGGGAATCTCGTTAACTGCAGTGGACCCATCTTTAGTGATTTCCTGTGGTGCTGCCTTGTACTAAAGGGCCACCAAGGTCATTGCCCTGGGCAGAAATTCTTTTAGTGCTCTTTAAGCAGGAGGCAGCACGATAGACAGCCAGACCCACTGCTGCTGACAGCATTAGTATGCACGAATACTACCAAAACAAGGAATAGTCATGTCCTCTGCAATCTGTGAAAATGTATGGTGTATAAAAATGAAGGGAATTAATGATGCTTTGTCTGATGGTGCTGTAGATGTTCTATGATCATCTTAAATAGAATGTTAAAATATAATATGATATGTTTATTTTTTATTTGTATGGGGCTTAGAAATAAGAAATAATATCAGAAATAAGGCTAAGAAATGATATTCTTAATGGTGCTGTTGATATATCTGTGTTCTCAGACTTAACCATTGCAGCTTACAGTGAATAAGAGTGCAGGGTTTTACACACTGCAGAGAGAGCTGCTGTCGGACAGACCCGCCTGCTGGTAAAGTCATTGCAATAATCATAAAGATTAGGTAACAGTAGGGAATGAGTGGTGAAGACAAGTGTTCACAGTGGGTTGTTATTTTTGCGATCGTACTCACAAAAAATAACAACTTACATCTGTACGCAGCATGCTGTTTTATACATAACCCTGGCGGGGGGAATGCATGTTTGTCCTGATGGGGTATTTTATATGATTTACACATACCCACCGCAAGCATCAGACATCAAATATATACAATGTACACACAGGTATTTGCAGGACACTTAATGCAATATCCATGTTTGGAATACCATGATTCACTCAGCGACAAGAAACTTGTCGTGCTAATATGCTTGACAGATGTCTTCATAGAATCAAAGGACAAACAACGTAACAAACAAACAATGCTAACTAGAAACACAACTTTTGAAGATGACATTCTGTTGCTAATTGAATCACATAGCAAAACAGAAAAAGAAAAATATTGTTCATTTGTTATACAAAAACAATTTTATTATACATAATTCACTTTATGCACATTTTGTTATCACAATTCTCCCTGTCTTACTCTCTGGATAATCATTCTGAATATGCAAAAGCTGTAAATAATTAAACACAGCTGTGTTTATTTCTACTCAGTAGTTTGAATGAATTTGTTTGATTTTGTCTCAGTTTTGTTTTTTACTCTTTGGATGTTCTGTTTTCTGCAACGAAAAGAAACTGTCATTCAAAGACACGGTGGTTCTCAGACCCACAAATACATCACCATTTCCTTGAGTGTGACCACACAGTGTGCTGCCTGGCAGTCCCCACCTTTCCCCTCTGTTAGTGTAACGTTCTTTAACCACTCCATACGTTTTCCGTGAAACTTTATCTTCACTGAAACCCTCCTGCTTTGCACATTAGGGTTAGCGGTTGGCAGGCGGCTGTGACTGTTACGTTCCTGACACAAACCTTACCAAATCAAACAGCCAAGCCTTACATCGCCCCTTTGGTGATAAGATCTCCTTCTTCAGTTGCTGATGCTTTCAGGGGCCTTTTGTTTCCTGAAAAGTTTGATACAGGACAGTGGTGGTGACAAAAGGTCGATATTTGGCCCCTGAAATTAACCACTTGCCTGTTAAGAACCCGGGCGATATAAGGTGAATCTGCAATGCTTGTAGAAACAATAACAAAGAGAGTAGAAAATGCACAAAGCAGCACCATGCTTAATCTTCCCTCTTATCTTCCAACTGTTGTGAGCCCTTCCAGGCAATTTTCTATTCAGACTATTGATTTTTATCACCCCCTAAACCTCTATGACGGATTATTTTTCAGAGCCCAAAGATACTTTTTTTCCACAGTTGCAACCCATATATTGCCTCAAATGAATGATGGCTAAATAGAGCAAAACTTAAATAGAAACCTAATATGTCCAAACGGTTCCCCTACTTTTGATTAATTTCTTTGAAATAGATTAGTTGATTTTTTTTTCTCTCTCAAAGCGAGACATAAAAAGAATAATTTTCAAAGGAGATTTATTAGAGCCAGATTGTACAGATGTTATGTGCTATACCTGTAAGAGAAGCACCCCATCGGTATGTACTGTATGTAATTAAAACATAACCTGAAACAACAAACTGCTGTCATAGAACAATGGGTTTCCCTCACTGAATATTGTCTGAGTGATCCTAATCTTGATCCAGGTCAAATACAGGTGTCTCCTTTTGTTCTGTGTTCAAAACATTTGTTAGGGGACGGAATCTCAACTTCAGAGACACTGAGATTGAACACATTTTTCTTTGACTTCATCCTGTTCAATAGCTACATGTGTTCCCTGACCTTGCCATTGACAAGTGGGTGTACGCTCCTCTCCGTGTTCATCAAAGTTCCTTACCTAATAGGTTGAACTCTTTTTGGGTTGTAAGAGGTGTACAACTTGCATTGATTACATTTCAATGACACAGTAAACTGTCACCCACCTTCCAAAAGACCCACCGTCTTTTGAAACGGACACGACAGTGAGGGATATACTGGATACACTGGATATTTATAATGCTGACTTCTGTGCTCCCCCAACCGCTAAAGGTCTACCAGACCTAAAGGATCATGCTCCTTTTTCATAAATATGATATGATATGAGGCGGTGACATTATTCCAGAAAATACACTTACTATCTCCTGCAAGTAGACACTTTAACTACTGCATAATGCAACTGGTATGAGGACGCACTCCTTTATGCCTGTCATGATTATGGGGGCCATAAGACTACACAGTGGTGAGTTGTCATGATTGTAGATTGCGCAAGTTTGTATAGATTTGCTGTCAGTGGAGAGGCCTCCCGCACCTGACAGCAGTGGTGGAGGCCTCAGCAGGCGGAGGAGGCGTGCAGGGGTTAAGTGTTACTTGCCTTCTGGCTCGCTACACAGTCCTCCCTGCACACACACAGAGATGAGGTGCAGCTACATCCGTCACTGGGCTGATGACATGATGGATTACTTGTGTCACTGTCAGTACAGTCAAAATCAGTCTGCCACTGATAAGGTGCACCAGCTACCCACTCCCAACCTAGCGGCCTATTTTTCTTACTTATTGAAACACAGGATGGGCCACAGCTGGAATAAATAACTCCTGCCACCCGTCATTTGATATTCATGGCACCCCGGGTTTTTTATGTTTTTTTTTCACTTTGTGTTATTAATGATGAATATAGAATTTTTAGTTCCATCAGTGTATTAATGGAAGGTACATTTTTCACTGCGTATGAACTGTAGTGCTACCTCCACTTATGTATTGTGGTGAATATTTCATGAGTATGAGAAGTCGCTAATCTTGTGTTTTATGAAAAAGTCCTATCACCCTAAATACTATCATCTTGTAAAAGTTTGAATGAAGGTATTGTACAGTATGTCGAAGTAGTAGGCTTGTTTGCCTTTGTGTTTTCATTCGCTCTATTTGGAAAGCACCATTAAGCTCCACCATGAATCTCAAGGTGTTAAGCAGCTAAATGGGAAATTACACTATAAAGATAAGGATGTCGAAGAATGTTAGGTCTCAATATACTTTCAGCACGGATGCTTACAGCCTGAGACGAATTAATGACATTCAGCAGAGTCTGTTGCATTTTTAAACAACCCCTTTCATTTTGCAATGACATTTTGATTACATTTGCTTCAGCGAAAACGAGAAGACACTGTTCCCTAAAATAAACAAATCACTGTTCTGCAAAAGTGACTCTGACTTCAGTTGTAATACCAGATGATGTGCAGATAGAAATAATGAGTATTGCAGAGCGGTGTAATTTGATAGAAACTGTTCGCTAATACAGAGCATGGTAGCATGATTCCCAGAGTGGATGCCCACATGTAAACATACTAGCCTCACACTAATTGTTCTAGTTTGGTGAGCTTCTAATGCATACAATATTCTAGTTTGAAACTGTTTGTGTTTCTCTGGTCTCTCCGTGATGAGTGTGCGGCGCAAATGCAAAATGTAAATGTGGTTCTGTATCCGTGTGGTTCAGAATTCACTTAAAATTTCAAACGAATAAAGGGAGTCAGAATTCACTCGGGGTACATTTTTTTGAAGGCGCCAGATAGATTAATGAGTTATGCAATTAGTCACCGTACTTGTGGTGCATTTTTACAGTCATATGCTGTCGTCATGAGAGGTTATTGTGCCATTTTAATATATGCCCTAACCCATAGAGAGAACAGAAAAGCTTAGGTCATTGATATTGTAAGGCACCACAGGATAATAAGCAGCAGTATCTCTGGTTACACATTGTTTTTAAATTCTTTTAATTGCATCTTCCCTGCTCTCATCAGGGCTTTGACCCCAGAAGTGGGCTATGGGGTCACTCCTAGCAGGAGCCTTTGAAGCCAGCGCTTACCTCTCCCCGCCACTTTGTGTGGCCTTGAATTGCAAATTGTTTTAAAATACGCATAATGAGCTCAGCGGCAAAATGTTGGGCTCTTTGTCTCCCTCACTCAGCCCTTAGCACAACTAAATGAGTTAAGATTGCTCTATTGAATTACAAACGATTATTTTACTTACTCTTACTGCTGCATGCATAATAAGGGAGGGGAAAGGAAGATGGAGCTGGTGCATTAGTGGGATACTGTAGGGGAAGTGCTCATCTCGATGGTATGATTACAATTATGGTGCCTGAAGATATCATTAAGTAAACAGTCAGTGTAGCCATGGCAATTGTATGGAACTTTTTGGAGATCAGTCAATGGATGCTGGATATAAATCTAGGTACCACTTTACAGTCAGTGTCCTAAATGTATGTACAGTATGTACATGGTGATCACATAGGTAGTGTAGGTACAATGTCCAAAATGTATAGCTACACATCGTATACACATCTAATATAGCTATTTGCTTGTTTGTTTGTAGATACTCTGACATTTGTGTACCTCCATTATCTCCATCATGACTTTATTTAAAATCCATTGGCTTTGGGACACATTGTGAGGCAGGACCAACCCTCAAGGATGAACAGACTTCCCAGTCACCATTTTGAGCAGGAACCGCAGGCTCGGCATGTTTATCCTATTCTCGCTCTCCCATTCTAAATCTCTGTAATCCAATAAGCTTTTTTGTGTACAGACTCTGGTTTGAGAAACTTGTCTCACACCTCAGCCCCTGGTTCCTTCTGTTCACCAGTGAGCAGGTGAGAGCCTCAAGGCCTGGTTGTCATTCACGCCAGGGGCGACTTCTGTGTCTTGGGCCGAATCTGATTTGTAATTAACTGTCGTTTACTTATGTCCACATTGACTTATGCTGCGGGGGGAAAAGCTTTGTTGTGTGAAAAGTTACACATCATTGCTTGCTGAGGATTGGAGCCATTTTTCCCCCAATTGATCCGAAAACACATTATTGAAATCTGTAATATATTGCTCTTCATTTCACATTATGTATGACAAACTTCCCATAATCCCATATGTAGCACACATTTAAAACATTTTTTTTAAATGACTTTGAGAATGTACGGTATCTATTCAAGAGCGTGCTGTTTATCCAGGTTTGCTGAAACATGCACCTCAGACCTCTGTTACTGCAGGCTGGATGTTCCCCCTCTTTCCTGGTTGCAGAACGTAGCGTATTATTGTTCCGGTGCTAACACACTGACTCAACACTAGCTTTGACACCTATACTGAACAAGATGCTACATACCATTCTAAGTGTGATTAAGCCGACTTTAGAGAGCCAGTGACATCACTGATGGGCTCAAAGCTGCCTCTACTCAAGAGTGTTATAATGCATTTCATGCTTGACTCACTCAAAAGTGCAGAACTGAAATTTACACCTTATTTGATGTACTTCTTCCCGCTGTTAATTGGTAAAGGGATCTCTGACCCTTCTGATCTCTTGCACAATCCCCTAAATGCCCAAGTCTGCTAAACTGTTGGGCAAGAGATACCCAGCAGTGGCCCAGTAATGTGAAGTCTCTCTTTTTTTTTTCCCCTTCCTCCTTTTTGGCTTTCTCGCCTTTGGTTTACGTCCAAGCTGCACAGAAATAAGAGATGACAGTTGTTACAGATATGCTGGTTTAATTACTTGTCAGCTTATAGCCGATATCTCGGCTCGCCAACGCTGAAGCTTAACTTTTTCTAGTAGCTTAAAGCATGACCAGCCTCCAGTGCTTTAGTATTTAGCCACAAAACCCAGGAAATCTGAAAGATAAAAACATGAACAGCTTTTCTAATTTTATGGGGAAGAGTGTGGGCAGTTTTCTGCCACTGTTGGAATTGGCTTTCTCTTTCTGTTCACTCCATGTGATAGCGAAAGAAGAAGAGGGACAGAGAGAGAATCTTGTAGAGAATGAAATTACACCACATGAAGGGTCCATTGGTGTAGTATCAGCAGAACATTTCTTATGGCTTGGGTGCTTCTGTTGACACTTTTAAGTCTGTTTGCAAATTGATAGATGTTCTCAAGCCTTTTCCTAAGAAAGAGGGCCCTCCCTGTTCCTCAAATCCATTTAAGGGCATTCAGCAAAACACAACTGCTTATTTTGCAAGCTTCTAGCTTTGGCCATGGTAAGAGCAGTGCATTAGAGCAGCAGGTGTACGTATTGGATACTTGATAGAATATATGACACCTCATAGCTGATTCAATTTGAGGGGTTTCTTTGCCATTAGTAGGACAAATTGCAGTGAGCACATTTTGTTATCATATTCAATTAATTCCATACATTGATCATATGCAATGTGCAGTGATTGACTCCCTAATTCAACATATATTATCTATATTGTCTGTACGCTTCTGACACACACACACATTGACAATGAAGATAGTTAGACTTTACCTGCTAAACGAATCAAGAACAATACACAAAACGTACTAAGTAGAGTATATTTCCTTCTCTCTGTACAATCTCTGGTTGTAATGATGCTTCCACTTGTGACTGTGTGATACACTTCATGTTTTGATCCAACTGTTAATCCTGCTGACAATTAATCTTCTCATTTCTCCCATTCACCGTTGGTACCTTGCCTCCTACCCATGCAGGAGAACAGGGGAGAAATGTCTAAAATGCACATGTGAAGGCTTAGCTGTGGTGGCAAATTAGCACTGTGAGAATGTAATTTATGTAAGTCCACGCATCCTATGGCTCAGAATGAGATTGTGATTTCTGAACAATGACACACATTTGTTTAGGATGTTTGTGTGAGGGGCAGTAATTTTATTACGCATTAAAAAGAGCGAGCAGTTTGCTTAATGTTTGGAACATGGTTCATTTACAGTCCCACACAAGAACAGAGGATGTAGCGAGTATTGGACATGTGCCTGTGGAGGCCTATTGTCAGGGCCTCTTTTAGTGTTTATCCAGGCTTTGTCTCCCACCATGATACATACTTTCCATTGAAGTAAAACAGATTATTGGTTACCATAGTTTCACCATTGCTCAGTTTTAGAGCAAAAACATCATTCCTATTTGTGAGAGGAAAAATGGAAGAATATCTCTATCTTTGATGTTGTCTTCTGATGTTGTCTTCACTGGATGAGTAGATCATATGGACGAGTAGATCATATGGATGAGTCGATCATATGGATGAGTCGATCATATGGAAAAGGGGATTGGAAAAGTAGCCCTCTTGGGAGTCATGTCAACCGTCTCGATAGCAGTAATGACAGACCTGCAAAAGGCAAGAAGTCTTACATTTGAAAAGTGTTTGACATCATTGAATGCGGGAAGTAATGACTCCAAGTTCTCCGAAACATAATGGGTGAGTGTAGACGTGACGTGTAGAGGACAGTATTTGGTGATATAGTCGTCTAATAATTTGTGGGAAAATAAATTCCAGAATTCCAGATTCCAGAAAATAAATTCCAGAAGAGCTTTGTCACTCTTTTGCAGCACATATATACACACATCTTTAAAGCAGTTGTGCATGTTTGCCATTCTTTATACCTTCGTCTACCTTCATTGTAGGTGCCCCGACATAAGCATATGAAATGTTCGGGTGATTATCTCGCATCAGTGAGCAGTAAGGTTTTTTTTATTTTATTATTAATGACATTATTTTATGACCATCATTTCAATGGGTTTTAGGATGGGTCATAAAGCAAAACAGTTTGTGTTCCTCCAATCGTAAAAAGGAAGATCAGCTGACAACTCTATTTACAAGCCCTCATAATTTCATTGTGGCATTGTTATCAGTGTAAATACATATCAGCCAGCGATGCATACTCAAGAGGAAATGAAGGCTAGATGAGATTAAGGTCACATGACCACAGAAACACCTTTTTAAAACAGTTAATATGCCTTAGCTGATGTCCGAAGCATGTAGGTTATTATCCCAGTTGTGTGAAACCTAATGAATGGATCATTTGAATGGTATCGGAGACACAGTGGTGGCTTCGACCTTCGAAAGCATCATCATTCCTCACTGGGTTTACGAAGGCATGAGTATGATGTCTGCTTATTTTGCGTGATCATCCCTAAAGTTCTGCCTTGAAGGGCAATATTATGATGGGTAGTCATCTGGAACTAGTTCGGCATCAGGCTTTATTGTGTCTCGCAGACTATGCAGAAAAGTGTTACCTGACACTCTCTTAAAGGGACTTCCTACTTCATACCATCATACTGTACCATAGTTTTGAAGCCCGTAACTCAAAATGTTCATGAACATCTAGCAACGATTGCTGTTCATATAGCAAACGTTGATGTTTAATGACAGCAAATACATTGTCTGTCTGTCTGTCTGTCAGTGTTTATAACAATTTTTTGGAATGATATCAAATGAACTTCAGTGACTTCTGTAAGTGTCCAAAAAAACTAATGTAAAAGGACAGTTAGCCTATGATGATATTGGTTTGAGATAGAGGAACGCATCCACTAAATTCAGACTGCTTTCACACATTTTAAAGGGCACTTTTTAGTGAGGGACTGGCGAGGGTTATCTTTTAATATCCCTTCAAGCAAAGATCTCCCATTTAGACATCCCTCAAACAATTATTTACAGTATTGATTTATTTTTGAGTGATTTGAGGCTATGGAAGGGAAATTAAGTCAACCATCATGACCTCTTGCCTGAGGACGGAAACATCATGACACTGCTCATAACAGCCTACCGTGCTCACATGAAATGTTGCCTTTGACATCTGAAATTACTGGGTAACAGTAGAAAGAGAATATTAAAACAGGGAACATACATTCCTTTTTTTGCTCCTGAAATATTTCAACTAAATATTTGTTATGTTAATGTATTGTACGTGTAAGTGTAATGTAAGTCCCATTCAATGGAACAGCTTGAGATTTGAAACATGGTTTTAAATAATTCAGAAATGTCCCTTAGAATTCCTCCCCCGAATTCTTGTCCCACCAACACAATGTGTGTGAAACAGGCAACACAGGAATACTCTATATCAATGGGGGCTGAACTGTTCAAGATCATAAAACATTAATGGCCATGTCATTAGGTTATTAGAGGCTTATCCAGTAATTATATTAAGTGCATTACCATGCAACCATTAAAGAACACCAAGTTCACGGAAATAGGATTTTCCAGTCATCAGATGCTGTGCCCTACACACAACCACTGGACACAATGTCAATTAACTTCCTGGCTTAGAGGAACTGGTTGCTGGATAGAGTTTGTGACCAAAGTAATGAGTTAAGCTTGCTGAATAAGTCTGGATCAGTCCAGGTCTATATACACTTAGGCCAGGAATAATTACAGCTTTGAATCAGCTTAGAGCATTGATCAAAAGCTAAACAAAATAAGCTAATGGGTGATATTATGTGCATTTTGGCAGAACTGAGATTTTAAGGATTGTGGGGAAACATAGGGTTAGGGGTTACTAGTAAACACCTCATGAAAAAGCAAGGTTTCAGAATGCTAAGAAAATAGCTATCATTGCTACAGTAATGAAAGAGAGATGGCTAACTAGCGCTAAATAAGTGCATTGTTTCGCTCCAAGGTTAACTGAGTTTGCCAGCGAGCTACAGTAATCAAAAAAGGCAAGTTAGTTAGCCCGCTTCAACTGTCTTTTGCTAGTGAGAGTAACATTCCTTCATGTCTCAATGACAGTGTCTACTGACATCTGACTTGATTCTACTACAGCATGTACTCCATTTAAGAATATCTCTCTTGCGATGTCTTTAAGTGCACTTTCAATATGTCTGGCAGCTAACTATTGGTTCTACATTTAAATGAGTGTACTGCTTACTTACTACAAGGCAACTGTAGTCTGTTTGCATCTGTAGAATGTGCGCACTGCATGTAGCTAATTACTAGTTGTTGTTTTAGCCTGTGATAACTTGTTCCTTTCAATCTTCAAACATGTGGCATTTGTAAGCTCTCCAGGCAGAGTCTGTGCCCTCAAGAGTCTTTGAGCCAAGATTGAAAGTTTCTTTTATGAAATCAAACCCAGTGACTGAATTCTACACGGTCGAAAGGTTAAGCTTTTGATCTGAGCAAACAGATGCTTTAGGAGAAAAAAAGAAATATTGTTAAATGAATGTATGTTTGCATTCAACCTTTCCTTATTTTTGCAGAGCACACATCCTTTGAAGCCATGTTTGTTCGGAAACACTCCCAGTTCATTGAGTTCAGGAAATCCACAGCCATAGATGTACTGCAATCCAAATTAACCATATAAAGTCTAAGAACAGAATCAAGACTAATATTGTGCTAAAATATCACCAAAGAGAAATTTGTTAAGTTTCTTAGACAGAAAATATGTGTGGCCATTCTTAAGATTTGGATCAATGTAGTTCCTGTCCCAAAATTAAAAGCTGATAGAGTGATGGCAACACAGAGCTGTGTGTGTGTGTGTGTGTGTGTATGCGTGTGTGTGTGTGTGTGTGTGTGTGTGTGTGTGTGTGTGTGTGTGTGTGTGTGTGAGTGTGTGAGTGTGCATGCGTGTGTGTGTGTGTGTGTGTGCACGTGTGTGTGTGTGTGTGTGTGTGAGTGTGCGAGTGTGCATGCGTGTGTGTGTGAGTGTAGTGTGCATGCGTGTGTGTGCGCGTGTATGTGTGTGTGTGTGTGTAGTAAGCATACCCACGTGTGCTCTTGTGTGTCCTGGCTGGGTTTCAGGCTTCGGGTAGGGAGCTCACGTTTCGCAGGCCTGCAGAGGACGATTCCAGATGATTTCTCTGCATGTCTTTGTCAGCAGGCCATGATGAATGAAAGCACTCCAGTGGCCATGCTGTTTATTTAGACCTCTTGTTTCTGACACAGTTCTGCACAAAACTAGCATTGAAGTGTCTGCTATTAAAACATAACCTAACCTGACAATGATCAGCCCACAGGGCATTCCCACAGAAAGCCAGATTGTTCTCCATTGTGGTGGCCTGGGCCCTGTTCTGGAACACCAGCGAGGGCAGCCGACTGTGGAAGACTTTCCAGTACATTAGGAGTATATGAAAGGGCCTGACCAGCCTCAGATTGATATGGCCATGTCCACCCTAGGAGGACATATGGCAAAGCAGTAATCCTTATTCTCTGAAGAACTCGGGCTATTTTTCTTTGGGATTCTGTGTGAGGGACATACGAATAGGTTAGTCTGGAAAACTCCCAGCTGCTCATGCTTGGTGCATGCATGTCCTGATAAAAAATGGTTTCCTGTCTGTCAAAGGCACTTTTCTTACATAGCTGTTAAACATATGAACAATTGAAGAGGCCTTTAAAATGCTTTGCACTTGTTGAACATTGCCGAGTCCCTTTGTGAATAGCATACACGAGTTTGTGTTTATAGCGTGTTTTCATATGCCTCATTGTGGGTTGTGCTTGTCGTTGTCTAGTTGAGCTAAAACCTTGTAGACTTCTACGGTAACTCTCTTCTGGGATCATATCAATTTAGCATGTCGGAATAGTGCAGACATTATGAAAGCTGCTACATATCTATGAAGATATAAATACTGTCCTTAACAAGGAATTTCTGTACAGTACCTAAAAAGAGTGGGGTTGTGCTTTGTTTCCTCTTGTTGTTTCCACACATGAAGAAAATGGTTGAATAGAATCTGATGCAATAACTGCAAGCCTCAGAGATACATATTACTGAGGGGGTTTGTTGACAAGCTCCATTCCTTGCAAAATAACCATTGAGTAACGGTGTATGGAAAAATTACCCCAAATCATGAATATGCATATTAGACATACATTTGTTCCAAATCCTTTACATGGAGAAACCGTGCACATCCCCAGTTTTATTAATTCTAAATCCTATTCATGAAAAGAATAGAGGTGAAAATAATTGTGTATTTTGTCAAATGTGATCAAATTAAACTGGAAGCAGAATTATTTTGTATTTGTATGCTAGTTATTCAGAAGTGGTGTCCTGGATTTAAATCCTCAGGTCTCAAGTGGGCACATCACAAAACCAACACAGTTTGGCAGCAAGCTGGCAGTCTTTGCTCATATGAGGCCCAGAATTTAATGAGCATGAATAATGAATAATACTCTACATGCTGGTGACTGAATAAGCTGCCAGTTATTAGGCCAGGCCCTTGTTTTGCAGGCACAACTGACTTCTTTAGTCAAATAGCAGCTATGGATTTACAGCGTTTCTGACACGCTGAAAATAACTTTTTTAACACAGCAAATAAACACCAGCTGTCATTTGTTGTTTGTGCTATGAATAAAACAAGTAATTCATCTACTGTACCTCTACATAAAACAACTACAACTCACAGTGAGACTCAAGCCAAACAGAGTATCCTGAAAATTGCCATGATAACTGTGTAAAGATGGTTATTGGTCTAATATGAAATCAATATGGGCACAGAGTGCATTTAGGTATGGTCATTTAGCTAAACTAAAGTGAAGGAAATTGTGTGCTAACTAACCATAAAAACTTGTAACTGCTCACAAATTACACAAAAATGCACCATATCCATTTTCTGTTGTACATATTACATGTATTGATTGTTTTATTACCTCCATTTTTATGGACCGCATTGTATGCCCATAATAGCAATAACAGGTCACAGAGGAGCACTGTTTAAAGATGGCCCCTAAGATATTTTCCCCAATGAAATTCTGCTCCAGACATCCCTTGTCATACTGAACAAATATCAGTTAATTCTGTGTCTGTCTGTGTTGCCAGCATGATAAAAACTATTTTATGACTTGTAAAATATGCTACCTGGAACTACCTGGTAAATGTGAAATTCCAGTGCAGGGATGTGCTTGCCCTTGCTTACAGCCCCAAACTCCCCCACAAGAGATGTATCCAGGAGCTTTAAAGGAAAGGACACTGCAGTTGATATACTGTATCCCAGCAAGAGCTAATGCCGTGCAGATCAAATGCTCCAGAACTGTCAGTCAGACAGACTGTCATTCCCGGACTTCAGCACAAACCAGTGAAGATAATGTTTAATTATTGATCAGACTTTCTTTGTTGCCATCTCATACATTGTTTTTCACACAGATTACAGTTCTGTGCCAACATGAAAGCTGCAGATGTGTGCTTTCCCCCGACCGCGCTGCTGTCACCACTGGTGCCCTGGCTTTAGCTGGATATCCACTCTGGGTCCCCATCATCTGCTGCGTGCACCTGCCTGGCTCTCCACAGGAACCCCATATCTCCTCTCATCCGCTGGCTTGCCTGGTGACAACGCCCATACCTTAATTTCAGAAGAATACTCCCTCCCTGTTTACACCCCTGAAGTTCACTGGGGTCTGTCCCGTCGGCGAAAGGCCTTATCTTTGAAAAACCATGACGTGTCAAGTAGGATTGTCTGGTGCTCCTTCGACGAAAGTCAGAGCTAGGGAACTAACACTCAACTGGGCTTTAAGATGAGACATGCAGAGAAGAAAATATTGATGTAAAAAGGGGACCAGAAATTGACATATTGGTGCTTAAGTATGATGAGTGTAATCCTGAAAATGACATAATCATTATCATTATCAGTGTTTAGATGATGCTGTTCAATGAATTGAGAGATTACACCATTTACAAATACGTTGATCAAAAAGAATACTAGTCAAAGGAGAGACAGATTAAAGCTATGTAGCCTATAGGACAAAATATGTTTACTTTTATTTGTGTTGTCTTAGAATGAATCACATACTATAGTTATATTGAGCTAAATGGTCATGTGCAATTCATAGCGCAAATGTGATCCCTGTGAAACAAGTGTTCCCTACTCATGAAGTAAAAAACATTTTTTTTTATCAAACCCTGAGTAAAGTCCTCTGAGAGTAATATAATATGATATATATCCTCCGTGTTCACATGTAGGGCCGCTCTGTGTCAAAATGTCGAAGGGTGGTGATGGGTTACAGAAAACATGCACACATACCAGCTAGGACATTTTCCCTACTGAAATCTCTCCCTTTTTCAGTTAAGAGAGGAGTGGATTTGTTGAGAAACAGATCTTTTAGTGGTCAAATGTGTGTTGTCAGGTAGTTCATGAAAAAGTAATTAGTTTTCCTCCCCATGTCTTTCACTGTCAGACAACATCATGTCATAAACACTGTCCCTGTGTCCTGCAGGATGTTGGCCTATCCAGGTAGCTGCCACTTCCTGTCTCTACCCATATGTTTCTGCTATGTGTGTCAGTAAAATCACATTTACACAAGCGCTGCTAGTTGTTTACAGAAGTTTAACTCCTCTGATACAGTCCCGGTTGTGTAGCATGCTTTTAGCCCATAGATAATACATGAGCTTGTTCATTTTAAAGGATGCTGCCATACGCATGAAAGAATAAACTCAGACCTAAACTGACAGCACCATCTGCCAAACATTGTTGACGTCAAAGAATGGCCCCTGCTCAACATTTTGCCTTCCTCTCTGGAGGATGCCACATTGTCATCAGTGCTAATACTAAATATTAATAATTTGTTGACCTCAAAGTGTTTAGAAATCACTGATGCAGACACGTCTTGCCCTTCCTGAATGGCATATGCAGATGTCAGGTGAGCGGCGGCGTTGTGTTTTCCAGGGTCTCTGAGAATAGACAACTTGCAGCAGGATTGTCATGAATATTGCATCACTCCGCATCCCCCCCCTCCCAGCCCAGTCACAAGCTGTATGTGTGGCAACAAAGCAGCCTTTGCACCTAAATGAGGTTTCTCTGGGAAGTAAATGTACACGCCATCTACTGGATTCTCTGGAATCTGATGCTGATTTGCTTTGATTTCTATCCTTTCCCGAAAAATATTTGTTGTACTTACCTGAAACAATTATCGGCCAAGAAATCTATTTCCTACTGTATATTGCATTCAAATTGATTGCTTTCAATTGAACACAATAAAGCCATCATTATCTATGGCATGTAGACTACTGTATTTAGTCAACGACTGTAGCAGGACCTTGTCAGACTACCTTCCATGTCTTCAGTGTGAGGCCAGGGCACTTGTGATTGAAAGGACCTTTGATTTAAAAGATGGGTCTGTAACTAAGGCAATGGAAAATGATAGCACTGTAATAAGTAGCATATCTATCCACACAGTATGCATTTCACCTTGGCATGTGGCCTGTTCCGTTGGTTTTCCAGTCATATGTCTTTATTAGTTTAGAACCGATGAAGGCACCATGGGAAGTCAGTTGATGAGTGGCACTGTGTCACTAAGACTGATTTATCCTCTGCATTTGCTGTGCGTCTATGCCAATATCTCCCAACTGCTCCAGAGAGCTCCCCTCGCACTAAGACTAGGAACCGAGGCGTCTGAAATATTAAACTAAAATATTCCGACATGGTTCCACAGATAGCAGATTGTATTTCACCAATAGGAGAGTTTTGATGTAATGAGTAATCGTTGTAACCATTACTTACTGCCACATTTCCATGAATAATTACCATTCTAACAACTAAACACTTTCCACGTGGATCCATGGATCACCGTCGGCTCCTATCAAAGTGCAGGTTTCAGATGTGTAGAGCCTTGTGAGCAATGTGGTTCTCCTCCCTGGAATCACTATGCCAAGGAGACCATGGTCTTGGGAGATCAGTTGTGTACCAGAAAATACTACCTGTCAGTATGGAGAAAGGAACATCTCTATTATCCTTCCTAACAGTCCCTCTCTATAGCGTTTATGCAGTGCCATTGATTGCACTGACTCAGAGGACTGAAATGTATTTGTTGGCAGGCTACTGCTGTACCAGACACAAAGGGGCGGGTGTCAGCTTTTAATTGTAACTGTCTTGCAGAATGGTGTTGTTTTAATATCCTGTATAGATTTTTATGTAATACACTTACTTGCAGGCAGCCCGAAGCAAGAATCAATTCAGCAAAGGATTCTCCTTTTGTTAGAAGCCAATCTTGTTTTAATGATGCATGAAGAAATATTCAAGCATTGACATTTTACTGTCAGGTTTCCTTAGAAAAATCAATTAAGATAATACTGCTTTGACCTAGTTATCCAGTTAATGCTTATTAGGAATGTAATATGATTTACTGTCAGCATTATAATTTTCTGCATCTCATCCCATTAGCTTGTGCCTGTTTCATAGTGCGCTGTACAATGGTCACTTCTTGGAAGCAACGGTAGATAAAACTAAATGGATAGGCGTAATGACATTGATTGGGATTGGTGGACAGGTTAAATGCAGGCCTCCAAGGCATACTCCTTCCTTTTCCCTTTTTTCAATCGTAACATGACAGAGTGGCGAATGCTGCATAGCCACAAAATTACACATTTGTCATTATCATGGGAATCCAAAGGGGACGTTTATTCTCATTGTCTAGGGGGACTTTCATTATCCATATTGCCTACCTGTCATGTGGGGACATTTAACTTTAACCCTGTTGGTTTATGAGATACATCTTCCACTTTCGGTTCCCTCATCTCGTACATGGGATTTGGTTATCAAGCACAGCGGGAAATGTTTCGAAAACAAGTGTTGGTAAAGTTCGATCAAGGATTATATACCCAATTGACCTTGTCATGCTTAGTTCATGGGTCCTTCCCCTCCTGTTCCAAGTCATTTCGGTGTTGGACGTCACAAAGTCATGTTTACATTGAGTATTGTCTTCTCATTGCAGATATGCAAATATTGTATGAAGAACTCCAGCCATTTCTCAATTTTTTGACTTTCTCCAAGGACTTTCTCCCCTTTTGAGAACATGGTGTGTGACCTCATATAACATGCATCACATATATCATAATCACATATATCATACTGTATGCGAGATGGGAGAAATTTGAATGTAGAACCGATGATACGCTACGATGACAGAAATAGCTACAACTGTCGAATCTCTGAAATGCGAATATAAAACCTAAATTAGTCACCCCATTGCGTCGTGCGAACAAAGTATTCTATCCCAAGGGGTTGAGGATCACTGGTGTCTTCATAATGGAAAATGTTAAACCTGTTTTACGCTGTTTAATGCCTTTTCTTCCTTAAGTCCTATGACATTCTTTGTTCTACAACTAATTGTCTTGTCTGAATATAGTCAGCTAAGAAGCTGTAAATCACTATCTCCTGGCACGGCCTGAACCCAGATCAGCTCTGTGGCATTTTGATGAAGACAATACTGCACTTAGAGTACTGTAACATCACACTCAGCATGACTCCTTCTGACTGACTGGAAAAAGCCACATCTTCAGTGGTACTGTAGCTAACAGACTTGAAATGGTGGATATGTGAATTCACCTTCACTTCGATCACAGGGATGCTTCTATTCCTGTATTGTGTAGATCGAGGCCTTGTTCGGCGTCCGCTTCATTCGTCATTTCGTTATTCCCCCAAAAAAATCCTAGCTAGAAACAAAAACTCAAAACCCCAAATGTACAGACTCTAGGGAAGAAACACCTCTATGGATCACGTGCAGTAATGGAGCGCTGGCGCTGTATCCTCCTTCAGCGGGGTCAAGGGTCAAGTGTCAGGCGAAACAAAAGTGTTACCATGCCCTTTAAAACATCTTGGATGATATCTTCAGTGAATAAACTGCTCTTCCAGAAATAATGATATGCACCGCAAAATATAGGTCTAGTTTCTTTTGATTTAAAGCTCACCACAGTAGCTCAGATAAAAATACTTTGATTAGAGTAATCAATGATTGTTTGGAAAAAGGATAAACAACATATGATAAGGTGCTCCTAATGTGATTATGTGACAGCTTTATTTTTTCCAATAGCAGCTAAAATAATATGCCATATTCAATAGCAGCCAAGACATGTTTTATTTATGAAAACAACAAACAACAAACAAACAAACCAAATGTATAAAAACAAACTCAGTGAATCAACCAAAGAAGACATTCAATAGTCAACCTGTGAGAGCGCCCCGTTACACGTAATCCAGACTTTTAGTTTACTCCAAAAAAGAAAAAAAATCTGCGTTGCTTTGTGTGGCTTGAGTCCATGCATTGCCAGCCAAACACGTCCTACCTAAATGCATACCCGCAATATAACACAAAGGCATCATCTGCCTTTGCACAGAGCAGCAGTCACTTTGGATCCTGAATCTCAATGGGCTCATAGTGCCACCGATGCCCATCTGTTCTCCAGCAGGAACGGAGGGACTGAGCGGCAAACTTTGATCCCCCATGTAGATTTCTCCAAACCCACCCGGATTTGCCTGCCCCTCAAGAGCCATTGTAAGCCTGCCCTAGAGTACAAATTGTAGATTCATTATAAGTGTAGGCGGCAACCTTTGTATTCCCCAAAGCACAAAGTACGCATACAACATATTGCTATTTGGTAGCATAAAAGCCTTAGCATTGTTCATTGTTGGTTAGTATATCACAAGTGCTCTCAAAGCACAGAGTCTATGAGAGCAAAGCATTTGCCGTGCAATATTACTGTTAACATTTGTCATTTATTTATTATTACATTTCACAACATACATCCTCTTGACCCACACACCTATTGGCTGTGTCTATGTTGATTAATTGAAAGACATCAATTAAGCTTTGCCTTTATCATCAGACTAGAGAGCATTTTACTGTATACGTTTACACAGCAGAGGGAAATGTAATATGAAAGGAAAGCATTCTCCTCCTTTGTTTTATTGTTTGTGTGTTACCCAATACAACAGTATTCAGGTTTGAACGTATAGTGCATTTATTCTATTCAGCTCATGTTGAACCATTGTTTTGTTTAGAGGTTTAATTCATGTTTCCATAGTAACATACCGCTCGTCATCGTCAAAATACTGTGGTGGTGTGGCATAGAGTAGGTGACAGGCTGGGATTAATTCTCAAACTCATAATTATGTAGCAAAATGTTGACTGCCTTGCAGAAAGTGACACATAGGCCCATACAGTTTTAAGACATGGCAGCAACATTAGCATCGGTCATTAGTGGCAGACATATCCGTACAGTGTGGAATACAGACTCATATGCAGACCTATTTGGTTACCTGCATGACAGGCTTGTTCAGGACACCAGAAACAGCTGTCTTGGCCTGTGTGAGCCCAAATAATTAGGCCTGTCATCTTCTTGCTCTGATTTCCCCTTCAGCCCGCTCCACAAAATGCTAATATTTTGCTTTCATTGTCACATTCACCTTGACACGGATATTGCTTCGGCGCATAACTGGATGAGATGACTCTAAATTTGCATTGTTCGTTCTAATAAATTTGCTTCCTCTGTACCTCGTGGCAGGGCCCATCAGATAAAGTCTCCCGGAGTGTCATCAATCACGGGTTGCTGACAGACGGCTTTCGCCTTCATTTGTTACATATGAGAACATGCTTAATTATTTGTACTGTAATTAGTTGGGAAAATGTCAGGAAATGTCAACTCTCTGTTTGCTGTGGAAGGGCTCTGCTTGAAAGCCGCAATGACTGAAGTGTCATTAATGCCACGTAACAAGATGAGGATCAGCTGGGGAGAAGGGAAGGCTTCTTAGAATGTAATCATGGGGAGTTAGAGGGAGCCGCAAATCAGCGGTGGTGGCATGATGGGCGTCTTATTAGTGAGCAGCTGCATGTTTCAGCCATGTCTTGTTTCCCTCCACTTTTCTCACAGTAGCAATAAATAAAGGCGGCAAGCAAAAAGAAATGAAGTCAAGTCAACAATTCCAGCACCCACTTGCTGTCAAGCTGGGCATATTTTGCCATGTTATATTGCCAGTCATAAGCAGACATTATGCCAAATAGAATACAACGGAAAGACTCCTGCTGGCAGGGACGCGGGAAGGGGGGTGCTGAGGGTGCTGCAGCACCCCCTAGCGGCAGGCAGAAGGAGCTCCTCCTGCCTGAATTTAAAAAATAAAAATATTATTCAAACAATAATTTAAAACAATATAATAACTATTGTTGCTTTTGGGAATAAAAATAAATGTGTTTTTTGTAATAAATGTAAAAATGTGTTTGTTAGTTTTAATGTTAGTGATCACATGGTCATATCTTGCTAGGGAATCTCTGAGTTCTTTAGCAAAAATGCTAAATCAGCCAGAACAATTGAAGTGGAGTTGGAAGAAGATTGCTGATGCAGTTGCTTGCTTCGCTTAACAACACTCCCATTAATGCTCTACTGTCGGACGTTGTTGAGAAAGAGCAACAGACGGCCAGAAACGTATTAGAACTGATATTCAGATCCATCCGATTCTTCGGCAGCGAAGGGCTTCCGTTAAGAGGCAATAACAATCGACATGGAGTGCTGTCTGTAATAATGGTCAACATCATGTTTGTGGACATTGTGGGACACTGTGAGCTGAGTGGAAATTACTGTAAATTCCAACACATTGTTGGTAAAATATTTAACGTTACGTCTTTGTAGTGTGTGGGTGCGTGCGTGCTTAACTATTATTGCCCGTGCATTGGGGCCCGTCGTTATGCCACTGTGTGCGTGTGAGCGAACGAGCAATCAGCGAGAGGGAGGGAGAGAAATCTTTATAATTTTTTCCCTGGCAAATTTTTTCCTTGTAGCGTATATAGACAGCACCTCAGCACCCCCAGTCAAAATACCTTCCCGCGTGCCTGCCTGCTGGAGTGCTGGGTAAAGCATCACTTTTCAATACAATTAATAACACGTCAATATGCACGCTTCCTACATATGATATGTAAAACATAAAATATGTTTTATTTAGCTAAGGACGCTCATTGTTTCATTAAATAAATAAAATATGTTTTTGCGGAACAAGTTGACGTGGCCATTAAATAGCCTTCAAAACCTATTATATCCTTGTTAATTATTGTATTCAGGTGATAGCAACTGTGAAATACACACATTTACTGCCTATTTGTTTACTGTCTATCAGTTAATAGGTACAGACAGGCAGTTCGAATGTCGGTCCAACATGAAGATAATTTACAATTGTTTGAATAAACCCACAAGGAATATCTTTTGTTTGGGAGAAAATATGTGGAATTATGAGGTCTCAGGAGGGTTCAGCGGCCATTCGTCTTCCAAGGCCTCACACTGGGTGCATGGCGGAGCAGGGCTCAGCTACCTTGCCCACCGACAGCACTGATGGTCATCCAAGAGCTCCTTAATTAGCCTGCAATCTGGCAATGGAGCATGTTCCCGAGATGTGGCAGCTCTGTTTAAATATGATGCCAGATGCAGTTCCACCTTCAGCATGTCATTTCATTGTCTGGGCAGGGGGAGAGCCCCCACAACCAACACTGTGACGCCTTGCGACTCAACCCCCCACCCTACCCCCACCCCACCCAGAATGCTGCTGCTTTGGCAGCACAGCTGAGGGAGGACAGTAAAGGTGACACAGGGTGACCTCGACCTTGAGTGGAGAGACTAGATGGTTTAACCTCCACTAGTAAGTTTAACCTCTATTGTTCCAACCTCTCATGTGGAGTTATTGCACTAGTAAGGTGACTACTTACTTAGAAATCACCCTACTGTACAGTGATCATTTGGCGGAACACTGAACACACCAGTATTGCTATTCTGTGCTACTCCCTGTCGTCTAACATTTAATTGATTGTTTTTGACTTAACCATGTATTTGTAAGTTACGATGAATCAGTTGTTGTTCATGTTGTCCATAAATCTGAAAAGTATACTGTAGGCCTATAACTGTACGTTTAACCGTAAATCTCTGTCCTCTTGTTTACTTTTTTATGTCATGAGAGGTTACATGGTTTTTAGTTTATCAACTGTTTGGACTTGGCAGCTCTGAAATTGAGATGACATTAATTGCTTTGCATAAGTATGATGGCTGTTTGCAAAACTAAAAAAGTGTACTGTATCAGCAAACAGCAGCTTACATATTGCTAATACTAGACCAACTCGTGGCGCATAAGCAATAGCTGTATGGGTAAGAACTCTGAATCGGATACCCTTGTAAACGCATTAAACAGAGTTTGGTGTATATTCATAAAGACATATCACATGATATTCAGTTAATCTGCGATTCAATATGTAGTGCAAGTAGCAGTATTATTAAAAACTGTGTAAACATTTCCCAGAGCCTTCTAAGATTCTCTTCTTATAATAGTTTTATTCCCATAGATATAAATACTGGACGTGTAGTCGTGGCCTCCGTTTTAGGCTTATTCTCTCATCTCGTTCTCCTAGGATTTGGATTGTGACAGCACACAACTTTGTGTTATTGTGTTCATAATGATTGTGGATGAGTTAAAAGAGGCCTGAGGACTACTGTATGCCCAGATAGCTCAGTAAAGCTTTTGTGCCATTCCCCACATCCAGTATCTATCCTTCCCTCAGCTATGTAACTGTCCCTTTCTAGTGCACACAGCTTGAAAGAGCTTTTATATCTACAGTGGGTATGAAGTGCAGAGCTGCAACACAGACACAGTGGGGGTATCATGTCACAAGTGCATTATAAAAGTGACAAGCTAGTCAACTTGACTGACAGCCAATTAAATCAACTAATGTGATCATCTTCCTCAACAGGTTTTTTTGTAATAACCTCCAAGAATATAAACCAGGAACATTATCTTACAGTGTGTGAGTACCCTTGGTGTACTGTATATTTTTGGTGCAGTTGATACTGTATGTACACTAACGCTCCATATTATTCCCCTAAATAATATTGGGGGGTTTTTCAACTCGTGTCAGGATTGCTATTTTGGTAGCATTGTTAACAATGCAGAAGTTACTATTTGTGAACTTTAAATAAAAAAAATATGCATGAAGGTAGTATTTTGGTTACTATAAAATACTGTACATTCACTAACCGAACAAAATCTAAAAACGTGCTGTTAGTATTACAGTATTACAGTTACAGTATATACTATTTCTTTCGCCACTCATGTAGATCACATGCAAAGCAGCTGAAAACAACTTTAGCACAAAGTTTGGACCCACAACCCCACCATACTCCTCCAGCATGCGGCAGGCAGGATGATAATCTAATCAATTTTAGAGAAAAGAAGAAAAAGGACAAAAGACAAGGGGAATCAAATGAAACATTAAGGAACATACAGAAATATCCACCAATTGTTTGAGTGGCTGTAAAATGCCAAAGCCTCTTAGAACATTGTAAGTCTTTATTCAGTTATACATTATCATGCATATTTCATACAGGAGATTACTAAAACAGAATTGTGTGTCGTTCTGTTGTATGTCTTTATAATTACACCTTGAAGCCATAACTGGATTTTTTTTTCTTCTCCATATTCATGAAAAGCAGACTTGTAATTTGATAAAGGGATGCTTGTGTTCTCAACTTCATTCAGACAGCATCATGAAGCAGTGGTAAAGTGGGCATCTGTGTCCTCCCAGCATTAATCTCTTCAAGCACATTCCAGCTGCTATGATGTGCAAGAGGGAGATAAGTCTTAAACAGTCTAAAGCTAAGCAAACCAGACAACTCTATTATTGGCTTCATAATTGCTTAATTAAACTTTTGTCACTAATCATTATGAGGGCAATAGAGCTGTTATACAGGCTTCTGTTGAGCAAAAATCAATAAACTGTTGGAGCTAATTTCTCCCTATTTTTTTGTCCTGCGAGTGAAATTCATTGCTGCCGGTTAGTGATCTGTGGGGCTGCAGCTCGACTGATATGAGCTGCCATCACCATTTGAATTGAGGGTATTCAGTGGCACATGAATATGAACAAATGGCAAACATAAATCTCTTGCATGAAGTACACCTTCTATCCCTTTATTATGGAACAATTGACCCATCTAAAATGAATTCTAATGCCAGGAAAGCATTTAGATTTAAATTACACCGTGGTCTCCTGGACCTGAAAGATGACGGCATAAAAAAGATTAATATGCTAATTATTTCCCCTCTTATTCCTCTTTTCGACATTTGCAGCGGGTTATTGTGAAGCGTGTAAATAAGATGACTGTTTTGTCAACGAATGACTGCAAGGTTCCCACTATATGCTTTAGATCACTGACATGCATCTGCACAGGACATTATCTTTATTGTTTTTATTAGTAGTTTTTTTTTTTTTAAAGCACTTCATAAAATGTGTGTTTATATGCATATAATTATTTTCATTCTACTGACCCGGAAAGCACATCAGATGGAAACAAATCAGAGTGTGAAGGGAAAAGATTGCAGTTTCCCCTCGAAGGGAAACACAGAAAGCTCCCCCTTAAGCAGTCGGAGGCATCTTTAGATAGGCCATAATAAGGCCTGTTCACTCCAAGGTTCTGACACACAACCATAGTTCGAATTAGGTTGTGTTTCATTTCATTTAATTGGCCAGGCTTTGAAAAATAAACTTTTTACTTTGAATGCATTGCCATAAGCAGCCAATTGGCAAGAGCGCTATGGGGGCAAAAGCCTCATTTCATAATTTGTAGGCACTTAAAAGTTGGCTAAGCCTCAACATGAATTGAATAAAGTCCAAAACGGAAAAAGTAAGTGTGCACATGTTACTATTAGGGTACTTGCCTTGTTGCATAAGAACATGGTGCAATTTGTTACGGACCGTACAAAGTATTGAGATTTCTTGTACAGAAAAAAACCCTCTTGAATCATGATACTAATAGGGCAAACAGGAATGACTATACTTGGACGTGGCTAGGATTACCATGTATTATTACAGCCAACTAAATGTTTACAAGACAGAATTTGATGAAAAGTACAGTAATGACATTATATTAACATGTTATTACATAGTAATACTCTAGTACTGTATATAGTAATACACATTTAGCAAAGTAATGATGCTTTGTATAATAATTGATGGAGCAGTTTGGTTATTACACTGGTGAACATAGGAACAATAGTATGTATTCACGAAAATAGTATGCATTCACGAAAATCACCCAAGAGATATGCTACCATGAGGGAGTATTGTCCTGATACATATATGTATGTATGTATGTATGTATGTATGTATGTATGTATGTATGTATGTATGTATGTATGTATATGTGGTGTATGTGTGGTGTATACACTACTGGTCAAAAGTTTTAGAAAATCTAAATCTTTCCATTTTTTATTGAAATTTAACTAAAATGCAAAAATGTCATCACAAATCACTCAATAAGTTGAATTGAGTCCATCTTAATGCAAGGATAATAGTTTTTGGAATGAATATCTTTGTTTTCATAGGGTCTCTGATTTGTATAGGAATCAATTACACACCGTGAAGATTAGGATGTCACTATACATCTCAGCAAATTTCACAATTTTCTCTTGATCCTGATAATCTCTCCAGTCCCTGCCGGTGACAAACATAAAGCCATAACTTGATGCAGCTACCATTATTTTTCACACAAGAAATAGTACGGAAACTGCATTGCATGTGCTCGATTTGCACTAAACTTAATGCTTTGTAGTAAAACCAAATAAACACATTTCCAGCCACTTTCCATCACTTGAATTCATTGTTGCAAACACAATTATGGATATGAGATTATTTTCCATTAAGGGATTCTTTTTGACCACTTGGTTATAGAATAATTTTGTAGAGTGACTGAGATGATTTTGTGCTTTTTTCCTCTCCACCCTTCAACTTTGTAGATTTGTCTCCCAGGCTTCAGGGTCGCATTCCTGAGCAGTTTTGTTCCTCTCCATTCGCTCAGTTTGCAATGACAACCTGATCTACACAGTGCGTAATTGATTCCTATGCAAATCAGAGACCCTATAAAAACAATGATATTAATTCTAAAATTACATAAACGGTTATCCTTGCATTAAGATGGACTCAATTCAACTTATTGAGTAATTTGTTGATGACATTTTTGCATTTTAGATACATTTCTATAAAAACTGATAAAATGTAGGTGTTCTAAATGTTCTAAAAATGTTTAACTGGTAGTGTATATGCTGACGTTAACCAAATGCTAACACACTGTAACACATAAGCATACAGAAACCACATAACTAGACCACCATGTTTGGTTTTACTATGGTGCTGTTTTGCCATAACAAAAATAGCTTGAAAATGTCTCCTCACATCCTTCCTCTGATGCAGAGCCAGGGTTGAACTGAAGGGAGCGCTCAGGCCAGACTGCCATCAACAAGACTTCTCATTCCATATTTCCTTGTGTATAGTTTCAAAGATTCATGCTGAAGTGTTTTGGCAAGGAAGAGGAGGGTGTTTTGTTTTTGTATCCCCCCCCATCTTTGAAGGGATGAGTAGGACAATTTGGCAAAGGAAAATGCCTCTGTGCTACGGTATACAAGTATTTTTTTAAGGTACTGTTCACATGTTGATAGAGATGTCAATAGAGAGTACCTCAGTGCAAACATAATAAATACTGTAGATGCTGCAGGTGAACTTACAGGATGTCTGCTGCTTGTAATCAAATGATAGTAGCTACTGTCAACTGATCATGATGCTCTCAAGAAGCACAACCAATAGAAACTGAAACCTTCAACTGAGGTGTATTTTTGACCGATGAAACATTGTGTTGTTGTTGTGTACACAAATGAAACACTATTTTATGGGCTGTTTATGGATGTTCTTGAAAAATGTTGCATGGCAAAAGCTGCATGTCAAATGGCCGGTGTTATTAATTATTTATCCAGAAATTATAGTTTCAAACACCTTGAAAGTAACAGTAAGAATACAGATGGGCCTACAATAAAGTTAGTGACCTCTGTAAGGTCACCAAGATCAAATGTGTTATCACTGCAGTTTTCCAGGCCTCATGGAAAGTTGCTTTCTTCATTGACTTATTGACTAGGTGGGAAACAGAAAAGCTCAAAGGACTAGCATTCATTTGTATGAATGCAGAATTACACCTTAACACAATGGTCGGCTAGGAGTTAAGGCTATATTAGATTTTGTTCAACAATGCTTGAAACAGGAAACCTATAATCTGTAGTTATCTCCTAGTTTACCAAATGTACCTATCCACTCATTGGTAGGCCTCCATGATTGCAATGTGTAACACAAATGTGAATTCAACAATATTTCCCCGGTACTGACTATGACTACTGACTATGCCCTAAGGCCCCGGTACTGACTATGCCCTAAGGCCCCGGTACTGACTATGCCCTAAGGCCCAAGGTACTGACTATGCCCTAAGGCGCCGGTACTGACTATGCCCTAAGGCCCCGGTACTGACTATGCCCTAAGGCCCAAGGTACTGACTATGCCTACTGACTATGCCCTAAGGCCCAAGAGGCATTCATTGGAAAGGGACAATGACAACGAGGGTTTCTAGAGACCCTAACAAATATTGGACAAAACACCAATATATTGATATTACAGTATACACTATTGTTTTAATGACTTCCAGTGAGAGGGCAATTAAAATATGTTTGAGACACTCACTAGCTAATGAGAAATTCTAATTATGACAAACCGCAAAGTTCTTCAGGGCTCCTGAAAAAGTTTAAGGTCTTTAAAATATTAACTTTCTTTGTAATGAATAGTATTTCTTTCCACATTTAGCTGAAGTGTTTGGTGTTAATGAATTGCCTCGGAAGCATCTGAAGACTGACTTAATTACAAACCCAACAGTTCTTGCATCATTATGCTATATCCCCGGTTGAATACAATTCTGCAGCTAGATAAACAAATTTCATGGCAGCCTGTATGGCAATACTTTCTGGCCAACCATTGATACCAGTGTTTATTCACTCGGCTGCATGAAGCGTGGCAAGCATGAAAATGTGGCATTAAAAGTGGAATCCTTCATTTTCATCTCATTAATAAAAACCTGGGTAGAATGCAAATACGCAATCACGAGTACACAATGTTCGCTGTTTAGCCACGGACTCCTTGTTCCTAGTTGAAGATTTTTTCAAAAGAGGAAGTTAAAAGATCCGTGGTCTATCTAGGCTGTGCTCAATTTAATTTGCTCATACAGTAGCTGCATGTCAGTGCTCAGTGCTGCACATTGTAGATATATATATAAACATTGGAAACGTGTGTGATTATGAAATATTTGTCCCTTATTATGCCTTGCTTCTTCTAAAGAAAATTGTGGAAATGCATGCATACCACAAAAGGTGTTAATCTGATCGACAGCTATAGTGACATGTTTTGAGTATGGTTGTTCCAAAGAGGCGTGCTTTTAAATCTTTTATCCCTGTTTTCTCAATTCTAGATTGACACGAATACAGTACACACACACACACACACACACACACACACACACACACACACACACACACACACACACACACTGTATACACACATGTACTGTACATAAACATTTTTGGTTGTGAGCATTTCCTGGGAACCTCTTGCCCTGTCAAACAAGCAGGGCATTGTGTGTGGTGAGGTTGTGTGCGAGTGCAGCTGTGTCCTCTGGACATAGTGCCCTTTACAGCAGGACATTCTCCTTTCTGTGTGGGCCTTTTCATGTGTGTGTGTGATGGGCATGGTGAGCACCCTGGCGACAGTACCCCCACCCTCAGAACTAACTCACACTCCTATACCCCTTACTTACAGTCTGGGCCCCAGTCTTTGTCTGGGCAAATGTCTGTTTTTCAATACGCAACTTAAATAACACAATGTGTCTGTGGACAGCTGTACTTCACCCAAATCCTAGGAAATTACAGGGGGAAAGAGGACTAGAGGAAGGACGAAATCCCAGTGTAGCCATCAGTATGTGGAGGATAATTTCACTTCCAAATCAAGGCATCTGTAAAACTGTGTAAAATGTTGGTGGACTTACCACTCTTCAGTGTTTTACTAAAGTGCTCCTCACACAACCTCGTCCCAGGTTTAGTGTTCTTATTCTTCAAAATGATGAAAACACTCCAAAGCTTTCCAGAGAATTGACACATTACAGCACTGGGCTTCATCATATTACTTATAAACCAAAGGAGCGAGGACAACCTGGGACGAATAAGCATAAGCACAAGGAGAGACATAGCGGAATAACACTTAATATCACTCCTTAATCTTTGGCATTCTTATCAAATTGCACACTACAAACTTGTATGGGCTCCAGAAACACATGATTACCAGCTAGCATGGAAAGGTGTTCCAAGGTCGGTGGCATTGAATCAGTCTGGTAAATGGAAACTGATTATAGTGTTTGTATTGCAACTGCATATTTTGGACCGTTTTGGACTCATTTATTATCATAATTGTAGTTTTAGAGTCCAACATTGCTGGATGAGAGACATTGGAATACCTGATTTCAGAAACCACTCTGTCCTGTGGCCATTGACCAACCACGCAGTTTTGACAGTCATTGACCTGGGGCATTTTAAGAGATGCCAGTAGTCTGATCCCACAACAGTGAGATAAAGAGCTACCCAGTGGCAACAAATGCGAAATCGGACCATGTCTAGTAACCTGCCAGCCAGTCATCATCATCGTCATCATAAGCAGAATGGAAGTATCTCTATACCAACCCTTTGGTTTGGGGCTTCTGGTGACATCACATTCCATGACAGAGCAGGACTGGCCCAGTGTACAGTTATTAAATCTGCAACAAGCGCATAGTTGGAGAGATAAACCATTTCAATTGCGGGTCAGTGGCTGAGCCATATTGTTAAGATGATTGTTCTGCCAGCCTTCTGTCATCGCTGATGTGGCTGGAGCGGTTGCCTCGAAAGCGGCTTTGCTGTAGGCAGCTCTGGCTTTAAAACCCTTATTGTCTCTCTTCCCCCGTTAGCCTTTCCTATGCTCAGTAGAAGGGCTGGAGTGGGAGAGCGAGCCAACCACATCCACGCTCTGGTCCAATGTATCATCATCAGCATGGGCTTTCACGGCTGCTATTGCCTGCATCCCGCATTGTTCAGCCCCTCTCTGGCAGCACTTTCATTTGAACAGAATTTCAACACTGCAGCAGGGAATTCACCAGATTAAAGGGGACATACTGTATTTGGTACACTTCCTTCTTGGCACTTTTTAATGTGGGGAAAGGAGCAATTTAATCAGTGCATTAAGAAGCCGTAAGCAGCATGCGAGTTGTTGTATTCACTTTAAAATAAAATCGATGAAATAATGCTGAATATTTTCTTTTATTATTATTGGTAGATATCATTTTGGGGGGATTTTATTTTCATATAGGCAAGCAACAACATGGTAGCTCACGTCTTTAAGTGTATGTCCATGATGCTTCCGAGCCATTACCCCGACAGTCGCCAATTAAGAAAAAAATGGGGACCATGAGGTGAGTGTGGAATATGATTTAAGGAGCTGTTCTCATCTTCCCATAACACTGTCTATTGTTCTGCCTCTCCTGCCTCTCTCCTTGCCCTCAGATAAAACATGCCTCCCCTTTGTCAAGGAATCATATGATTCCCATCCAAGAGTAGTTAACCCTTTCAAATCACTCACACATTGAGCACACCCCCCCAGTGCCTCCTTGGTACTCGAGAACTCATGGCAGCACAAAAGGTTTGATTGCCCAAATATTAGCTTGGGTGTGCTTGGAGAGGGCTCATTTAGGGGGCCTTCCTCAGCTGCTCCCAGCTTCCCCAGTAATTAGCCTGCCGTGGCAGCTACCTCATGTGGCTCTTCCTGAGAGAGACACTTGACACTGCAGACATCAGAGAGATTTTTCAGGAGACTCTCGCGGCGCCCCAACAGCTCTTAATTAACCACTTAGGTATCCCCATTCGTTCTCCCGGTTGGTGCTTTCCAAATGGTAGGGGCTGTGCTGTGGATCTAAACACCGGGGAAGCATGCTATCAAAAGATCTTGTAAATGAAGGCTTGTGTAAATTATTTTTAATGATTCCCTCCTGGCACATCATTATGTTTGTAGTTACACACAGGCACTTCTGAGACAGCTCATCTTCCGTAAGGTCAGCTGCAGGACCACTGTAACTAGCTGCAGTCTGTAAATGGCTTATTAATTAGTGCTGTGGTTTTACATAGCTGTGAGCTCTGATGTATGGAGTTGGAATTGTAATTGTGTGGGATCGAAAATGATAACCCATCTCAGGGCTACTTATGCAAATTGCCATATTAGAAAATCATTACCTATCCAAACACCGCACCACTATGTGAATTACAATGATGGATTTTATGATAATTGCGATTTAATTTCTTCTGTCTGGATTTTTGAAAATAATTTGGTCATTTTGAGTGCTATTAATTCTGTATTAGTTAGAGCTGAATGGATGGTTTTAATTAATTCACTTGGAATTCAGATATGTAAGTGATCATCATTTTGTGGAACAGGAATTCACTTGTTGTACTCTGTTTGAGTGTATCACGTTGAGCGCTATTTAAAGAGTAAAATGAGCCATGCGATCATTGTCCCCCCTGGCACCTTCAACTCAGCTACCGTATAATGTGTCAATGAAATAGGGCTGCATGGTCTAACAATGTGATACAATTCTTATTTTTAATGAGAATGTCCATACAATAATACATGTACGATCCAATGCATGCTCAATAGGCTATATTGGTAAAGTAATAGTCAATTAGTTCAATAAGTTCAATTATTGGACATTTTGGGTTTCCAGTCAAATGTTATGAGATACTTTGTGTGTGTGTGTGGGGGGGGGGGTAGCTGCCATTCTCCACTCTAACAAGTGCTTTGTAGTTTAGCATTCAAATATCACTGCTAGTCTTCAGAGAGTCATGGGCAACTTTGCATTCATGAGGAGAACACATACAACAGAAACCCAGAATAACCTTGATGAATTGTGCATTTCACCTTAGGCTATTAGAGAAACATAAAAACCCTGAATCATTACATAAAACAGGTTGAAAGACTTGCCCTCAGACAACTTTGAAACAGTGCCATGACAGATCAAAAAGGATGACTCTTTAGTTTTTCAAACTGCAGTTTATACCGCCATGTCACTCCACAGTGGGTAGGCTTGGCAAAGGGAAAGTAAAACATTGAGTTCGTAAAAAACCAAAAGGAGGGCAACTCAAGTTCTGCTTTTTACACATGCCAGGGGCAGGAAGTCCCTGGGCCCTTTCCCAAACGCTCCTCTGTGCATTTGGTACGCTGTCAATACCCGGAATGCAATCAACATCTGTTAATTTCTGTCTATTATAAATGTATTGTCGTAACACACGATCATGATGTTTTGTTTGTATGGCTAAACTGAGACTTATGACCCTAATCCATCATCTTCCTGTCATATTTTTATGTGTTGTCTGCGCAGTCCCTGTAGTCCAAAGCAAGCATATTACAAGGCCTTGTTTAAGTTATTGACCAGCTGCTCCTGTGCCCAGCTGAAGAGGTCATTGTGTTTCTTTTTTTCTCCTCCTCTCTGAATATCACACTGTTGCACACTCAAAGCCAAGCATAATACAAACCGTATGTCCCAAGAAGCTATCAGTTGCATTAACCGTGTCTGAATATTTTAACAGGCTCCATCCCGACACACACAGTCAAATTGCACATGCACACTCTCTCAAAAAACGTATATATATATATTCATATTTCTCCCCATTCAGTGTAATGCTGTGAGATCATGATTATGATTACTGTAAAAATATGTTTAGAGGTATAGCCTATATGATAAAACACACTTTGTAGACAAGGTCCAATTGTGGGTGAACTCATAACACATATTTCTATGTGCCAACGGAAACAAAGTTGGCAAATGTGCAAATCTATAATTTTAGATTTATGTTATGCAGCTGCCATTCCAAAGTCATAAATACCTAATGTTCAACAATAAACATATCTTTATTGAATCCAAATGTTATGCTTGTCATGATGCAATGCCATGCAGTTCATGCCAGGAGCTGCACAACTGTCATATTATGAGTTGGTCAATAATGGCATCTTTGATTTTTCCATGTTACAATTCAACGATGAGAAGCGTGTCTCCTTTGCGTAAGGAAACACTACGACCGGCATATAATGAAAACAAAGTTAATTCAGAGCTTGACTGTAACCATTGTCAAACAGACAGGTCTAGAGTAATGTCCTCTTGAGGACAGACGGTACATATCAACACAGAGTGGAGAGGCTTTTCCCTTACGCTACAACGTGATGATCGACACGGGCAGTATTTTTTCTTGTTAAGAAAGGGCTTGTTTATTCTACAGGTAACGATCCAAATCCAGCAGACATTTTGCCCCACAGGAAGAGAAGTGCTCACTCAAGTTTGTCATTTCATTTCTACTGTGAAATCCATTAAGTCCAGACAGGTTTTTTTGTTCATGTGTGTATTTGTCTCATTTTTGAGCGATGAGTTCTCTCCCACTTTACACTCAAGTACTAGAACGTAGTCTTTAAGCCCATGGAGATGTCCTTGTCAGAGTGATTAAATAATTCTGATGATTCAGTATGAAAGTAACATCTCTTTTTAAAGTGAATTGTGTAAATGTGCAATACTTTACTACATACAGTTGAGATGCAGACCAGTCTACTAAAGCCTTTTCCTTGACATCCCAAGTATTGAGTGTGACGACATTTGATTAGATGGTTATGAAACTCACATACTGTCCCCATTGAAAAAAAATGTCTCTATGTGTTCTGGTCAGCCATCAGAAAAAATAATCTCTGAAAATAAATATTGCAGCTCAACTACTAATACAGTTAATTGTCTTAGTGCTTTCCTGGCTGCCCGGTTCTTAACAGCTGGTCACACTGGCACACGGCACCACTTCAGCAAGCCTTTGAGATAATAACTTTTGCATCTGCCAAAGGAGTGGCTGTTACTGCCCACAGAATTTACAACTCACAAGTGGAAACAGAGACTCCGACAGAATTTTTTATGCAGGGTCTTTGAATTGTATTAATGTAATGCAAACACAAGCCTTCCAACACATTAAATTGTTGATGTTATGCGAATACACTCTGGAATTGCAGATCCTCATTAACATTATTTGCATGTTAATCTGCATCTTTTTAATTAGTGATATTATTTATGCACATAATTTTCGCCTAGTGATGCCAAGTCTGAAGCACATTAATTAATCTACAGAGATGCCAAACTGTTTTTCCCCACTTTTATTTGTTTACATGGTGTTCCGGATTCAGGGGAAGTTGAAAAAAGGCCTAAAGAATAAAAGTAGAAAGACAAGATTAACTAAAAGCTCTTTTTGTTTTCATAATTTATATTGTAATATTAGCCAAATGCCGTGTTTCTTCCCTCAGAGATGGGTTATTCAGTTACACTACCTTGATGTATTATTAAAATCTATAATGGACTCTGGAGGCTTCCCTTAGTTCTCTTCTTCATTTACAGAATATCCTCAATGTTATTTTAATCTTCCTACAATGCTTCTATGCATAGGCAATGAGCCCCCCCCCCCCAGCAGGTCTCAGGAGAATATTCACTTTCCACAACCGATAAACATTTAAATCAGGCTCAACAAAGCCAAACGCAGCGACATCATACAGTATACATATACTGTACTAACAGGTACAACCTCATGTCCTGTTCTCCCACATTGTGTGTCTAATGTACATGTACTCACTGTGCACTGTAGCATCCGGTGATACATAAGCTTTAACTTCTAAGGCATCCTCATGACCAGACTCATGTCGTTTATCAAAACAATGCGTAAAAGTATTGCAATGCAGTCAATGTAATAGACCACCTTGATATTTTTTCTCTCCCAATCTTACTGTATCATTTGCATTATTGTACATTCGGGAGGTTCTTGGTCTCCAAGGAGTTGCTGTGTCTCTCTGCTTGAAGTGAAGGAAGTGATAAATGAACTGCTTACCTTGTTTCCTTGTGGTATGTTTTTATTATGGCTTCATTTATGTTACCAACCTCTCTGTTGATCTGTTAATATGTACATCTTGTATTGGGGTCATTAGTGACCCACTTGGATGATTCCATTGTACTGTATGTGTCAGGAACGTGTGGTCAGGGGAGGCAGGCCCTCACCTGTCATACTCCAATGAAAATAGCTGTTAAATAGCTGATTCCACACATTTTCAGCGACAAGCTCAGCATCACCTCTGATTGCGCAACACCTCAGAAACTGGATGGCGAGCGGGCAATAAACAACAGTGTGCCTGTTACAACATAAAACTGCAATGACAAATCACCAGGGTAGGCAGCTATCACATCTGCCTCACTGAGGGGGCCGTGTATTGAACCCACGTAATTGACACTCGCTCTCCCTAAAAACCCCAAAAACTTCCGACGCCGAGCTAAATTTGTCATATAGAAACAACAATAAATGGTTGGCCAAATCACCTGAAAATAACGTCCTACTAAGTCAAATTGAAATAACACTAGAAACCCCAGGCCCTCATTACTAACCAAAGTACCCAGAGTACGGAGATAGCCATTTGTTAACGTGAGTGTAACAGGTTGAAACATTGAATTAGATCAATACCATTTCACCAAATGACACACTAGTTGTGTTTAGTCAGGACTTAAGAATCATTAGAATACCACATTTTGAAGAGTTTACATACTGAATATAACATATTGACAGACATAATTGGTGCAACTGTGCATACTGTAACAAAAACCTGCAGTCAAAAGTGGATCTCATGCCCTCATCATCAATCAGCCACACATAGACTACTGTAGCCTACAGACATAAACAGGTGGAGAAATACACACACAGATGGCTTGAGTAAAACATGTGTCTGTTCTTCGGTGGCCGGGCTTCTATTCTACATGTTATCACTTTGATCATGTGAATAACTGTCATTGTCTGTCTGTCTATGTTGCTGATATCGCCATTATGGTTGAAATGGGTACACTATTCATAACTATAAGGTCAGTTTTGATTTACCGTGGGAGCAGGCCTTAATCGAGCCTAAGGATTTGACTTGGAAATGTTGGCTATCAAGAAAAGGTGTGGTAGTCATTAAAACGCTACCAGATTTGTTGAGTTATTTTGTTATAATATCACATCGCGCCTGTGGACATCCCGTTAGGATGACTAGTGTTAAACGACATTTGTATCAATATTGTGAGGTGTATAGAGATCAGCTAGCCCACATCTCTACAGAAACCCTGTATGCTAACACTGGGGTGTAATGACATAATGCTGACCCCCTGTCTTCAGCTTTGTTAGCCTGTTAGTAATTGGAGAGGGTCCAGAAAAGCACTTTGGTAAATAAATGACATGCAATGATTAATATAAAGTTCAATAGGAAAACCACTGTCATGGTATTTGAATACAGTGGCTCATATAAATTAAAAACTAAATTGAATGAAAACAGTTGCTGAAGTAGCTTATCTCTGGCTTGGCAACATAATGTTTCCAAAGCTTGTTTTTGTGACTATTGTCCATAATGCAAACAATAACCAAAACTGGGGCAGTTAAAATGGACTACCAAGCCAGTAGGGTCAATGGGCTAGAGAGCAAATAACCTTTCACCTGTTCTAAATACTACAGGAAGGGACATCCGTTTCTAACTGTTAATGTGACCTTGGGTTGAATCTATACTACTACTATACTATACTACTAGGGGAATGTTGAACATTATCTATTGCAGATAGTTTTGCTTACCTGTAAAGGGATATGGATTGGTTGCATGGTTTTTGGAACATCAAATGTAAACTTTTATTGAAGGATAGTAATAGACAACCTTGGACCCAAACATGAATCATTACCAAGATCAAATCTCAGCGGTTTAACAGGAATCCCCCCAATTCGTAACAGCTCCTCAGTTTCCCTTTCTTTAGTGTGATTCTGTTATGATAGTACCAGACATAGCTCTCAACTTCAGAGGCCATCTCTTTTGTACCGTGACAATCCAAAGACAATGAAGCTAATGACAACAGTGCAGCAAATCCTGCATGGGCTGTGTGGAATCCGCAGGCTAATGCATTACTAGTGGCACCACTGATACTGCAGGTAATTCAGCATATCATGTCCAGTAACTAGATCCTGGGAGAGAATGACGAACCAATTAAAAAACTCTTGTGGGAAAGAGGGCTGACCAAAATCTTAGCATTCCAGTGGCCATTCACATGAAACTGATAAGTCTGAAAAGCTGTACGTTGTCCCATCTTTCTTCCTTGTCTCCGCCCCCCCCCCCCCCCCCCAAACCAATGAAAAGTGTTTTTTGTTTGTTTGAACATTGATGTTTGTCTGATTGGTGTCTGTGTGGTTGACATATAAATATTCAACTACCTGCACAACACCAAAGATATAAGAAATAATGATATAGCAATAATAACTTCAGCCTTAGTCAACACTAAACAACATCAAATGTCAAAGTGTCAATCACGCATGATTGTCCTGACCTGGACCAACTGTCCGTGTCATAGACTGTACTGTTACTATCTGCATTTGCTAATGGGAGAATATAGCCAACTATAAGCTCCTTACCCCTGAACAATACCCCTAGTAGCTAATTTGATCTACTTACTGTATGATTTACGAATGGATGTCTGTTTTACTTGGAGTTTACACACAGTACCAGATGAATTTTTCTTAGAAATATCAGTGTCGTGCTGTACATCTATGGAAAACTACATGCAGAGACTGGAACATTTATGATGGACTATTGTTGATACTACAATGCAGTATCACAGAGCTATTAATCATTAAAACTATGTTTTTATTCCTATTAAGGGAGGTTCATCTCAGAAATGACTTGGCATTCATGTTTTCTGTTGTATTGTAATGTTCTGAAGACTGAGTAGGCTTATCAACTTCTCAAGAAGCTGCTGATTGTGCTTTATCAAAAGTTTGTATGTGTATAGTATACGCATTTCCTTCTTTGAACACACTTTCAAAATGTTTACGGAACAAAGGAACATAACTAGACTCTGTATTTCTAAAAGGTTTTGTAGGCAATGGCATACCTCCTACTGTATTGTGTTCAGTCTTTGTGGCTCAAAGACGATTTGTAATTATTGCAGACAATTATGTGAGGAAGTGATATCCTCCCCTTTGAGCATAGGAAAGCAGTTTAAGATTTCTGTGACTGGTCTTGTTGCAGCCATTACGGCACTGAACATCAAGATGTACCTTTGACCTCAATGACAGCAAACTGGTCTCTCTCATAATCTAGAGGCTTGATTTCCCATGTCAGAGGAGGGCCTAAATGGATTTTTAATCCTAAACTAACCATGCTGCACATTGCATATAGTGTTCAGGTGAAAAGTTCTTTCCACTGCTCTATTATATCAGGGCAAGTTTGGCTGTAACCTGAATCAGTGGAAAAATAATGTGCTAAGCCTTTCTACTGTATAGGCGTTACACCACAACAATGCATTTCTTTCTTTCTGTTGATGCCACTGACTCTCCTTTGATGCGGCTCTGAAAAACCGAGCGCCATAGGCTATTTTCTCCCTGTTCAGGGGGCTCAATGCCTGGTTTGTCTGGCCTGTTTGTTTTCAGCTAATTGCCTCAAGATCTAATAAGTTAGTGATGATGTACGCTGAGCACCGGTGACCCCTGCCAAAAGAAATATTATGTCGCACTAAACTCACCAAGGGTAGTTCTTTATCAATCAAAATACTTCTTACCCCAAAGCTCATGGTTTCAAATGTTTGGGTCAGTATGTGCTAAAGTAAGGTCATGGGAGCCCTGTAATTACTATATTATGCAAGGCATTTAGGACAAGAAGGAGGGAACCTAAGAGCAGGCCAGACTCAGGTTGGCCTAAGGCTGGAGACAGTGCTGTCTGCTGCTCCTGGTCGGCTGTACTATGTGTTAGGGAAGAACTATGTGTTGTGTTTAGTTTGATAATAGACTTTTCATTTCAAATTATAAAAAATATTGTCTGTATATGTATATTAATTTGTTCTATTATTAACTTTTCAATCAATATATGTAATTGCTTTTTGCAAATTCCTAGAGAGAGGGACAGACAAATTCACTATATAGGTTCCCTATTTACACTTTCCAGTTAATCTGGACCCTGTTGAATGAAATGGATAGCTGTTGTTCTTGAGGCAAGCAGAACCTTCACTTAAAACAGTCGGCCTGTTGGTCACCTCTGGCTTATACATTTGCTTGTATTTTTGCAGGGTATTTATTTTTCCCAATGTAAAATATCTATGTTTTTATTTCTCTTTTATTTTTTGCACGACAGACAGCAGTCCAAGCCAAAAAGCCATTTCATCTGCATTAATACACAATCAATGATTTATAAATCTCAATTATTTGGTATCATTTATGCAAAGAGTGTTACACAAAGCATACATAAAGCTGTAAGGATGGTTAACCCCAAAGGATTGTGGAGAAAAGTGGTGGGCACACCTGACAGTCTGTTTTCTCCTGTATGTGGTCATTATCTTATATAATTAGGTATAGTTAATGAATTCAAGAGTAGGAAATAAACAATTATTTGCATCTTGAGGTAAATAAAAATATATGAGAGTGCAAACGTGTCATAACCCATTGTATTCACTCATACGAACTGAATTCAAAATTGTATAGCATTGGTTGATAACATTACACTCGATTTTACTGTGATTTTTTTCATTTGAACAAACGTAATTACAGATGGGTTAGTGTAGTGTGTCCCAAGAGATGGACTGTCCCCCTTGTTTACCACTATCTCCCCACTAATCCTGTCTTCGAAGGTTTTCTGTTAACATGGATAAGCATTGGCCTGGTATTCCAGGCTAGGAAAATAAGCTTATGTACAAAATGCTATTCAAGAAGCACTGCCTGCAGCTATTGGACTCTGTATATGTCCATATAATTCAGTAGCCTAAATACAGAGGAATTTGCCGTGGTTAAATCTTGTGACTGACATGGACTTGTTCACTGATAAGACGGCCTATGCTGAGTCTTACTTGGAATCAAATTGATGCATTATATGTCTGGAACACTGAGATCTGCTCTTTCCCAGGACAAATCCATAAACGAGCAAACACTCCCCTGAAAAAAACCCACACACATAATTTACTATGCTAGTCATCACAATGCGTATTTAATCTTTATCTTTTTGGAAGCAACCACATCTATTGTGCTCACATCTTTAACTATGGCACCTTCAGTGAGACATTTAACTTGTTATTTCTCCACACTGATATGTATAACATTGTACTTTCCAAAATCAACAAGTTAAGTTCCCTCAACCTTTGTTCTATACCTTTTGATTTATGGATTTATTTTTGTTCACCAACCATCATGTTTATTCGCTGCATCCACAGACTTCCTGATATATTGGCCATATTGGGCGATGCCATATTAGGGGTTATCTGTTTTTGTTGTACCAGGATCAATGACTCCCATCAACCGATGAAAACTTGCATTACCCTGATACACCCTTGACTTGGCAATACCAGGAGGATATTCCCAATGGCTTGATAAATAGGTAGAATTGTTTACATTTGCAATGATCACCACAATTATTGCAGTTTAAGTTGTGGTCACAAAATGTGGTCTTTGCTTGCAGTTGCTCACTCCGTTAAATCATTAGAGAGATCATGTGACCTTAACATTGTATCGTAATTTAAAGTGCTTGACACCAAACCGTATGTGATACTAGTGTGAACAAAGTTCTTCTCAGTTTCACACATTGAGAGAGCCAAAGCTTTTAACACTCTGACACTGACGTTGTGACATGTGAAGCAATGACAGGAGATCCACGAAAAGTGTGAATGGATTGCACAGTTCAGAAGTTTGTAACCTTACAACACAAAGGCCAAATGGATAAAGTCTTCATTATACACTGGTCTTCATCTTGTATTTCACATTTTCACTATTTCAACACAGTTTACTCATTTTCCAGATACCTATAGTATATGATTAGTTGTTGATGTCAGCAATATTCCATTTTATGGGCCCGAATGCCAATGTGGAACATGAGACATTTTGTCATGTGGCCTTCGCGTAGGCCACTGTTGGATTCATTTGAAGTCGACAATTAACATACTTCAGTAAACAATGGAATCTTTGTATGTTTCTACGGGTATGCATATTTTATTACATGTGACATGGCACACAAACCTTAGCGATACAGAAGATATATACATATGACATGGTTCTTGTGCTCATAGACTTGTGACCTTTTTATATCACAAGGTTAGTAAATAACACTAAGGGGTAATGGGTTTCATATGCTTTCGCTGTCGGCGCCCCACATGATGCAACACTACATGCAACTCTGCCCTGAAGGAAATGAGAGAACACTGTCAATCATCTCTAATGCACACAACACTCACACACACACACACACACACACACACACACACACACACACACACACACACACATTCATGAACACACACTGACACCTTCTACCACCCTACCACTCAAAAGACCTGGCTAAAAATGTCTTGATTGGGCATTGGCTAACTAAGATCCATCATCGTCTCCATCAAATCAGTTGTGACCCATATCCTCACAATGGATATGTGTTTCAGTGTCTGGAACCCTTGCATAAATCATGCAATATATTAATAGATTGCTGAGATTTGTAAAAAGGAAACAAAAGTATAGCTCATCATCAATTTAAGATTTAAGTACTTCAATGCCAAATGACTTTTTCCTGAATATATTTGTCATCTCAAAGTTTGACCAGCCAGAAAGCAGAAACATCTGTCCAGTATTTTACACGCTATATTAGGTAGCAGGCCTGGTTGCACATTTCAAAAGGTAGTCTACCATGGGCAAAATCTCAATATCATATGTTTGTGACATTAGTGTAACAAAACACTCTCTATCTTCTTGAACAAAATGACATATTTCCTGTGGTTTCCAACAGCAGACAGGGGTCCAGGATCTGATCCACTGTAAGCAACTTTCTTCATCCAGGGCTGAATTACTCCAATGTCAGCTAACCATTCAGGAGCTTTTGCCAGGGCACATCGGTTTAGCCTTTGTTTGGCCCTCTCTCCCGACCGCTCTGTGGAAGTGCGCTATTACTGTGTGTTCCTCATCTGACTGAATTATTGCCTAGCCGTTAGTCTTTGGCTGCCTCTCCTGTTTATGCTACAAAAGACATGAGATTTGCATTACACTCATTTCAGCACTTGCCAAAAAAAATCACATTAGTTTCAGCTGGGATGTGTGAATTATTGTTCAAATTGATGAGCTTAGTAATGCAAATAAAGGTCAAATCAGAATTTCCAGATGTGCTGGTAAGGTTAAATGCGAGCATTTGGAAATGGAAATAACATTCATGTGACGTTGTGTTATAACGTCCTAAGCAAATGTCTGTCAGTCTGAAAAAACTACTTAAACTGGCCATGTTGTCCCCTTCACTATAGAAAAGTTCATTGATATAAAAGTGCAAAACACTTAAACCCGTTTGGAGAATCCTTTATCTTGCTGAAGCATTCTAGTTGTGCTTGAGGGTTGCTTGCAAGAGCACAAAATCTGCATTCTGCAAGAAACAAGATGGACATAAAAGATGCAGTAAATTGCAGTGAGGAATTTTCTTGTCGGAGGCTAATGGAAACATTTCCACACAACCAAGAGGGGGGACGGCAGCTTCATTATCAGAGCCCAGCAGACGTACCTGGCAGCAATACCACAGAAGCGCTGAGATGTGTACACTGGCCAGCTTAGAGCCATCAGCAAGCCCCCGAGGTCTCTACCTGAATAATCTGTGTCAACAGGTTCCAACAGGTTCCAAAATAAAAAAACAAAGAGAGAAACACTTACAAAGTAATTGTCCCCCAGATTTTAACTCCAAGCTTCAATTAACAACAGCCAGGCCGACCTCCACGCCTTACACCCTAAGCAAGGACTTATGTGTTGTGCCTGGGAGGATCAGAGCCTGAGCGCTCCATCACAAAATGGTTCTTCTTAGAATATGCAGAGAATCCTGCCTTGTAGCAGTGGAGGAAACAAGAATGCCAAGAGAAGATATGAAAGGGAAAATGGGTAAGAATGTGAAGCGCCATGATGAAAAAGGGGGTCACAATAGTCCGAAGTATTTCATAGCCATGGTGTTTTCCAAGGATCCTTCCTAAATTCTCCTTCTTTTGTTGACATTGTTGTGAACATTGTCAGATAGAAGACACGTGATAGAGGTACTTGTCCACCACCAAAGGCTGTCCAAATATTCTCCAGTTGTGTGTTCCGCTCTGCTTTTTCTTATGCTACACCCATAGAGGTCCATGCTAGATTGATTCGGTGGTGGCTTTTTTCTTGACATATCCGCTAGGCAGGGGGCCTTGGCGTGCTCTCTGACACCCCACATGCCCCCAGGTTGACTGCAGACCTTCGCTCTCTCAGAGCAAAATCTGGATTTGTGACTCATAGATAAGTACAGAAAAAAAAAATCAAGATACATTAGATAAAGGCAGGTGGAACACATATGTCTTTTCCAGCTGGACCATATTGCATGTCAGAAAGCATCCAGAAGCAGCTGAAACACTATACAATAATCAAACACCTCCTGATAGGGTTAATCAAAACAAACTCCATGGAATATGGTAAACAACAAACTTCAACAACAAAGATGGGAAAATCAAATCTAGTGACCTATTCATCTAGTCTGCCTGTCTTCACTGGAGTCATCTATTTATAATAAGTCTAGCTGATAAATGTTTTAATAAACTGGTTGCATAATTCATCATCGGCAGCCTAGTTTTAATTGACTTATCGCAAAATTGTAAAGAAGATCAAAAGGCTGATTAAAGCAATGTATATATTACTGCCCCATGGTTTCCCCTCAACAGCATGTTTCAAGAAGATCTGAGGAGAAGTGTGTTGTGAAACGTGATCAATTATTTACTGAGATAATGAATTAAGTGATTGATTATTTGATTACTTTTGACAATGTTGATGTCAAAAATAGTTTACACTGACTCGTGGTATTCAACCACTTAAGGCTAAAGCCTTGCGCTTCGCAGAGGAAATAACAGTGTGTACCTTGCTTTGTGACAGTGACATAGTGTTTTCGCCAGGGAAATTGATTTGTGTTGCCTCAACACGTTTTAAAGAACTGGATCTTTTTTTCATTTTTTTTTCATAAATTGTTTCAAAAGTAAAACTTGTTTTCAGTTGAGGATCTAATAACTTGACGATTAAACTCATCATTTATATGTCCAGGTTATTTGACAACTAATTACGAGCTCTTAATAAGGGGTTCTCTCCATGCACCCGGTGCTCATGCTGTCTCAGAGCTGTAATTATCTTGTCTCATTATTTGACAGTATATTGTGCAACACAGATACTGTGGGAATTCCACAAGCATTCTGCAAGCATAAGGTTTTACACTGGAAGTTGTCGGTATGCTTTCTCATTAATCTAACAAAAGATGTGACAGTACCTTATGTGCTTTGGCTTAAAGGGATAGTTCCCTTGAATGTAGTCTACGAGCCAGGTGAAACTGTAATCTATGGTTCATATTATGTTTAAATAGCCACTACTAACTTCAGCTAACAAAGAACTATAGGAGTGATAAGGGATTTGTTTAACCCTTATCACTCACATAGTTATTTTTATTTTTTATTAGCGGTCGCTAATAAGTGGTTAGAGGAAGTTCAACAAATCTGAAACCTTCTTTACCTGGCCTCCAAGGTGTAAAATAGTGAACTCTCTCTTTAATATAACATAAAACTGGAAGTGAGAAGCTTCAAGCATTGAAGACAGTGTGGTTTTATGTTTAACATGTCCCAAACTTGACATCCTCCATCAAAAGTGACAAGCATTAGTTACTGAATGCCAACATGTGAACTCTAAGTCTTGGAGGAAAATGATCATCTTTGAAGTAGTAAATCAATGGGCCTCTCTGACGTGTCCCTTTCTGTCATATCGTAGTTCGCACGTTTTTTTTCTAGACCAGTTTAAAGAAAAAAAGGAGTCACACATCTAGTATTACATTTTTAACTGATAAGACTCACTTGACGTTTTGACATTAAAGTACAGAACATCTGAAGGGTATGTGTGTGTTTAACCAACGCTGCAGGAGAGTTCCCTCTTGGGCCGTATTCAGGTTAAGATCAGAGGAGCTTCTACGCTGTAGGGAGGGGAAAGGAAAACTCCTTTGTCATTCAAACAGAGAGCAGGGCAACATTATGCTATAAAGGGCAAATAGATGACTTATTAATAGGGCTTTATGTGTGCGCTGTTGCTTTAATTGCAGCAAGTGTTATGAAAACGCAATTTACCATTATTAAATCAGCTTGATAGAACCTTCACTATTTTCTTTGTATTATTATTAGTATTTTAATAGTATTTTCATTATCTGTAATCAGTTCAGTTGGTGCTTAGTGGTCAGATATCACAACTTGTATTTACTTTCTTTGGAATGTCCTTTTCATGACCCGGGGTGGACTATACATGAAAGTGTTGAATTCACACTCAGATCTCACCTGCACCACTTATATCTGTCAACGTGTTTGACTTCTTTTGTGTTTCTTGTGTTCATGGCTAAGCCACACCACAATGATCATACAAATGCATAATGATCAGCAACACCTGTGTAGATTGTGCACACTCCCTGTTTTTTATCATAAACAAACTAAACATATACAAACAAGACAAGTTATTGCATTTCAGGTGTCTACATCAGCAATGTGGCCTTTATTTCCAGCATGAGACATTATTTATGAGAAGGCTCTGCACCTGTTACATGTTCACCAGTTTTCTGCAGAGTTTGCAGAAAGTTGAAGTTGAAGTTTCACCATTTGTTGCGTTAAACATGTGTTGGCATACTAGGTGCAGGCATATACAGCAAAGACAGGTATGTATGTTTAAGAGACCTTCCCCCCTGTAAGCATTGTTAAATGAAATTAAAACAGAATTGAAATATGACGGAAATCCGAAATACATATACAATCAAATCATTGACAAAACAACATCTTAAGATTTTCAAAATTCACTGGATGTCTGATTCAAAGGCGATCAGTTCACACTCCTCTCTTCCCATGGAGTAGCCTCCACCTTCAACATTAATTATAACTGTGTTGAACAATAAATGACTCCTGCTGCAGGTCTGCGCCAATACATCACAGCAAGTCAGGACCATTTCATTTGGAGTTTGTAATGGTTCGACCTTTACCACCCAGAAAAAAAAAGTGCTGAGACCTAGACAAATATATAGTGATGAGAGAGTGGAATTTCCCGTTCCGCCACTTATGGATAGTAATTGCCATGTAATGAAGTTAATGTTTTGTAGAATTTACAACCTGATATTAATGGTGTTTCTTCCTCCCGCCTTGCCTCTTTCTCTCCTCTACACCGTTTTTACCCAGCCTGCTTTTGTTCTGTACCACAAAAGAAACAGAGACAATATGTGAGGGGTCATTAATTTCCTTTCTCCTTGTTGTTTTGTTTTGTTTTTCTCCTCTCTCCTCTTCTTCCTTTCTTCTCCGCTCACCTCACTCTCGGAGGTGGAATGGGCTCGGGCAGAGACCCGGGGCCCGTCCCATAAAGACGCCAGTTAAAGTGAGAGTGAATGTTACAGCCTTCGACAGTCAGCACTCGACCCCAGCGTTCAATGAATAGCCTCATTTCAATATCCACCCAGGCTCTTGGACGGCCATGCTGTTTTATGGCTTCTAGTGATTACCAGCGACACACAGAGGGACAATGCAAATGCTCCTTAAATAATCGCTGGCCGCAAAATGTGCTCATGTGTCACACATAGCAACACTCTCTGAAAAGGACTGATTGTGTTGTCTAATTGCCAGGATGAAGACAGATCAGATTTCAACAATCAACAGAAAGCTGGTGAAGCTGATCTGTTGGCCCCCGGTCACTCCTACTGTATTATTGTGACCCCAGGCTGTCCCTTTAACACTCTGCCTGACCCTTTCGTGCTGAAAGGAAACAGCCTCCGCCACTGAGTGCTCTCCCCACCCCCCCCCATCAGAAGGTCTACTTCAGGGTGTCAGGGAGCACCGTTGGTTAAATCGATGGCCGTAAAAAACCAAAGGTAATAAATTATGTTTCTGGGGGCCCCAGACAAATTGGATGACAGCAGGAAATCCAAAGAACTGTTTTCATTTGTCTGCTCTCATTTCCTGTGGGTTTTTTCTTCTTCTTTTGGACAGCATGACTCTTTATGTGGCTTGATTTGCACATGCAAGCTCTTTTAGTTTACTGTTGAGAGTAATGTCCTCTTCACAAAGACATATGAGAGAAAGTCTTTGTCATAAGAAAAACAAAGATTAGCCACATCTTTTCCATGGGGAAATACAGAAGAAACAAGTTCTGTTTTTTTCCACCACCTAGTTCTACTTCCATAAATGTATTATGTTCAATCAGAACTGAGATCGGAAATCAATTCATCTGATTTGAGGAAGTCTTTCATGTTGCTGTTTGTCTCCCTCGTTTTCAAGTAAAGGATCTTCAAGTACATTTTAACACAACCAGGCTTGATGGGGCAGGAAACTTACTCACTGACTCATAATAGAATAATAATAGAATCATCCTCATTCAATTAGTGGCTAAACAGGCTCCCGGCTTAATACTGCTGGACACCAGTGATGGCAGGCGTTTCCATTGAGTCAGATGTTGATTTCTCTTCCTTGCAGTCCTCCCATTAATCAGCGTCGGCGCTGCAAGCTCTGTGGAGTTTGGTCAGCCGCATTGGAGTGAGTAATTAACTTGCATTAACTCATTAAACTGTCCCAGATGTGGCCATGAATATCTGAGCGCGCCGAGCCGAGGAAGCTCCCGGCCACCCTGCCATTCCATTCCAGCTGACAAGGGAGTGCTGATACGGGGAGGGCTGCTACGTGGGGATCCCCAGACATCACAGAGGGAAGTCATAGTTCCCCTCCTGGGTTCCAACACATTGTGATTTGTCTTTTTTAGGGGTAATTGAGACGTATTACTGAATGTGGCCAAAATGTCATTATTTCATGCCATTAAATATCTCAAAATCATGATTTCTAGGTGGAGGAGGAAGCGTCGCCTCACCTCAATCACACATTTCGCTTTTATCAGTAGTGACAATTTGTTTTGTGTGGGATAAAGAATAGAACATTTACAACTGACTTCTAAAAGTCTAAGTATGGGTTACGATCCATTTGACATGACTATGTGCTCCTGTTGGGCAGCTGGAGGCCTATGCTAAATACCTACAGTAGCTAACTGGCTAAAAGTTATGCACCATTTATCTAAGCACACAACGAGCAGTATGATTTTTAAAATATGCATTCTGCGGCAGCTTACACAAGACTTCGTGCAATTGATTGAACATTGAAATGACTCACATTAACATTACAAAACTAACAACTGGTTGTTAGGCAAGGTAAAATATGTAAAACATGTGCCAGCGTGGGCGTTTGAACACCTTTGAAATATGAGATATGTGCTTGATAAATTGTCTTGAAATGATTGCTTGGCTTTGCTGAACATGTCTGGGAACACCTTGACTGTCTGTGCTCACCAGACAGGAATGCTCGTGACTCTCCAGGCTCGCAAAGTCATCTGCTCCAAGCAGAACAAGGCTAATAGCTAATAATACCTACGTAGTAGCAATCTGGGGATTTTTCGTCTCCCCCATTCTCATCGTTGTCTGGGTGAGACACAGCATCAGAATATAAATAATCAGGCCTTGCCTGATGGCTCAGCTCTATGGCTCCCTTGTCTCACAATTCTTACTCTTATCCACTCCTCGTAATTATTGGCACAAATGGAATTCGAACGGAGGAACTCAGGAACCTCAAGGGTCTAACCTTTTTACATCGTTTTTTTTTGGGGGTTAGTAATAAGCAGCACCACGTAAAAGTCTGGGCTTAGAAGAAGAAGAAGAATTTGTTTGGCCCTGCGGGCTCAGTGAGACACATTTTGCAACAACTTGATTTACATTTACCCTGTGTCAATGATCGGAGATGGAGATGGGTTGGTAAAATGATCTATGGCTGACACATTTTGAATGATAAAACTAATCTCTGTTGATGGCATTTTTTTAGTTGCTTCTGCACCCTGGCTTACTCGTAAAGTCGTCTCATAAAGTGTCATTTAGACAGGCACTCCTTAGAGTCTTGCCTAAGGCACTCAGATTGTAATCAGGCAGAAAATGACTAGTTTCACAACTTCTAATCATAAGGTGCATATGGAGAAGAACACTGCATTGTTAAACATGCCTGAGTCAAGTACCTAATAGACTTTGTGATTTATTACACTCTCTATTTTACTCTAAATTTGTAATAACATGAGAACGTAATCGGTCCAGCCCATTTGTCTCTGAAGAATGCTATTCATTGATGGACATTATAATTACAATGAGGATTCTTTCTCAATTGTGTTTTGCATAGTTTACAATTCGATTTTGTTTTATATCACTGCTGGGTTTACAGTATAATACTGTACATGTCCCAGTCAATGAAACACACTAGTCCATGTTATAGTCAAGGGCGATACAATATGCAGAGGGCTTCAAACTATACATTGTTGTTTACTACTGAGACTGACAAACAGGCACGTGGAACATCAGGCTTTACAGTAACATCGTCAGAGATGCATCCGACAAAATAATTACCGCAAACTTCAAAGGATGGGAACAGCCACTGCCTTTAAAATGTCATGACTTTGATGCTGATACTGGTGGCTGTGCTGTCTGACAACACTAGCAGTTGTTGAACTGTGACTTGAACTGCTTCAGGTCTCTATCTGCAGTGTACTTCCATCACTTGACTATTTTAAGATACCAAGCTGTTCTTGTTACCCCTTTCACATCGGCAAAACGAATGATGACAAGAACTATCTATCCTTTTAACCTTCCGCGCCCTACTCTGAAACTGTTATCACTATCCTCTCCAAGCAGTTGGGCTAGATAATGGTCATTCAAAGTCTGAGTTCTATCCCGAGGTGGCTGTCTGGAGAGATGGCTTGGATGAATCAACAGGAAACGTAATGCTATTTTTGAGATGTGAGTCATCTCAATTATGCCCATGATCAGAGAGGGTTAAACAATATGGTGCCAGTAAATTAAATGAGACATTCAATGTAATAGAAGGAAGCAGCGTGATTGCATGAGTTAATAATCGGATATCATCATGAACCTCATGAATAATGACATGTTATTGAGTAAGTCAAGAGATTCAGATTGAACTATTATCTTTTTTCTGTTGTTATGACTTCATTGGTACACTGCAGATTTTGTACCTTTATTTTACAAAGTACTATTTCTGAACAGAAAACATGGGAGTCAACACACTCTTGGATATATCGGACAAACATTTGTCTGTAATCTTTGGGGTTGACGTAGTTGTCTCAGAATTATCAGTAGTGAACATGAGGTTCACACACACACACACACACACACACACACACACACGCACACACACCCACACACCAAACCCACCTATTTAATTTCCTCTGGCCTTGTTTGGCTAGGTGGTAACTTGATTGGTCAGCTGTGAGGCTTTCCTGTCTGGTGATTGGATTTCGTTCTCGTGTGTCCAGCACACCCTGACTCCTTGGGATGAATCAGATTAGGTAGATTTTCACTGTTTTTCCAAGGTCTCCCCCTCTCTACCGCTGTTATTATAAGAAAGTGATAATGCCCCGCACTTCAAACAGAGCCTCGGCTAAGACTGTACTTAACCCTCCTCTGAGGAAAAGGTTCTGCCTGTGCACAGATGTCTCTGATTAAATTGTATCTCCAAGTCCTTACAGCTCTGCGCACTCAACCAACTGCCAAAAGGCCCGTAGGCAACACCTAAATTGCTTTGGTTTCAGTACACAGAGAAGTTGGCTGAGACAAGCTGAATCAGTACATTAAATGTGAAGCCCTCACAGATTCGAGGTAGCCTTTAGCACAATTATTGACCCTGAGTGATGATTATGTCTAATTGAAGGAGACTTTCACAACCTGTAGCTCAGCTGGAGGCCTAAGCATATTGGAGTAGAAAGGCTGCTCGTTCTAATTCATTGTTTCAGATTTGTGGGAAACCAAATGATTGCTTAGGCAAAGGCATTTGTACATGGTCAATAAACTTTAATAAAATCATGTGGTACACTAATCAAGCATAACCAGCTCTGGGTTTCTGTGAAGTATGGGGGGCTACGCTACGCGCAAGGTAGTGATCGATGCACATTTCAATAAAATAAAAGTGCAGACAAACTTGTAGACTTACTGCTCCTCCGTGTCCTCAGTAACATTAGAAATAAACTACCGGTGTCCGTAATCAAATCCATGACTTTACCTACACAAAGAATCCAGGAAATAAAACACACCAATATGTTTACTCTAGCACTGAAAAACATCTCTCTCCAAATATGGGCGCAAACACCAACATGACAGAATACTGTGTGTTTTATATTCTGGCCTCATTATAGCGGTAATCAGTATCTGGTGTGCAGGAATGGATGCTGAAATTAAAGGCCTCCTGCCAAACAAATGGCCACAATATTCCCATTTTCACATTGGGCACTGGGCTCTCTGGCAATGCTGCGGGATGGAGTCGCCTCAGATCATCTGTAAGGGTATTGGATGGTAATGGTTGCCTTGCTACCTGGCATGGTCCAAATTCATTAGGGTAACATTTGGCCCAGTTAGAAGCATTGTAGTGCCCACAGCATTTGGCTCCACAGTGTGGCTGAGCTTTGCTGGATCCTAAGAGACCTATTAGTGTCTGCTTGTGATTATGTTATGCTCCCTGGTGTCAAACACAGATAGTTGCTTTTGAATGATTTGAACAATTACCCTTTTCATACACACACACACGCACACACACACACACACTGTAGTATTGGCTAGGCGAGGAGAAAGGAAATAAGGATAAAGTCACTGCGTTTTCACAGCGAAATACATGGAAGTACAATGATCCATTGTAATCCATCTTCTTACCCCACCCATCCTCCAGTATCCATGACCAGTTCACCACCAAGAACAACATTCGGGATTAGTATGAAAAGGTAGATTGCAAACACAACAATCTACCTACAAGGATGGTGGCTGAACTTTCTTACAGTTTAAGTAAAATTCAACGGCACAGAGTGGTCATAGATCAGACCTAGTGAACCTCAGTATTTGTCATCGGCAATGAAGTGGGGTGTTTGTCTGTCGATGGCAAGTAAAATGCCAATGGACTTCACTGGCTAACATAAAAGGTAACGGTGAATCGATACTCTCCAAACAGTGTAAACAGAACAGAGATGTCAACAACAACCTGCCCTGGGATAGAATCCGGTGGTTGTAGTACAGTGCTCTTTGTGTTTCTCTGGTTATTGTTCTGTTGTTATGGTTCCTTGCTCTGTTGCAGTTTTCATCAATATGATATCAACCTTAATTCATATTGCACTTTATCCTTAACTTACTGTACAGTACAGCAAGAACTGGAGTGCATTTGTTGTGTGTCTGTGTGTTTATATCTTGAGTTTATGCCTACATACAGTACAGTGCTTTGTGCATGCATGTGCTTATCGAAAGGAGGAACCGTTATACCAAACTAAGTCATGAATATATATATATATATATATATATATATACAGTACTGATATTTCTCATGAGTCAACGTTTCCTCTCCTCATATGTAGAAGAAGGATGAGAAGCCATCATGGTTAGTATGAGATTTCAGGCAGGGTCCAGATTAAACTGGACTCCCAGGAATGAGAGCTGACAGACTCAACGAGCGGGAGATCATTGGCGGTGAACAGCTCAGGCCGTGGCGGCCTCCCCCGCGGAGCAGAGGCGAACCAGGGAAGATGATAACTCATACCCTTAATTGAATCATGGCTTTAAATTTCATAATACAAGATGCCCATGTGACAGCGGCAGAAAAAAGATGAGGTGAGGGAACCAAGGGTATAGCATAATAAGGCCGGGAAAATATCTCCAACCGTAAAGGCGGATGAGCGGCTATATTCCTCTTTGATAACAGATAGCCTCCAGTTGTATGGGCTATTATTCGTTGCATTTTACAAAGCAAATGAACTTGACAGATGGCTGTGTCACCCAAACCCTTGACTACCAACCTGATTATGCAGAAAACAATACAATAGAAAGGGAATCATTACCAAAGGAACCCAGTTAGTCCACAGAGGACAATGCGATGTGGAGGAACAAAATTACACTTGTGAAATTGAACAGTGAGAATGAGTTTAACATAAAGTGGGTTACAGCCAGGCAATCTGTCACGGCTAAAGCCATTGTCTGGGCCTGCTTGCATGGCATATGAAGTCATCTGTCATCTCCCACTCTATTAATGGCCACTGTTCACTTTTAAACTGTAGAGGTTTCACCAGGGCATGCTCCCCTGCGCCTGGGTTTTTATGAGAATAGTATTTTCCCAAGTGAAGTGGATTGGACTACCCATCATTCAACCTCCAGGATTATCTAAAGTATATAGATTTATGTTGTGTACAGTAGGACTTTATCTTGCACGTTATGCTCTACATGTATATGTTTGAAATGTTTGGATTTGTGTGAAACAGTAGTATTAACTTCGGAATGCATAAAATAAATATTCACACATGGTCGTAAAGTAATTTCTGTATAGATTTATCTTGACTATTATCTATAATAAAACATGAATATGAATCAAACCTTACTGATGGTGTAGTGTCTTTTGTAATATGTATACTGATTCTATGACATTGCACCCAGTCCCTATAAGTTGAATGGAATATATGATATTTAGCTTCTATCATGAACCCTAATAGTACGCCTAGGGTTGGTAGGTAGGTAGAGACCCTGTGGCCTAACCTCTTGCATAAACATCTAACCTAAACATGTCTATATTGCACACATTCTTTTGGTGCAGTTTAAGACTTCATTAAGTTAATGTTTGAATAAGCAGTCCTAAATTCCTAATTTATTCAACTAACTCCTTTGAATAACAAAATGAAGTCAGTGTGTCTCTCCTTTTCACTGTAAAATGAGTCTAAAGCACCGCGTCCTGGATTGACTTGGTTTTAGTATTTGTCACGTGCACAAGGAACACACACCATACAGTCCAAGTTGCAATAAATGAGTGGAGCCAGTGGCCTTAAGGCAACGGCAAACTCCCACCCCCCCCTCCTTATTAATGAACTCCTCTCCTCGTCCTGTTGAAAGTGTGTCGCATCGTTCTGCCAATTCTCAAGCCAAACCTGCAGCAGCCAGTATCAGTTTGGAGCCCTGGTGTTAGGAACGTACACAAGGCCGAATCAAAGGGCTTGTTTGTGCTTCAGCACACTGCAAGTTTTCAGGAAGAGAAATAGACCTTAAAATAGGAAATGTCACATGGCCTTGTAAGGGGCTAACAGAGGCATATCCTGAAAGGGGCAAGCAGGGACCGGGAAAAACATTGTCTCTAAATGACTTCGATCTCTGGTGCGATGAATCACAGAGTTGCAAATCCTTTTTAGCTAATTGCTACCAGCTCGTGAGATTTTCCTCCCATGTTCAATATCAATTTTCAGGGCCAGAAGAGATAGCCCTGCTCCCCTGAGCCTTGCTGGTGACTGGCTGATAAAACTGCACCGACAGCACTTAGCAGCAGTTTAAAAAAAGGGGAAAAAAAGCCCTCTTATTCACAGCTGTGTGTGGTAATGAAGGAGAAAAATCGGACAATCGAAGTGAAACAGGGAGCAGCCTGATGCCATCCACTCAGTCACCTTCTGGGGGAAGATGTCTCCTTAACCCTGACTGGAGGCCAGCCCTGATTGTTCTGTAGAGAATTCACATTTACTTACTCTACAGGGAGGCCTTTCCAATAGAGACAAATAAGAAACTGTAATCTTTGATTTGCAACATTATATTTATTCAAAATAGTTGTGTCTTTTATGTGACATACTTACCATCCGTGTTCCTGAGAGGAGGTTGTATACTGGTTCATGGATTTGGCCAGTTATCAAGTGTACAATAAACCCATGACATGGGGACTGTCACAATTGAATTCTGTTTCTTTTTTCTTTCTTCTTCCTGGCCTCTACCCTTGAATCTGCTGTACCACTATAGAAGGGACAATGAGCCTGTGAGGTCCTTGCCCTTGAACATCCTCAAGTCAGGCTTCAAGAGGAGGCAACAGTGGTTGGCAGAATCTCCCCTGACACTTACCATCCAGACATCAGCCGTTGCAATTAAGTGGCCACCTTTGGTTTTTACAGCAATCATTGAAAAGTGTGAACCGCATGGATCCCAGACAATAATAATGTCCCAAACATGGGGCTCTGCGGTGACCACCTCCCAACCCCCCTCTTACCCAGCCTTTCACCTCTCACCCCCCCAGCATCACAGCTTAATCCACTCTAATGAGAGGGGAGTTTTGGAGCCAAAAGAATCCCTTCACAGATCTCTGGCTTGGCCAGGGGCTAGGGGCTTTTAGCCGCAAAGTTGTTTGTTTTCTAGCAGGACACAGTTGTGTGTGTGTGTGTGTGTGTGTGTGTGTGTGTGTTTCAATTGGATTTTAAAGCCTGTGTCTATGTCTGGAACTGTATACTTAAACCGATGGCCCGGGCAGTACACTCAGGTTTAACAGCATTACTCGTCTTCTCCCAGCCTTGTGTGATTTTAGGATTGTCAGTGTTGGTGGCCCCCTGACCTACCCACGGCCCAGCCCAGTGGCTAGCAGATGTCTGCTGCTTGAGCTTGACTGAACAACAATTCTCGAGCGGCTGTGCTGAGTATCTTACATCTTTCATTCATGTAACAGTGACTTAGTTCATCCTCAGAGCCCCAAGCTCTCATCTAGCCTCATCCGAAGAGGAGACCTACTGTATTTAGTCACATGTTAAATGTATTCCATAAGTCAATAATATATTATTACAAATTTTGCTTTAAAAAGGAATACTACTGTATACTACTGGAATAGGAACTATGACACTACATCCATCAATATGAAACCAAAAATATGGAGGACAATCTATTCAATTATTATTTCTTGAAGTAAGTTTGTGGCTCGCCAAAAATAGCATTCACTTTCAAGTTGCCTCTCTGACATTTTGTATATGTTGTTGTGGTTCTGAGGCAAAGAAGTTTAAAGAACATACGACTATCCCTGATTATGCAAAAAGCCTTAAAAGAGGTGGTGGAGTTGAGAGAGCTGTGGCTCTAACGGCCTGCTCTTTGCCCCCTCTCCCTTCTCCTCTAATCTGATTTTTACCAGGCATCTTTGATCTAGCCAGGCCAAGCGAGTTGGGCCTGGAACTACAGATGGGAGTGAATATGGAGATTAGCTGCCTTCCCTTACAGCTTTAGTGGCTAATACCTGATTAAGGCTGAAATCAGCCAATTGTCTCAGTGCTGGCTATCAGACTGCCATTCTCTCCGAAGGGGTGGAGTGGGTGTTGGGGGTGGTGGGATGAAGGTTGATTCCGTAATGGATACTCATTTTATCCTGGTCCACTAAGAAGATTAGGCCTTGGGGTGTCATATTAGCCATGATCTCTGGGCCTTCTGTAGCCCCACACAGCTTTCCATTGGTACTGCCTCAGCCTTAGAATAAACAGACAGCTTGGATTCCATGGCCCCATGTTGTGGCATGAATAATGTGCAGCAACTACAAAGTGTCAACTGGATCACAAAGACTTGTGTAAATGACCTCCTTTTTTAAAGCAACGAGATATGATCTCGTGTGATATCGTACAATCGGATCTAAGTTGAAGTAAGAGGAAAAGTTATAAAAGAAGTTGCACTTATAAAAGCACAGTACAAGTATGTCGAGAGCACTCTTGTTTCTTTGGAAATATACAGGCTGAGCCATATTTCCGAAGCTATCTATGAACATCTGAGGTCTGAAACTAAACTTAGCGCTTGCCAACCAGTTGGAGTGTTGGGTCGTTTCCCAGCTCTACGTTTGCAACTGTTTAGTTTTTTTTTCTAACTTCAGCCAAACATAAAATAGTATGTTTAGTGTGTATGGTGTAATTAATTGATGGTGTATTATTAATTCAAGACAAACACAATCTCGAGTGTTCTCTTGCTTTGACAGCGGAGTGCACAGAGACACAGTTGGCAGTGGTGCAGGCGGGGCCATGAAACTTTAAAACTCATGTTGAGCCCTACTGTAGACATTAATTCCAGGGTGGAGGGCTGTTTCACTGCATACTTCTTCTCTCCTCAAGCACCAGGGCTGAGTGACTGTCAGCCCAACAAAGAACTAAACGCTTGCCAATTAGAGTACTTGAGAGCAGCTAATGCTCATTTCCTTTTGAACCCCGGCTTACATTGAACCACCACGTTGATAAACTGCTGAAAATAATTGGTTATTTTTTGGGGGTTTAAGGACAATGTACACTGAACAGTTAAAGAATGTGTCTTATTTGCCACTGGTTATGGGACATTAAGTACATGCTTCAAACTTCAGTTATGAATATGGTCACTTGTGCGACATGGAAAGTTATTCATGTTTTGTATTATTGCAGTTTTTTTTTCTCCAATTAAGATGTATGTATCTACAGTATAACTGATGTTACTCATAGTTTTATATATTTGGTGATTCTGGCTTCTATCAGCCTGATCGGGTCTGTAATCTCTCTCTCTCTCTCTCTCTCTCTCTCTCTCTCTCTCTCTCTCTCTCTCTCTCTCTCTCTCTCTCTCTCTCTCGCACACACACACACACACACAAACACTCTCTCTTTCTCACAATCTCATTTTCTCTCTCTGTTTGGTTCATGGTTTATCTATCCTCTGTATGTGTTTGCTATTTTCCAGTGCTTAAGGGTTCCTTTGAGTCCACATAGCCCAGAGAGGGGTGTTGGGGGGTGTTGGGGGTTCCTCGAGAGCCAAATGATCTGAAGCTTACCAGAGGCTCATCAGCTGAGCAGAGCTGTGGTTCTTAACCAGCAGGGAGAGACGGGCCAATTACCATGTTTCCTGCTTTGTTCTTATGACTGTGGCTCAGAACACCTTTCAGTGTGCAAGCCTTATTATGCAAGATTTGAGCTTCTTGTACTTAAATATATTAATAATGTGGTGATTACCACCTTGTGTACACTGTTTTGTTCTTCGGAAATTAGAACTGATGGACTGAACTGATGCTCGTGATTAAAATCTCATTATCAGAAACCTTTATCTTACCCTTGTTAGTGAAAGCAGCCCATTTATGTACTAAAGTTTCGGAGTCAGTAATTTCTGTGTGATTACAGTTCATTAAGGAGAGCAATCTTGTTTACCAAACGGTCTGGATATTCAACATTTAAGGGTGTGTGTGTGTGTGTGTGTGTGTGTGTGTGTGTGTGTGTGTGTGTGCGTGTGTGTGTGTGTGTGTGTGTGTATCAAGGTGAATTAAGTATGTTTTCTTAAATCTAGCGTAGCCTACTTGCTATTGCTATGCCATTTTGTCTCATGGTTTATTTATACAAGGCAGTTAACACAGTGATTGCAAAAGTTTCACCAAGCCAACACTGGGACAACGACAATTTTGCGGTTGTGAACTTCCCCCTTCAGTAGTGGCCTAGACCCACTGAGAGTCCCTGGGGGTTGGCTGAGTTAGCACCTCTCCTCCCCTACGGTCAGCTAATGAGTGGGCTATGCATCGCCCCTCCCTGCCCTCACTCAGAGTGGAATCGATCCTTGATGTCATGAGCCTAACATTTTGGTCTGCTGAGCCATCCGTTCCCCCCTGAGCCAAATTAGTAACCCACAACATGTTGGGGTCCAGCTAAAAATGGCCCATTCAAGCCTAGTCAGCTTATGGTTTCACTATTCGGGTTCCCAAGAGGGTCTATCCCTGATTATAAAGAAAACATATTTCTTCCCAAAACAAATTTAAGACAGTGTTTTGTGCCCCAAATTGAAACATACATACTGTTCAGCTGCCGCTGTGTGACTTGTGATGAAGGGTCCTTTACTCGAGAGGTGGCATGAGCCCACCATATCAGGATGAATCCCAACCATCTGACATGGCCTTTGTTATCATAAACTCCATTCATAATATATGATCTCTTTATGCTTTTTTATCCTGTAAGTGGCTTCAGGGTGTTTACACAAGTTGACAAGGATGTAAAAGCAAACAGTGATCTCAAAAGTATTTGAACCCAGAAGCCATTATATAAAAAAGGTATTTATTAATTGGATGATATTCAGTCTCTGTTTACTTATTTCCTATTCATTTATGGGTTCAGCTATGGTAGCATTTGATTGACACAAATACATTATTCTATTTGTGTGTTATTTCCTAAGGGACTGTTAATTATTTGCTTTTCTTGAGTGGAAATTTAGAGGAATTCATCACTAGTGAATGCCTGAAGACCATGTCTGTTTTCTCCCCTGCTTTATTTTTTTTTCTCTTGAGTCTGTTGAGATGTTTTTATAAGCTCAAAGAAAAAGCATACGATGATGCATTTGAATGCACTCATTAAAAGGAATAATGATAAGGAGACCTCATAGAGACTTGATAAAGCTTTCAGCGGAATATCTGTGGGTGAATCACACAAGACCATCATTTGTCAGTACACTTAGAGTTCTAAACATGCTAGGTATTGAAATGCATCACTTTGCAGACAAATATGAAAAAAAAAGAAGATTAAACAATCTATTTTGGCATTTATTATTCAGAAGTAATGAATGCTCCTCTGGAAAATTGAGATCTTTATTTAGCTGTCAGCATCATTTTGGGTGAAAAATGATTGACATTCAGTTCTCTGTGACGAGCAGTTATTTGTCTGGTCATATTGCTTTACCACTTGAGAGAGCATGCGATAGATTATGCTCACTGTGAAATATTCAAATTTACATTTTTATCCACAAATAAGGCAGACACTGAACGCAGACAATTGGTTCATCATTTCTACTGTACATTGCAGATGGTCTGATAATTAGCTGCTTATGGAAATCCTTCTTTACAGTAAGATATTGTTAGACATTCTAACACACTTGATCTCTCCTTATACGTTATACTATTTACATAACACATTACAGCTTATGATATGCATGTATATCTATCATAAATGTATAGTAGCGAAGTATGAAGCTGCATGTGTGACATTCAAAACATATGGCATCTGAGAACTACTCTTATACCTTGACTAAATGCTCATCAGCACGACCCAACTAACACTAACTAGACACTGATGAAGTCAGTTTGATCCCATCGGTAGCCAAGCATACAATAGGTAGCCAAGCATAATGTCAAGGATGCCATAGAAACAAAGGTATCACTTTACCTGACATTATCATCATAAGGTCAATAGTTGAGAACAGATATCAAAGGCCAGGCCAGCATACTGTGAGAGCCAATAAGATCACTTGAATACCTAGGTCAATTTATCAGGGCTTACCAGAGGTGTCAAATTTGCCAAAGTGTTATTCACCTGAGCAGTAGGGTATTTACATACTATATCAAATGACAGAAATGATACACCACAGTATGGAAGAATGTAACCAAGATAGCTGGAATAATAGCTATAAAGTTCATCTTTATCTTTTGGTGTGAGTTATGAATTACCTCTTGTTGAGTAATTTTCTGTAATGGATCTCTATCAAAACAATGATCCTGAATAACTGACAATGGTAAGTTTTGAATGGAGCTCTTCCTCTAAATGGTTAGCTATTCAGCTCTCCCTCCACACACCAGTTATTTGATGCATTTTAACATATTCAAATCAAATGAGGAACAGACATAAAATGCCAGCAATTGTAGTTAACACTCTACTTGTTCTCACTTCCAATGGGGTTGCAGTGAAAATCTTCAATTTACTGAGCAAACAGAAGTTATCATTAGAAATGACAGTTGAACCTGATGAAATTGTATTCCCAACTGGAAAACAAAATTGCTATCAGACCGACATGATTTCCTTGTGCTCAGACCATGCTAATTCAGCGTCAAAACATTGGTAAATGTATTTAAAAGCCATAATAGCATATTACCATACAATTTTGTTTTTTTCCTATTTGGTCCCTATTAATCTGGAACTTCGATTTGCATGTAAATGTGGTTTAAGTTTCCTATCATCAAAATACATGAGGCCTTGACGGCAGGGTGTGGAATGGAGACCAGGATTGAAATAATGCATTGAAGTTTGATGCGCAATTACTGACATTTATGAGGGATTTCAAAGAGGTCACTCTAACCCGGGGTCAGAAAATGAGGAAATCAACAGGGAATTATATCAATATAGCAACAGGGGCAGTTGGAAGTTAGTCCCAGGTGTTAGAGGGTCAGATGATGATTAATAGTGAGGGGTTGAAGGGCCTCTCACCCAGAAGGACTGGGCTGGACCTACAAGCTCAATAACCCACCTTTTTTCTTCTCACACACTGGTATAAAAACCTGTCTCCCCTGGTTCCCACTTTAACAACTTCAGAGTCCAAATCCAGAGGGAATTGGTCACAGCGTCTGCTCCACTGAGGTACGTCTGGAAGACAGGAGGAGAGAGAGAGGGAGAAGGGATGGAGGGATGGTGTGTGAAGTGAAAGCCTTAATTGGTCCCTCCATCTACATGGTTTCATCACTATTTTATATGCAATTTAACCTTTTTTTAATGCTTAGATACCCCAATCTTCCACAGCTGTTGAGGCCAAAGGGATATTTTTTTCATATTGCAATGATTTACATGTAATATACAGTACATGTATACATTTTTCCAAGCAGTTTGAAAACCTGTGTTGAGGGTTTGTTTGTGATAATGGAGGGATAGGAAACAAAGCAGAGCATATTGATAGTGAACATGATATATAATCCCATTGAGTCCAGGCTTTTCCTGAGAAACTGCCTGACTTGTAAACCTGTAAATGTTGTAAATGTTGATGGTTCCAATCACGCTGGGGACACCTTTTTTTCTTTGCTAATTCTCACTAATTGTTGGTGTGTATGCTAATATTTGCTAATGCCTTCCTCTGACTTGTAACTAATAATCTAATAAACTGATATTTGCTAATTCTCCTGACTCGTAACCCAAACGTTACTGGTTCGAATCACAGTGGGGATACTAGTTTTCTTTTTTTTGGGGTGCTAATTCTTGCTAATTTATGTTGCTTATGCTAATAGTTGCTAATGCCTTCCCCTGACTGGTAACCCGTCCATAGTGAAGGGCAGCTTTCCCGGTGGGACCCGGGTGGGGCGGCAAGGAGCAGGATATAGGGTGGCGTAGACTCAGCCTGGACGAATTCAGAACTGAGTGAGAGTCTAGTTTTGAGGGGCTCAGAGCCAGACAGAGAAGCACAAAGACACACCAGATTAGAGACTGTTGCAAACGGGAAGAACGGACACATTAAACAGTCGGAGAGAATCAGCCTAAAGCAGGTAGTCTGAGGGACATCTCTATGGGACATCTAAGATAGATCTAAAGGACAAGGCCAGCGGCAGCTTACACCACTCTGTCATGGGCCGGCCCACCAGCGGGACATCCGTGGGTAAAGGGGGCAGCAGCATGAGCCTGAGATGCCCAGAGCCGAGCCAGCACCACCACCATCCCAGCCCGCAAGGTACTGAGCCGTACACCGGCACTGGGAGGGTCTAGAGAAGAGGCCCTCGCCAACCAAAGCCTGCACACCGCAAGAACCCACCCACCACTGAACTGGAAGAGGAACCAGGACCAGGCAGCAGAAACTGCCCCCCCCCCTTACCTGTACAAACTCAATAGAAGGGGCAGCACCAAACACCCAGGCCGAACCAGCTTCCACCCGTCCGTCAGCGCAGGGCACCACATTCCCCCACAAACGACTGCAGCCAGACCTGGATAACGCCCGTGGCAACCTCCACCGTCCTCAATCTGTGTAGCCAGTGCCACACGCCGGCATGGGGATGGATGCAGCGGCCAAAAGCTCCCAACCCCCCCAGTGCCTGCCCACCTCCAGGAGGAGAGCATGGAATCGGCCCCAACAGCTAACACCAGCCACTAGACCAATGCCAACCCAGTGGCATTAGCGCATCAGGTGGGGAGGTGCAGCTGCCCAGGCCGGGCCAGCCCCCACATCCACAAGAAGGTGCCCCAGTAACCACCCAGTGAGCCAGGCCCCAGGCAGAGACAGCAGGGACAGACAACAGGCACAGACAGCAGGGACAGACAGCAAGTCCGGTAGCACTGACTAAAGAGATGAGTCTTGAGGCTAGACTTGAAACAATTGACACTGAATCTGACTCCCTATCATGAATCGGCAGACTATTCCAGAGATGGCGTGCTCTGTAGCAAAAATGCTCTGCTCCTTGCAGTCTGCTCCTTCTGGGAACAGCAAATCTGTATCTTGTGAACGAAACGCACGTGAAGGTTTATACGGCTGAATGAGGTTGGCGAGGTACGAGGGAGTGAGTCCATGTAAGGCTTTACAGGCTAATAATCGAATTTTTAAGTCGGAAACCAGTGCAAAGACGCAAGTACTGGAGCAATGTGAACATACTTTTTGGTTCTAGTGATGAATCTAGCAGCTATATTTTGTACTAATTTGAGATTTTCTTAAGCGAGGAGTTTGGGTTGCCAGCTAGTACATTGCAGTAATTAAGCCAAGAGGATACAAAGGTGGTAATCTACTTGTCTGCATCACTAACTGTCGGTCTAATCTTAGATAGGCCTGTGTTACAGAGATAAAAGAATGCGATTCTCAAGATGGTTTTGATATGTGTATCAAATTAAAGATCAGGGTTAATAGTAACACCAAGGTTTTTTGTCAAAACAGGTGGTAAAACCCTGGTATTGCCTGATGATAAAATCCCCCAGTCTGTATGTCCTGGTCTGCAGAAACAATGAATGAATGAATGAATGAATGAATGAATGAATGGACTTTATTGTCATTGCTACAGTACAGGTACCAAACAACGAAATTTAGGAGGGGTGGCTCCCCTGGTGTTAGGAAAGGAAAAAAAAAAAACACTTTTAGAAAAAGAATAAAATCACAAGAAGGTAAGGAGCTGGTTTACATAAATAAAGGCTATGTACACAATCCACTGTACTATACTGCACAGATAGTCAACTAGGGTTGTCATATTGCACAAAAGTATTTTTTCACGTTATTTAAAGTGTCACAGTTTGCAGGCTTGAAATGTACATGTTTGTGCCTCAGCACTAGCTGCCATACAATCCGTCCAGACTGTCCTGGGCCCAGAACTTAGGCCTTTGCTGTGTTCAGGGCCTTGACGGCCCTGTGGTAGAAGCAGTTCTTCAGTCTGTTTGTCTTAGCGGCCGGGGTCCTGTACCTCCTTTTCGAGGGCAGCCTGATAAAGTGTACGTGCCCAGGGTGGGTCGGGTCCCTGGAGATCTTGGAGGCCTTCCTGAGACAGCGTGTGTTGTACAGCTCTTCCAGAGAGGGGAGGGGGGCGCCGGTGATCTTCTGTGCTGTTCTCACGACTCTCTGTAGCGCATTTCTCTCCGCTGTTGTGCAGCTGTAGAACCAGTTGCAGATGCCGTAGGTGAGGATGCTCTCCACTGCGCCGCGGTAGAAGGCCACCAGTATCTCCTGCTTGTTGTGTTCTTTCCTGAGGCATCTCAGGGTGTATAGCCGCTGAGATGTAATAATTTGGAGACTATGTTGCCAGATTGTATAGCCCCAGAATTGTATAGCCCCATGTTGCCAGATTGTATAGCCCCAGAATGTAATAATGTGGAGACTATGTTGCCAGATTGGCTAATCAAACATTCTACAGACCGCCAAAGGAGATATGGCTACCCGCAACTACATAATATACTATGGAAATCCCATAGCAGAAGAATGTCAATGCACTGTACTTCCATCTGTAAAGGTATGAGCTCTGTGGACTGTTGGACTGGACTGTTGTCTTTTATAAAATGTTACATACATTTATTTGTTTAACTTACAATTATTTTATGAACTTTGTCAACTGTAACAGAAATTGGTTAGTTAAGGGACACTTCAACTCCAACATTCTTATTTTATCCTCATATTAATTATCTCCTGCATCATACCAGTGTCTACATCAGGGATGTCAACGATACAGAACCAGAACCGGCCCATCAGGTGCTCTAATAAGGATGATGATTAGAAAACATTGCTTGTCTTATATACTAAACCTGATTGATACAAATGTATCATTTGTTATGGCCCATGTGAGGCTGCATCTGGTCCAATGTACATTTCTTGGTCCAATGCACATCCTGTGACCAAAACGAGTTTGACACCCCTGATCTAAATATTTGAAAACTGCGATTTTCTGCATACATTTGTCGCTGTCATTCTTTAAGATCACTGAATTCCATTTATTTACCCATAATAACATCAAAGAGAGTCATTTCCTTTGCAACTTTTTGACTATAAAGCATAAAAGTCCGCTGTTTTTACATGTGTAGACACTGGTATGGTGCTGGAGACAATGAATAATAGGGTTTAAAAATGGTGTGGAGTGCCCCTTTAAACGTTAAGTCCTAGAGGACGAATGAGGGGGTTAATAAGAGTCAGTATAATGAAGTGCATTTGAATGTCCCACCGCACAGGAGCACCTGTTAAGGAGGAAATCCTAACATCATTATCCACTAAAAACTCCATGATGATTGGCTGCTCCGTGGCAGGCCCCTGGTGGCTGGCTTCGTCACAAATGTGGAAAGCAGAGCTCACTTTTCTGTCAAAACTAGCTTTGCCAAATGTTATCATTTTAAATGCCATGAAAGAGGAGGGAGCCCGGCCTAGGGGTATACACAGCCCCATATGCTAGTGACAGTGATACAAGTGTAATTCTAGACTATTAGAGTGACACAGAAGATCATTTCTGCCCCAGAACATGAGACAGCTGAGGGGCTTATGTGGGACAGGCTGTCACGCCATAAAAATTTAAGGAATTCTTTAACCTGGCCTGCCCGATCCTCTGAATATTTTATAACCAAAAATGATTTATTAACTTGAGACAGGTATGGCTCAGTGGGGCCAGGTAGAGGCATGGTGGAGGACCCACAGGGTGCTCCATCGATCAAAAAAGGAAAACTGTTTCTATCTACAAACGTTTAAGATCATGCCTTCTCATGGAAGTACATGGACTTAAAGACTGTCTTGAACAAATGGATAATCCAACAATCCCTACATCTGGTTTGCATTACATAGCTATGAAGTGGACAAGACGTCACTGTCAATCTCGTTTTATTCATGACCTTACTAGCCTGAGCGGATTTCAAATAGAGAAAGCCACAATATAGGCTATTCGCGAACAAAGCAATATTGTAATTGAAGTCAACAGTATTGTAGTGTATTACCACTACACTGTCCAGGGCTCACAATTTAGGTAGACTAATGTTTGTAATGATACATTTTGTATAGGCTGTTTTAATGTTTATCTATCATTCAATTGTCTTTTATAGCCTGTCATTGGGAGAGACAACGTTTGGCCAACAATGTCACAAAGGTCATTGGGCAAGGGGGAAAATATAAAATATAGCCCTCAGAAACCCTAGCGCTATCTGAAGGCAGCGTCCAACGGACAGAGCAGACTGGCAAGAGAGCCCATGGGGGTAGTGGGAGCACAAAAGCAGGCCTTCTGCTAATTGACTGCAAAATTAGCCTGGCTCTCCTATGGGACTCACACAAGACAGCAGCAGATGGAGGCAGAGTGGACACCCTGGCAGAAAAAGCCCTCCAAACCTGCTGTGAAGCTGCCCACAATTATGGGTCACAACACTTCTTGTTTAACAGGACACAGTGAGACACGAAAAGGAGGGTGAGAAGACTAAAAGGTCAGAGACATCAGGAGCCACAGGCCCAGATAGCCATAACATATAACATACAGTACTGAATGTGGACATTTTTGCCTGCTCACTCCCTTGCAATGTCATGTACTTTTCAACACTTTATGTATTTCAAGAAATGTCGAGGGGCTCACATGGCAGTGCACTATTGCCAGATATTCTTCAAGTTTGTAATTCAACATTTCATAATATGGATATTGGATTAAATGAAACTGGCCATGATGGGATATTTCAGGTCTCACAATGATGCTATTCCTATCTTGCCTCAGCTAAATCTGTTTTGAAAGTGGTTTGTAGTTTACAAATAGCTCTGGAGCTCTGGAGTCAAATGTGTTGTCATTGAAGAAAAAGTGCCCGAGTCATATCTTATTATACATTCCTTTATTGCCAAGTCAAATTTCTAACGGTAAGGAAAGTTATTAAAAGTGGAGTCAAAGTGCTCCAGATGCCAAGTTCCAAGCCTTGATAAAAGGAGGATGAGGACAGTCTAAATATTTGGTAGTCTTCGCAGGGACATGTTAAGAGGGTCTTGCAAACTCTCCAAGCATCCCACCGCTGAATAAACAAGTAGCTACTGTTGCTGTGAAGTTGAATTACATAGCTCAAAGCACTTCTTCAACTGGCAAACCATTCCCCTTTCTAGGGATTACTCTGAGGAATGTATTTACTGTTTCTTTCTCCATAAAGGATATATGGAAATCAGAGGGCTACAGACACCACTCATAGCCTGTTTTGAAATTCAAAAAAGGTGGGGAGAAAACTATATTGTCCTTTTGAGGCAGGAGGATGCTTCCCATTTTGTCCTCACCATGACTGTCATAGTAATCTGATATGACAAATTCACATACAGTGGATTAGCTGGCAGTGGAGAAAGCCTAAGCGGTTAATATTTGTTGATGTTGCTTTTATCTAGCAGGTTGGTGTCCCTGGGCTGTGGTTACCTTGGCAATGAGGATATAACCGTTTTCCGAAGCTGTTAAAAATGCCAAGGAGATTCTCCCTCCTCAAAATTCTAGGGCCAGCGGGCTGCTCATCATTTTGTATGCTGTCAAAATCTTTGATGTTCCCCAACTCTTGATGTCAGGCTATGAAAAATGCTTAGCTCAATTTAAGCCTCTCGCAAAAAAAGGCTAACAACTGTAATTAAATCATTAAATTCTTGTCTACGCTTCACAGAGCATAGAGAAAATTAACTTCCCACCAACCTCATTTTCTACTTGAACATGAAATAATGATTTTTTTTGCTCATATAATTACAAAGCTAACATCTGATAGAGTCAGCATCCAGGGGGGATTATCACATGCATGAGTATTAGACCTCATTACCAGCTTGACTGCAAAATTATTACATCTTGTAATTGGATGGTGAGATTTATACACAGATTGGCCGGGTTTCTGTAAGATTGTAATTACAAGCTTCATTGGTTTGCTACTTATCGGAACTTCACAGAGAAAACAACTGGTAAAATGAAATGAGCATTTCATTAACCTATCGCCTTATCATGGGAAAACCTGTGTAACATTCATGTATGCATTAACATAAATAGGATCATTCATTTCTCTGTCAGATAGGCTGGAGCTGTTTTAGGCTATAGGGTAGGAGGGGGGTGATTGGAGGGGGGGGGCCCAGGGTTGGTTTTAAACATTTATTTTCGCTGAGTTTATTTAACCTTCATAATCCATGCTGATGGGGAAAAAAATAATAAATTAGTTGTCTATTTTACAAGGGATGAACTCAATATATCTATTACTTAAAGACTAACTGAGTGTGAAAGTGCTCATTTCACGAGAGGCAAGGCAGCAGATTCTCTGGGCTCACAGAGGTGGCTCCTTTGATGTTCCTTTCAATGTTAACAAAATCTCTGGCCTTGTTCCGTGCTCAAATACAACAGCAGCTGGAGATTGGATGCCCACATAAATAACCTCCTTACACAATGACACTGTGGGATCGATCCAGATTTGATGGGTGCTCACACAAAGGGGGGAGAAATAGAGTGGGAGAGGGTAACACATGGGATGAGGGGGTAGGGGTGGTGGTGATGGGGGTGGGGGGTGGTGGGGGTGGAAATAAAATTGTTCAATTACTGAGCAAACACTATTTTTCTTTCTTTAACAAGAGATTTCATGGTGTGGCCTATGTTTGGCAGGTCCAGCTGAGTGCCACTAATGCTAGTATTACGCTGCTCCAATCAGCTGCTCTCTTGAAATGGAGTTGTTATTGAACTTCATTGTTTGAATTAGTTTTTTCAGCTGGGATCAACACTGTTTTAACATAGAGCTGATGCAAAACCAAGGTTGCAACCTGCCACCCCCCCAAAGCAGCACCTCCAGTCCTCATGCTGTAAGTCATTAATGCATAAGTGAATTTGACAAACTGTGTTCTCATCTGCACCCTATAATTGTGGGGGACTGCTGGTACTTTGAGGCCCAAAATCCATAATGTGCACACAAACTGCTGTCTCTGGCACCCCAGACATCAAAGAGAAATCACATAGTTCTGGCAAGAAAAACTAGAAACATGTACTGTAGGTATTTGCCTTATTGTACCTGCTTCAATCTTAAACATAGCTCATTGTTTTCTCTGAGGAAATCATTGATAAGTTGGCACACTTTAATTGATTCATATTCTGAATTGTTGGTCAATCAGAGAGCTAGTATAACTTGTTATTCAAATCCTTGATTTGAATAATCATAATAACAATAACGTGATATGACCAGTAATGCAAGGCTGTAAAATGGTCATGAGTGCCTTCAACTCCCAGCAAAAAAATCAACTGACTCTCCTACATTTTTCTCACTAGTTCATGTGCCTCAGACCAGGGCATGGGCAAATCTCTCAAGTTTGGAGGGGTTTTTTGTGATGAAAAGTTTATTTTTATTGTTTATCTTTACATGTCTATAACCAATTAGGAACTCCAGGGAACCAAACCCACAGGCAATTCAAATAAAGTAAATCTGATCAAGGTAATATCAATGTTTGGATTGAGGGTGAAGAAAGCCTGGGGAGTATATCTGTAACAACATAAAGCAGCAGGTTTCAACCAGAATCAATAGTTCGTATGAACACACCAAAAGTGAAATCATAACATGATAACAGATAAAAGCTTCTGGCTCGTTAAAATTCTATTTGTCTTGGTGTCTGTTTATCATTTTATCTATATGTCTATCCTTCCACCACTATCAAAGCATGCCATTTCAAAGATTTCTGTGTACAAAAATCCTTTGGCGAGACAGACTGTCCTTAAAATTCAATTAACTCTGTTTATAAATGAAAGTGTGAATTATATCATCTGAAAGCAGATTTGCATGCTCTCGTTTATTCAGTTCTGGGTGGGGGGTGGGGGGGAAATAAACATCTGAAATGAGATGCTTACTTATATGAATATTTCAATCCACTGTTAAGCAATACAGCTGCTGGTGTCAGACTCTCTCAGTGCCATATAGTTTGGCATAAAATTATATGTGGAACTAAAAAGAAGACGTTGATATTGGTGTTCTCTTTGTATACAGTCCTTAATGCACATTTGTAACCATATACTGTACTGTTCATCTCTAAAGAACTTGTAGTATTCTCAGTATAGGCCTATTGTAGTATATTACCTATGGTCAGTTCAGCAAGCATGACAAAGTTATACAACCAGTTCTGCAATACTGTAAGTACATCAGTTAGATTGGTTGACTGCCCACTCCAATCTATTCATTTCAGTGCAATGTTAGACTTTTCATACAGTAATATAGGGCATTAAAATAGGATTAAACTAAGGTAAAAAGCCTTCATATTGTATTGGCTCCTGAGAATATCTACTTGACTATGCCCTGGTTGAGGATGTCCTTGAGGACTCTCTTCAGGATGGTACAAATAACAATTCCTGATGATTATAGATCCTTCCTTCTAAACATTGATTTGATATATGAGTTACCTAATGGGGTCTTGGAATTAATCCTGTAAGAGGTTGCCTTATTTAAACACCCAGCTGAACCCATGAAGTCCAATGCACATACTGTACAGGGAGGCAGCACTTCCCTGGCTATCCATTAGCTTTAGCCCTTTGGCAATGGGAGTATTTAACCTCCATTAGATCCCATGTTGATATGTTTTCCCAGCAAAGAGCCAAAACAATTAACACCCCTTCTCACATTTCTTCCTGAGCTTAACCACATCAAAATTTGGGCCCACCCGCTATTCACCCCTGAGAATGCCCTCTGGGAGCAGCAGGTCTCTGATCAGCCTTTGATAAGTCAGGTGTGTGGTTTCTTAGGTAGTTTGCCTTGATGTTTCTTCTCAGGCTACATTAAATGATCGATCGCCATGGTCACCAATGTTGAGTTTTGCATTCAGATACAGGCCTATAAGCTACATTTCTATGTGTGAATGTTTATTTGATCAATTTCTGGTTGTTGTTGTTTTCTAGAAATTAGAAAAGTGTCAAAGTGTCATGTTCAGGAAACATGTAAAGTCCATGTAGAACTGATACAAAACTCAACCTCTTACTAGTTGAATGAATATCACAATTAAAATCCTGAAAATGCAACTTCAGGCCGATAATGTAGATGAACATATTAAGAGGTTAACCACATAATTCACATTCACCATTGCTACATTGATGAGTCAGGTTAAAGTGTGCATGACAAGATTACTCAAGAGTAGTCAACTCTTGCACCATTGTTTTAAATAATATAATAACAGCAGTGCTTTGAAAAACGCAACACACCCTAAAGTCCTACATTACCCACAATTCATTTCTGCTAGCTCTTCATAGCCTCAGATAGGAAAACCATGATATGCATTGTGGGAACTGTAGGCAACTTAGTTAAATGTAATGGAACCCACAAAGTTGCATACAAAAAGAACTATTTCATTCAAGACAAAACATAATAATAATAAAAATAACGTTATTCTATATACAAAGATAAACAAATAGTCTAAGAGACTGAAATGAGTGAATACACATTGGGTAAAACACAGTGACGACAGGAGGGGAAAGTTAAATCAGATTTTGAAATATTTCTGTAATTTGATATTTACAGTTATAATTTTCTAAATTTAGGTTGAGTGCTGGTTCATATAAACACAGAAAGGGTACAGCACATTCAGGTAAGGCCAAAGGCAATCCCATGAAACGGGTTTGCAGTATAGTGTATTTTCCCCTCATCAGGAAACAGGAACTAGAGCCTCAAGTTTTCCAGTAGCCCCAAGATGACATTGATTTCAAGTGTTATGACAATTAGAAAAACCACCTCATGTGTTTAGCTGTCAAGTGCATAACACTTTGCCCTTTTGACATCTATAACAGGCCTCTTTTATTACACAGGAAATTCCTTTCCATACCGAGGCGTGGTGCTGGGATTCCTATCAAATTTCACATACTTAATGACACATTTACTGTCAAGGGGTTTTGTTGTGGTACAGGAGACATTTGAGGACTTCATTGGTCATTTGAGAGAGAACAGTTCATCTTGGTGGTTCGTTGATATGGACTTCATCTCCATCTCCTCTGCTGGATGAGTTAGATTTCAACATATCATTTGTTAATCTGCATAAAGTGAGAAAGGACATTCCACAGATGTTTAACCTTACCTCAACTTTGGCACTCCTACAGGCAATAACAGACACTACAGTGATACTTTCAACATAACCCAATCATTGTCATCTCTAATAAAACTCCTCATAAGCAAGGGAAATACATGTGCGCCCTCTTCAAATACTGAGTGTGTGTAGGCCTATGAACATGTGTAGGCTACATCAAATCACAGGCTGTCTTTTGAAAATAAAGCTAGTAAATAGGCTTACCACGTCTAAGAAGCACACAGAACCTGTTATCTATATGTAACTTTATTTTTGAATGACACACACAGATGTGCTCTTTCAGAAGCACTTATTGCATAGGTGGGTTTCTGTAACACACTGACTGAACCTAAATCGTGGTCTACCAAATAGGCCTATAGGCTTTATAACGTCAGTTTACAAACAAATCCATCATAATAAACTTAATGGGAACTGATGTGTGGATATGTTGCTCACCTGAGAACACTGATTTACGCAAAAACGTTCTCAGAGGAAAGTGCATGTGATATTTCGCAGCTTCTTTAATGAAGATTTAATCGCCATTTATACTGACATTTAATGCTGATAATAGTGGGTGAATTCACGTGTTGCGTTTTACTCTAATCTCATTGACTTTAATCTCATTGAAATGACTGACTGAGAGTGACCACGCGCGTGCACGTTCGGACAACGGGGGCTTGGAGACTGGAGACTGGTGGAGACTCGTCGTGACGTTAGAATTATAAGGTTCTATCTCAATTTTTGTCAAAATTGAGTTTTTACATAATCTGATCCATTGGGTGTTTATTAATGCCTGTGTGGTGTTATTTTTTAAATGTTGACATTTTTGAGTTAATAATTCATAAAATACAAAGGTTCCATCTCACAAAACATAATGGAATGTAAAAACTTTGGGGCTCAATATCTCTGAACTGCCCTAAACGGAGATAGAACCTTATAATTCTAAACTCACGTCGTGGAGTTGGGGACCGGGGATTCCACCGAGCAACTAAGAATGTGAGATGTGTCCTGGTTCCTTTTAATAGCATTAGGAGTTCAAACCGTACAGGCTGTAATCTAGGGAGAGAGGAGACTCCCACTCCGTGCTTTGATCTCCTTCTTTTGGGATGTTTAAAGTTGACAGTCTCGTTGAATGCCACTCACTCACTGCTTTCACTTGTGTTACATTACTTTCCTATGGAGCTCGCGGCTCCACCTGTATGTGTTAGATGAATGTGGCCTGCATTGCTGTTCTTTAGCTGTACACTGGTGTTTGATAAGTCATGCATGGTCTCCAAGAATAAAGTTGCTCTTAGTGATATATGAGTATTCAATCATGGGAAAAAGCTAACGATGATGAATAATTATAACGTTTTAATTATAGCAGAGACAATCACTCTGAAGGAGGGCTGCTCTATGAATCTCATCTGGATTTGCATGATAAAAAAGAGGGCAAAAGAGTACCCCCTTCCCTATGCTATGGGATGCGTGTGTGTGTGTGTGTGTGTGTGTGTGTGTGTGTGTGTGTGTGTGTGTGTGTGTGTGTGTGTGTGTGTGTGTGTGTGTGTGTGTGTGTGTGTAAAATAGAGATAGAGAGAGGGGAGGGGGGGGGGGGGGGGGGGGGGTCGACCAGTGCGTGCAAGCGTGCGCATAAGGCTGGGGATATCGATACGTGCCATCATGCGTGTATCGTGAAAGTCCATCTGTTCGAGGAAATTCATCCTAGTGAATGTGTTAGGATTGTATTAGTGAAAGAAGACATGATGGTCTTATGGACAAACATTCCGCCTGAATGTTCACCGACTTTTCTCGCAGTTTCAGTTTAAAGGGCTAAGTGGTAATGAGATTTTAACAAGCCTAATAAATCAGTTAACGGCAATCACGGTTTATTGCCCTTACCACGTGCCATTGTTTGTCAGGAAATGCACTTACCATGGTAACATACATACAGTGGCCTAATCATTAGAAATTAGACAGAGTAAAGGGGAATATGAGGATGAATGTCTTGAATAATTTCTTTCTCCTCTTGTTCACTTTGAGCCTTATGAAAAGTGTATTATTTTATGCTATATTATACTTATTTTGTATTACATTCTTAGTATTTATATGATTATTGTTGTTATTATCATTATCATTATGTGTGTTATTGTTATTATTAATATTGCCACTGTTAATAATAATAGTATTAATATTATAAATATTATTAATATAACATGCATATTACTAGGCTATTATAAACCTAACTTGCTTAATTGTTTTTAATGCTTTTCATAAAACATTTAGGCTATATTTTAGCTTTTTTATATATCTTCTTTTCAACGTCTATGTCATCCCCATTTGGAGATATTTTCGGTCCCTTATCTCTTCCATCTCTAGCCCTGCACATTTCCAGCAGGTTATCACAATTGCCATTCCTCCTTCTTTCTGATGTGTTCCGCTGATTACCATCAGTGCCCTCAGATATTTTGAACAGATCCTCCCGTTGCAATATCCACTCTCAACCATCTGGAGCAGATCAGAATCACTGACTTCGGCTCAGTCGTTAAGTATTAAATCTACAAAATCCTTTCAACCACCACGACTTGGAGTTGGGTGATTTCAAATCGTAAGAACAGCGACCCCATATAGGTGAGTCCACCTGGTGTTTGGAAAGTGGTCAGGGGGCACACAAGTCCTTTTTCTGTTGGAATAAAAACACAAGTGTGAACAACCAATGTCCGCATAAAAGCAAAAACAATAGGCCTATAACTTTGACATCATTCATATGTTTCAATTACAACATGTTCATACAATATAATCTTATTAGAAAGTTTTGAAAGTGCTGGTGCTTTTCAAACAATTCACTATTTAGATTAGCATTCTATATGTAGAATTTAATCACATAACCTACATAAGCTATAGTTTAACAAAACTGTTAAAACTGATTGACAATTCTGCTTTCTTCTGAGGTGTATTATTGACGACCAGTTAATTCGATAAGATTTTTTAGTAGGCCTACTAAAATGGCGTGTAAGTGTAGATTGACATTTTTGTTTGCAATGATTGACGAGGTTAGAATTGACCTTATTGTATTGTCTAGACATGTGTAAAATGTATATGGAATCTAAACTTGAGACTGCAAGTTGCAGGTGATAAGTGTCTGTTTGTCTTCTGGCTTTTTGGTCTCCAACTGAATCAAACACGAGGCATGTAAGTGAACTGCCACTGTCATTACAAAGGACAACGTATATATTTGATTTAAGTTTTTCTGATAGCAAACACTAATCCAAAGACGCGCACACACACACGCGCGCGCGGGGAGAGAGGGAGTGAAGGAAAGAGAGGGGGAGGTGAGAGTTAAAAGAGAATAAAGGTAAAGCAATTTAGAGCACCATAGGCTATTCCACATAATGCACTAAAGGGGGGGATTTCAATTACTGACCAAAAATATGTGTTTAGATAATATGTGTCAATACATTTTAAGCAGTTTCTGATATTTCTTAAAACTCTATCTATAAGTCAACAGTAGCTATGTCATATTATTATATGTATTTGACTTTTACATGGCAATTATAAAAGCCTATAATAACAAAATGTGGCCGAATGACCCTCATTTAAGCAGCATATACGACTTTAGGTTTTGTTCTAAAGTAACTCAAACATCGTGGTTCCATACCTCTCTGGATTGGAGATCTTTAGTTTGCCAAGTGCATATTCGAAGATAGCGCAGAAGAATAAAACAGAAGAAAAAAAAAACGGCTATAAAGTATGTTTAGCCTACTCTTGTACAATTGTAAACACATTAGACACCTATCATTAAAAAAAAAAAAAAAATACCAACCGCATAGCCTCCTGTCTGACCTACAACATTTCCTAGAGTTTTCTCCTTGTTCATTACAATTTAAATCTATTCAAAGTAAGTTCCATGTTCTTTCAGGTATATTTCCCCCAATGTTGGACAGCTGTAAAATCGTGTAGACAGGTTGTCATACAACAATCAAAGCTTCAGTGAATGGACTCTAATGCTAAACATTTAACATACAATACTCCAAACACTGAGAGAGTGGCCCCAGCCAGCCAATGCTCTAGCCACATGCTCCAGCGAGGAGGAGCTTGCAGCTCAAGTGGGGATGCCAATCAAAGCATCAACTTCAAATTGTATCTGAGAGATCAGCCCAAGACCTAGGGGCAGACACATCAGTTGGAGCTCAATTGTTGATCTGATCACATCCAACGGACTTGCAGCAGAAGAGAGAAGCTGAGATTTTAAGAAGAGCAGAGCCATCCTTACCCAGTGCTTTCTGTGCTTGAGCACTTTCACACAGAATTCTTTATTCTTCGGTCTCCTTTACGCTCTGTGTGGGTATACGACTCCGGCGGAGGAGATGTCTTTTCCCCAGTTGGGCTACCCTCAATACTTAAGTGCCTCCCAGGCGATGTACGGGGGTGATCGGCCGGGGGTCTTGACTCCCTCCACCCGGGGAGGAGGAAGCACCGACATAGGTGGGAACCCGTCCGCCGCAGCCGCAGCAGTCACGTCGGTATTGGGCATGTATGCCAACCCCTATGCCCACAACTACAGCGCGTTCCTGCCTTATACCAGCGCCGACTTGGCTCTTTTCTCTCAAATGGTAAGAGTCGTTTTTCATTTTTGACGATATTGTGTTATAGGTCGATTTTTGCTGGTTATATGGCGTGTGTACGTTAGACAAATTTTTTTCATGAATTAAGCTCACGAAACCAATGCAGTTTGCGTTCGCTCTCAAGATAACGCTCCCCGAAAGTTTTGCAATAATGTTCAGTAGCTACAAGGACAATGTATCGTCACACTGTTAGAGTAGCCTAAGATTCTGTCTAAGAAGTTATTTAAAATGTGTAAAATGTGTGTGTTTATGTGGATTTGGAAGAAATGGTTTGCTTCAGCTGTATTTAGCATAATACTTGTGTGGTTTAACTGAAGTATTGTGGTATCACATGATAAAATAGACTTTGGTCGGAAGTTTCGATTGTGGTCTTATTTATTTCCTATAAGCGTGTTACAATAGTGCACATGACCTAATGAATGTACCCTGCTTCATACGATTGTATTAATATCGTGGAGCTGACCACCTAGTGTCGAAATATGACAACAATTAGATTAATAATTTTCCTGGATCGAAACGACAAAAGAGGCCTGTATACGATTTTTTTCTGACAGGTATAGTACCAATAACGAAGTCTTCGAATACAATGGTTTATTTCTATATAAACAAACGTAGACATTTTTTACTCATAGCATAGGCCTGCGATGAGATTGAAAAATAGTTTCGGTTTTCTTGTAAAACATGTTTAATGTTATTTGATGACGTTGAATAAAGTAATTTGGATATAAGACAGCTGTACGTCATATGCCTAATATATGCACAAATAATAGTTTTATGTTAACCAACTCATTGAAGTTTGAAAATAGGTTATACGTCCTGCAAATAAACCTACATACTGCAGAATATTAGCCTATTGTTTGTGTAGGCTAACTGTGTTTTAAGGACTGCCTACACATTGAGATATATTTAAGTTAACACTTTTACCTCTGGAAATAATAATCTAGTTATTCATTAATGCCACACAACATTAACTGTCACTCAAAATAGCCTTTACTCAATAATTCATACAGGCCTATTGGTTCATTCAACACAATATATAGAAACACTGCCTGAACAACAACAATATCGGCACTATACGGTCGCATGCAGTAGAACTATTGTTACCTAGGCCTAGTTTAAACTTTACTTCGGTCTACCATAACATGAAAATAGATTATAGATGTGATCATTAGGCCTATTCGTTTGCTGCAGTAACCCGTGCCCTATCATAACTTAATGGTCAGAGGTACACACACACACACACACACACACACACACACACACACACACACACACACACACACAAACAAAATAAGTTGCCATCTCAGGCCTTTGGTTCTGAATCTTTTCGTCGTGATAGGTGCGAGCATTTACAATTATCCAAACCTAAAATAAAGTATTAGTGTCGGCTTTCATGCAGCGGTATTGACTGATTAAAACATTTTTGAATTTTAGAATGTTATATATTTACGCACATAAACAGGTCGTTCAGTTACCGCATATTATTAACCCATTCCCTTCGCTTTTAATCTCTTTAGGGTTCCCAGTATGACCTGAAAGACAGTCCCGGTGTTCATCCTGCCAGCTTCGCTGCTCACACGTCTCAAGCCTTTTACCCATATGGCCAATTCCAGTACGGAGACCCTGCCAGGCCTAAGAATGCCACCAGGGAGAGTACCAGCACGCTGAAGGCCTGGCTCAATGAGCACAGGAAAAACCCCTATCCCACCAAAGGAGAGAAGATCATGTTGGCCATCATCACAAAAATGACCCTCACCCAGGTCTCCACATGGTTCGCCAATGCCAGGAGGAGACTCAAGAAGGAGAACAAGGTGACATGGGGGGCGAGGAGTAAAGAGGACGAAGATGGCAACATTTTTGGCAGTGATAACGAAGGAGACGCGGAGAAGAACGAAGACGAGGAGGAAATTGATCTGGAGAGCATAGACATCGACAAGATCGACGACAATGACGGAGATCAAAGTAACGAGGAGGACGACGAGAAATCCGAGGGCAGAGATCGCGGGGAGCTGGACAGCATGGAGAAAAGACGGGCGTTTGCTCTACAAGCACACGAGGCGTTCGAGAAATCAAAGAACACTATTTCTGTGGGGAAGGAACCGTCCGATGGCAACAACACCAGAGTACTGTCCCCCGACAGACAAGGAAGTTTTCAACTCCCCGTGAACAATAAGCCTAAGATATGGTCCTTAGCAGAAACTGCGACCAGTCCCGATATCTCACAGAAGCCCACGTCCCCCTCCGGCCCGGCCAGTCACACCTCCCCCCAGATGCAGCACCCGGCGTTCCTCCCCAGCCATGGACTGTACACGTGCCAGATCGGAAAGTTCCACAACTGGACAAATGGCGCTTTCTTAGGCCAGAATTCCCTGCTGAATGTGAGGTCGTTTCTGGGAGTAAATCAACATCACCACCATAATCACCACCTCCAGGCTCAGCAGCAGCCGACGTCTGTGGTGGTGTCGCCGGGAGCAGCGCTGAGCAACGAGAAAGCCTCTCAAGAACTTAGTCCGAAACACATCATAGGTAAGCAAAAGTCATTGCAATTGTATTTGGTCATAACAAAACAGGTTTACAATATTATGTTCTCTCACATGCACTCATACTAACATCAGCAACAACAATAACAACAACAACAACACGCACGCGCGCGCGCACACACACACACACACACACACACACACACACACACACACACACACACACACACACACACACACACACACCACCACCACCACCAACAACAACAACAACAACAATAACAATTCTACGGGTAAATATATTTGTATAAATACATTTTATGTTTCTGTTTTAGACCGTGAAAACATTCTAAGAACTGATTCCCCTCCAACGCAGCCCCTGAAGTCTTCGTTTCGACCAATTCATGACAGGTGAGACACGTTCAAAAGCTTATAACCTGATTAACTTAATTGTGCACGTTCCTTTATTGTTATTATACAATCTAAGCGTATACATTCTAGTCACAATACTCTGACACAAAATATTGTTGTCACAGAATGGTTTTCTAAATAATATATAATATATGACAACACTATTTGGCCTTCTGGTAAATAGGCTAACGATACACAACGGTAGTTGTGGTGCTACTTCCCTAATTGTAAAACTATTGACGCTGTATTATTAAAAACTTTCGAGATGTGAGACATACATCGGTATATACAAATACCTCGCTGATATTATAGCGACTCCTAGAGGGTTGGGACTTGTTTTCTTTGCGGACAGACATGAGAGATGGGTCTGATTCTTTTTTTTTTTAAATAGTTATGCTTCTCTGGGTGACATGGGGTCTCGAATCCTGCCCGCCCCCCTTAATTCCTTCCCTCTGGAGGGTGACTACTTATCAAGTCACCAAGTAAAACGGGACCTGTCTGGGCTATGTGCTTTTCCTAAAGACCCTTGGGAAAGAATGAGCCCATGGGAGCATTCTAGCATAAAGTTTCCCCCCTCTCGAGTGTTAGGGCCTATACAAGCCTCTCTTTCTTTCTTTTACCATGCTGCTAAAAAGCAGTAATATTACGTTTTGTTTGCGTGTGTGTTTATGTATTTATTTAGAATCATTAGGTTAATATTATATTTATAGCCCATATAAAATGTAATTTAAGCACATGGACGAATTACATGAAAGCCATAGGAGTAGATGTTTGTCTTAAGTTATTGAAATATAGTATGTCTATGTCTAAATACTTATAATATTATAACGGCTAATGATGTCAACAAATAATAATAAAATAAAGGTTCTTGTATGTATCCTTATCCAGATCTTCTCTGCTTTTCAGCTCCAGGAATCAGCAAGAAGCCACGCAACGGGTTCTAACTGCACTGTCCTCAGCTTGATCTGTCCTCAGCTTGATCAAGACATTTTGCCCCGAAAAAGACTTTGCGCACTCATAAAAGGACAATGAAAAATAACTTAAATCATCGTAGCATTCAGTCGGTACAGAGCGAATGGCGTAATTTGGTAAAATCCTGTGGATGGATTTCCTCTATTGTTGTATATTATCGCGCCTATATTACTCCCTCCACTTTACCCTGGGATATTTGGTAGGCATTTTATTTTGTCTTTCTTGTGTTGGTGTGTTCTTTTCTGTAAATACAGTGATTTAAATTTGTAAATAGCGCGTTGACGGAATTTGTCCAGATCGTATATTTTGTCTAATAAACTAAATGAAATTATAGAGAAAATCAAATGTATACATTTCGTTTTTGTGTTTTCTCTAGATCAAATGACAGTTTAAACACTAGCAAGCAGTATGCCTTATGAGGGAAGAGACCATAACATGATCCTCAGTGCACACCATGAAACCTTTAATGAGGGATACAAAATAATAACAATAACAATAGTAATTATTATTATTATTATTATTATTATTATTATTGTAGTAGTTGTTGTTGTTATTATTATATTGTGTACACAGTCACGCTAAATGGCTAAGAATGTAATTGATATAGGCCTAACAGTAAGATGTTTAAATCCAATATAATCATAACCAGCTCAAAAGAAAATAGGCTATTGGACCTAGATAATGTCTTTTAGAAACTGTGGAACGAGTGGAAGGAAACGAATAATACCGAGTGTCCTCTAGTCTAATTGTATTCAACTTTCTCCCGTCAAATGGGGGGGTGGAGGGGTCCTCGCGTCGATGCATTGAGGTGCTAATAAGTTGCCAGATGGTTGTTGGTGACAGAAAATGGCCAGAAGCAGCTGGGAGCGTCATTAAGTAATAATGTGGGAACGCCCTGTCCAAACAAAATCAAATGGTTAAAATCTAATCTGTCAGAAAGAGAACTCGATTCGATAATACATTATTAATCTTGAGAGGTTAGCGGTCCGATGACATTGTTAGTAGGGTTACTTTGTTGGGTCCAGCATGTTCTGTGTGATAGGGATCATTAGCTCTTACAGGACAAAGGTAACCTATCAGCAACCAAGCAAAATGTATTGATTAAATTCAGTAATAGGCGAATGGAAATAAGGAAAATTATAAACTATAGGCTATGTATTATTGGGACCTCAGTTGTAAACATCGTTCACATTTCTAAATTGATGTTGTAGTACTATATGGATTGACACCAGCTCCAATAACTAAGCCTCACTAGAATAGGAAAGGTACATTTAAGAGGATGATATCGGCAGGTTTTACGTTCAAAGACTCATAAAACATAATTACATTAATAGTATGTAAATTCATGATTCTATAAATAAAAAAACACCAAGTCATTCTTGGTAAATTCACGTCATGTGACATTGGATAGGCTATTTAGTAGCTAACGTCTGTAACAAAGCTATGCTTATGGTTGAATTGGATATGTCTAGTCGATATTTATTTTAAATACATTTTGGCCAATAATGCATTTCTGCAGGGTAGGAGATTGGAAACCCATGCATGGATAGCAATGTGCGTCCTGTATTGCAATATGACAGCGACCTCTATAGGCGACAACACGATGTTTAGGGAAGATCACGACAACTTTTGACATCTATCACCATGTGTGTAGCCTACATCGAAAGAATATAAACAAATAGAATTGAAAAATAAAATAGTGTTCTAAGAAGAAGACAGTTTAAATCGACATAATTATTATTAATAATATCATAATTATTATGATAATATATAAACCATATGCAACAAAAAGTGGTCATATTACAAAAACAAATCACTTAATGTCCAGTGCTATAAGGGCTGTTTCAAAATGCATTTGCTCTTGTCATTGTATAAAATCAGATGTTGGGTTTGAGAAGTTCAAGAGGCTGAATTGAAAACATATAGAATTGAAAACATAAGCCTACTTGATTAGAGCCAGGGACAGAACTTTGTGGGCCTCCAAAATGTAAGCAAATAAAGGGAGAAGGCCTACCTCTTCACAGTCCAGTACGGTAGAATTATGTCGTGGAATATGACAGCGTAATGCAAGGGTTAAAGGTGATTTTATTTTTGGTAAACGTTGACTTATCACAGGGAAAGGAACATTTATGAGTATGTTGATGTCGATTCGCTAAACAGTTTCGCATTTGGGTCTGTTAATGAACAAAGGTCAGCGGGGGGGGGGGGGGGGGGGGGGGGGGGGGGGCAGGTTAGGGTCATTAAGTTATTTGAGGCTACATCTGAAACAACTTGATTTAGCAGCACACACAACTCAAACAAGCCTACTCTTCTCTTCAGTCCTCCGACACTGATTCATGTAGGCTAGTATTTGGAGATGCGTGTGACTGCTGCATGAATACGTTATGAAGTTCCTATCGCCCTGGTGAATGAGGAGATAAAAGGACCAACCCTGCAGCTGTGACTTGTCATAAATGCAAAAACAAAATAATATTTCAACAAATGAGGACTGAATAGTCAAACATCACAGGTCACATGTTCAGCCAACATGAGCTGAAATATTCTGATGGACAAAAGGGGCTACGTCCATGTAATCAGGGCAGGTGTGCAAATTTCATCTTTGCCTCGACATTTGCACATCAAATCTTCTCATGAGCTTTTGTGGTTGAAATTAAATAACCTCCTGGTGTCCCATTTATTTCTTTTGTAGTGAACCAGCATGAGCTTAGTAGAGGCTTTTGCTGGAGGCCATAATATTGTGTTTCCTTAATATATACCAAATTATTCATTTAGCATTGGATGTACAGTGAATTGTCTAATGAGTTATAAACAGGGTTGGAACCTATAATTAGGCTGTCACTTCCAGCAATTTCCTCATTTCGCCCCGGGCCATAATGCAAGGAAAAAAGGAGGCACTGATATAAAAGAAGACCAAGCGAATGAATTAAAAGTAAATATAGATGGTCCATTATGAATGCAGAAGTAATTGATCATTATATTAATCGCCTTTTAAAACAATATACAATAGCAAGTGCATCAAAAGCACGATTATGAGAAAATAAACAGTGATTATAATCCTAATGATAATACTTACAGTTTTAGATTCAAATCAGTTATACAGTGAAATTCACATTAACATTAGAAAATATCTATCAATATATGTTTTTTTGTGATAGAAACCAAAAACAACAATACATACTTTAAAAAAAAATGCTTATCTAAAATAAACCTTTAATGTTTAATTGTATTATTATAGTATTTCCTAACGAAAAACTTTAGATGCCAATGCTTATTGTAATGGCATGGAAATGATATGGGTGTGCTGCTACTTTGGTAAAATAATAATATTGGGAGACATGAAATTGTTCAATATGCAAAACCAATTTGTTGTTAGCCCTCTAACAATTTCACATTCTGTCATGGGCTGTGGTCCTACACAAAACAATGTATTTTGTTGCTAAACAAGTAGCATCTCCCCATGCTGCCTAAGACATGTCACAATATAGCAGTCTATTCATGTCGCTGTTATATTGTGCAGTGAGATAGAGAGAGGTGACCACAGAGGAAAGTTTATCACTGTCTTGTCTTTTGGCAGAAGCAGGCCATTCACACACCCTCTGCCCTATAACACAAACGTCTTCCCCTCTTCCCCCCCAAAGATCTCTCTTGTCTTTTTGAAGATGCCGCCGGTATCTCTGAACCCCTAATCCATTTATCTAGTTTCATGAGTGCGTTGGTTGAATACCGACACAATAGTCCAGCCCAGCCGGGAACAACAAGTCAGGGAGTCCAGTAGTCACACAGCCACAATTGCTTTACAACATGTTCAGTTGACTACTTTGCTGCTCCTTGTTTCAAAGACACAATGGGCTGAATGGGACGGATGCCTTGGTCACAGGCTTTTCTTTCCAGGAGCGACGGGTTGCTGTAAAACATGCCACAGGAAGAGGCTTGACTCTGTCGGAGGGGGCTCTCATGGCTCTCTCACAAAATAGCAACACGAAACTGGCCGTTGCTGACGACTCACTCTCCCTGACGACTCAGACCCTGCTGACCAGACCAGGCTGGGAATAAACAAAGGGGAGGTATAAGAACACTTTTCTAGCAAATAAAAGCTACATTCTTATTTTGGATCGATAAAGAGAGCTGAATTTGAGGGAAAGTTTTCTCTATCTGAGACCAGCACAGGCATTCTCAGAGGAAATGGAGCTGAAAAGCACATATACATTGCCAAGTGGACAATATGCTTGTTTGGACCCCTGTCAAAGCACACTGCCAAATATTGTGAACTAATTAGTTGATCTAATCTTAGATATTTTCACCAAATCCAATATCTGGTTGAAATACTGATCTTAGAGGTTATTTTTTTCTTTTGACCTCATATCTGTTGATTAACATTCTCACATTGGGCCTATGCATGTCTATTGTTGCTGTTCAAACTTAGTGAAAGTACAACACTTGTATAATCCTCACGTTAATGAATATAACCAATTAATACATGTCTAGAGCACTGTCAGGTTCTCCAGAACTATCTGTGCTGATAGGCTCCACCGGAACTAAATTTAGAACCTCCTTATGATGTTTCCCCCGCGCTCAGCCTCTTGGAGGATGCAAAACACGCTGCCTTCATTATTCTACTTGTGGATCATGTTCTCCAGGAGGGTAGTAATGATGTGTATTTATAGAAATCCATTCTTTCTCTGTAATTACGTGGCCCTCAAAATGATTTTTACATTTGGCAGAATTGGAGACGTAAATCAGAAAGACTGTGAGAGATGTCTTTGAAGTAGTAGCTGAGAAAAAACCCTCAACACAATTTGACAAAAGTTGTATCTACTGTGTTACTCCGTTGGTTGAGCTACTGTACCACTACGTCTTGCTGGCTGTTGTTTTCAAGGGACACCGTCCAGATTTCATTACGACACAAGTCCTCCAAGCACACATAGGTAGCACATAACAAAGAGAATAGTTTGACCCTTACTTGACGCTTCTATTGTTTTTGCACACTGTATAATAAAGAGCAGACTGAGATTGGAGGGCCTCACCCCTTCGTGAAAATTTCCACTGCGACAGATAATAAAGTCTGACTTTCCTCCTCTCTCTTCTGATGCGATGCCATTGTGGTTTTGGGCTAATTCCAGAGGGCTGTACAAAGGGAAGCGGAGGCATCTGAAGTGTCATTCTACAGCTGGGGCTGAGTAGGAGAATTTCCATTTAGCGGATGCTCTCAGCCACTCTAAGCACATGTGCACAGCAGAAGGTGATATCAAATGAGGTACTCTTCCCCGGCGGCATAGTGTATTTTTTACCATCGTGGTTCACGTCGCTTGGACCCATCCAACTATAAAACAGTGTCCACTTTGGTTCAGCATATTGATATTTGCTGAGAATTTATGAGGTCAAGTCTAAGGATTCATTTTTACAGACTCAGGTGAGATGAATATGGTAATTGACCCTGTTCTATTTTAATTCAGAAAAAAATGTGGTTTCAGGAGCATATTGTCTTGAAACTCAACTTAGTCATTGGCCTGGACTACTTTATATTACGTATATAAACCCAAACATACATATTTATCATGAAATTACCACGATGAACAGCCTGAAGCTCAGTTTATGAAACCTTCCATTTTTGTTTAAGAGATGCCTACTTGAGGAAATAAGGGTATATATCACTTGTCTTAGTGGAGGCCATGACAATGCCTGAAAATGTTCCCTCTAATTGACGACACTACTGTGTATCCCACGCTGAGGTCCTGCCAACACTGAAACAGTAGACAAGTGAACACAAAGACAATGTGTGGGACCATCACTTCACACCAGAACTGTACAAAGCCAAATAGCCCCAACGAGGACAAGGCTACCCTGCAGTAATACATTTCCCCTCAGTGTGAACTGGTGCCCCTGTCCTCACGCCTGCCACTGTCTGCACGTCCCATGTAATGTTACCTCAAGCACATGGTGTAGAATGGAGGAGATTTCAACATGAGCCATGTCAATTGTTAACTAGGGGACTAGCAGTACTGTAGGTCCTGCCAAGTATTCTCTTCAGTCCACCTCCTTAGGCCACCAATGAATGTCGATGCGAAGGCAATGGTTTCTGGCATTATCCCATATATTATAATATGAATTGGTGTTATTTTAACTGTTAAACCACTTGTCACAAACATGGCATCGATCTGACTGGTGTTCTAAGGGAATGTAATTGACCACACTTATATTGTGACCAAACTCTCAACTTAAGTTTCGCTTCTGCATTTCAGTCATGATTGGAGGTATCCCCGAGGCAAAGATTGTGGGTTTACTGTATAAGTTTGATTATTGAGACCATGTGAATGATATGAACAAAGCATATTTCTGTAGCAAATCATGTTCACATCAAAGTTTAAAAATACATATCCCCATCTTGAGGAAATGCCATCACATTTTACTGTGATCTGGTAGACACATCTGCCACCAATATTGTCCAGCATGTGGTCAACTCTCATATATGCTTCATCTCCGCGCCAATAACAGAAATACAGTCACTTGCACAGTGTACAGGGGTTCATCCACAAGGTATGGGGTTAATCTATGTAGATAAGAGAGATTTATACCCATGGAGATACAAAAGCCAATGCTAACGTCAAAGATTTGCTGTGAATGGAGAAATGATCTGATCCATATCTCGGTATGGGCAGTAACAATGACTGAGATAGATATCAGTGTATCAGTTTGTGGACAATGACAGTTGATAAACTATTTGGGTTTTAATATGCATCCATTTAGTTCCAAAACCTGCTTGGCTCTGTCCATAGAAAAATGTCGAAAAACTTTGGATAGCGTAGACAAAACTGCCTCAAAAATAAACCGTAACACACACTCTCGTAATAACCTATGTGAAAACATATACATTGGTGAGCGCAATGTGTATTTATCCATGTATTAAAATTTAATAAGGTTGTCAATCTGTGCACAGCTTGTGTGTTCCTCCTTTCCAGCAGTTTGGCGCCAGAAGTCAGTAGGCCACCGCACTGAAATCTGTGTACAGTGCCTTGCCTTTTAACTAAGATTAGTACAGTTCTGATGCGCTGCAGCCTTTAAAATATGTATCAAAGCTGTTGAAATGCCAGCAGTTGGTATGTGGCAGGCAGGGGAGCGGAGGATTGGACGATGAAGTTATACCAACTTCCAAGTCCCCCAGCAGGCTGTCCTAGCCTGTTGTTTGCCGGCCCAGCATTCGCAATCACTGGTTCTTCACACAAAAAAGAGGAAGAGAGAGAGGGGGGGGAGGTGGTGCTGGTGCTATCTGCTGTCTCTGTAGCAAGGTTTTCTGGCACATTGATTGCTCGCTCTCCATCTCTCCTCAGGAAGCACTGCTGAGAAAATCTTTATGAACTCCCGGGCCCGTCGACGCTGCTTAAAAACCTGCCAGTTTAACAGCTGTGTGTAGAGCTCCAGCCCTGGATAAAACACTTGGAAGTGTATAGCTTACACCATAGGGTGAGTCTTTATGAGCCCTCCCGTGTGGAGGCTGCTGCTGTGGGTGTTAATTGGCAGACTCTGAAGTGCTGTATACCTGCCCTTCATAATCCGGACACAGGCGGTGGCAGCGGGGAAAACCAAACGTTTATCCAACACCAGCCCCGTTGCACTCACTCGTCCGACTGACCTTTCTGACTTTGCAAAGAAAATAAAGGCTCTTTCCCGATAAAGTATCAATTCAACCTCCAGCGTGTACAGAATAACAAGGCTCTCTGTTCTCCCCATCCCCTACCCTGGAAGAGCCCCAGCCCCCCCCCCTGTCCCAGGCCTGCTGTTTAGCAGCTTGGCCCTGCTGCACCATGGTAAGAAAATAAACACCAGTCCAGCTGAAGACCCTGGGATGCCATTTCCTCCTTTCAGTTTTGTTTTTCCTCTGTGTCAGAAAAGGATTGTTAGGGGACACAGGGGTAAACCCCACCAGTCCTACTGTGTGATCAAGCATTGTGCTGACTCAAGGTACTGTAAGTGGTCTTCAAGTTAATCTTCTATTTAAACGAAGGCAATGCCGCATCCCTCAGCAAAGTGTGTAAGCAGAGAGTGGCGAAGAGACACAGGTCCTGTAGGTCTTCTGCAACACAGGTTGGAAGCTTGTAAACTTCTGCTGACTGGAAGCCTGTACAGCACAATAACACTAATGGAGTCATTTTCCAATATGATTTCAGCCATTTTAAATAACATTGGTTGGTCAGCATGATTACAAAAGGTAACATATACAGTCAAGTGACCTTCCAGCTGCCTCTAATTCACTCTTTCCTATTTGCTATTTACCAGTTTCCTAAACTCTCATAAACATTTTTAATTACTCGTATTAGATGCTAATGAACGTCTCAAAAACTATGCTAAATGGTTTCCACTGACTAGATTGTCCATGAAAATAAATAAATCTAACAGAGGAAACCGTACCACCGGAGCTAAACTTTGTATAGAAGGAGAGGTGATAGAGTAGGTGTCTGTAGAACAAATAGATGTTGTCACTAAAAAAGTTATGAAATCCTTTGGCATCATAAGGAAAATCAAACCATTCTTAAACCAATCATGTTTTTATTCCTTTACTATAGTCTGATATATATCCTTACTTAACCTATTGTAATATTGAATTGGTTAGTACATACTCCTCATACCTGCATACATACTACAAACTGTATTTACCAGAGTTGCCACTGCAGTAGCAAGCCCAGGGGGCCCTTGTGCAACCTGTGTACATATGTGGTGTTACATAGTGGGTAATGGGTGCAGGTTACATCAATACTCAGATGCTAAACTGCATGTCGTTGTCCAAGTACTTGCACTCTGTTCAATGACAATAAAGTTGAATCTAATCTAATCTAATCTACATGCAATGTTCATGAGCAATACATTTTAAACTCTGTGCAATATTTCTTTTTTTGTGTGTGTGTGTCTTTTTGTCCTCAACTGTTGATTATACCGTTGTAGACAATGAAGGGTTTATCTTTTGGGGGAAATGCATCCAGTCTATGGGCGTGTTGTTGTTGTTGTTGTTGTTGTTGTTGTTGTTGTTGTTGTGGTGTAGGGAGAGTGGTGTAGAGTAAAATACTGTTTCAGATGTTTGAGAAATTCAAAAAGCTCCAGCTCCTAGAGTGGAAACAAACCCTCCAGACCTCCCCCCCTCTGTCCTCACAAACTTTGGGGCCTCACCCAAGCTCTCGTCTGGGGTCCCCGGGACATCAGAGCAGGCCCTGGTTGTTTGGAACAAATAGGAGACTGGGAGGGAGACAAGGCAGAAGAGGAACAGGCCGCAAAACCTGTCCATGAACCTCTGCACTCAGCAGATTTTAGCCATATGACAAATTGATTTACTATGAACTACATCCCATCCAACAATTACTGCATACACTGCACACATGAAAGTCTCATTAAAATAAACCATCAGCACATACCAGCGGATGACATGTATGACTAGAGACAGCTGATATGGAATGTCGAAAAAATACTGAGAGGAAAGACAAGGGAGCTTGGATAAAGGAACCATAAGGTTTCCAGATGATGAGACTCAGCTCACCACAATCCGCAGAGAGGAGGCAAACACACGCCAGTGTCCCCTGTATGCCTTCCCTGTCCATCCCAAAATGATTGTAAACATTATTTTTCTAAAAAGACCCCGGGGGGGCGCTTGTGTTTATTGGATTCCACTACCGAAGGAGTGGTATTCGGTAATTACCAACAGATCATGTATGGTTAGTCAAGAGGTTTTTGAGGACTGATTTCATTCCTGATCGTGAGGAGCTAAACTAGCTTGGACAAAGTTCCAAAGTATGTCAATTGAATACCGGTGCACACACTGTTGTGCTTATTTATGCTTCTGGGTTCATTAGGACATAGTTTGTCATTCTTTAGTGATTATCAAACGGTATAAAACATCTTGTATCTGAGGCGATACAAAAAAAAGGAGGCACACTGTATGAGATCTGACACATAACCATTGTAAAAACAGAGCTGAAGCCTCAAAAAGAAAATAACCGATAAGCCCTTTTTCCCCATCCGCTCCAGGCTCAGCCAATAGAAGATGTGTTTATATCTGCATGTTATTTTGGCCCCGAGGTTACGTTTTTGAGGAAATCCACATTGCTTGAAATCAGCTAATTATTTACTGTATTTGACACCAAACAAATCCAACCTCTCCCCGTTTACATAAAGCAGGCCTCTCTCTCACTAGTGCTTGGCCAGATGAAACATTGCATGTGTCACATAAAGCACATTTCCCTTTGTGTCTTGTTTCCATCCTTCAAGGAATACTTTATTTTGTTTGAAGTCACATTTATTTTACCTGCATATCAGCTTCAGAATTGATTAGGCCTTCTTACAAACACCACTGGACAGTGTTGGTTTTACACAGACGTGTGGGACAAGTTCCGTCACTTGAGCCACTGAAGAAAGGGATGCTTTGACATTGTTACCCAACGGCATTTCCCTAAGGAATAAGAGTAAAAGCACAAAGTAAATACACAGGCCTTTCAAAAAAGGCATTTAACTCAAACACTTACATCCTAACCTCAATAGTGTCTTAAATAGGAAACTTTGGATTTATTTTTACTTTGGATCCTTGGTGGTTTGTAACCTTTTCCCCTCTGTTATTAATTGGAGCATCACCACAATGAGTTTGGTAATCCCTTCTGCTGCTGAAGCACTTTCTGAAATTACATTACAGGCACAGACAAAGACCATATGCTAGAGAGACCTACTTGTATGGTACTAAGTGTTTTGTTCTAAAATGTTTATCTTTTGAGAGAAGAAAAAGCAAAGACCAATGGATGTTATTATAGCGACATTGTTTGGTGGATGTTTGATCCTTAAAAAGGTGGCCATTGATCGAAAGATATTGAATGTCATTGTAGGCTTATTTGCAATGGCAATAGGATTATAATACAGTTGGTTGATAATTATCTAGATTTAGTTCAGTCATTAAAACATGGTCATCCATTGAGATACATTTGGTGTACGGCATATTTATTTTTGCAGTGCCATCTCTACACATCAAGTACTGCTGTCTCTGACTTCCTCAGTGATGAAAATGTTCTCTTTGAGTGACAAAAGGACACATACTTGGACTAAATCGGCTTCTAATTAGATTACACTTTTTTTCTTATTGTCCCCTGCTGAAGAAGGTCACCCTCTTATTATTCTTGTTCTCATTCGTATTCTTTAGTGGTCTGATTTATTGTGTTTTACAAAATGTGTGTGGAGGACGGGATCAAGTTTAATGATGGAATTTGTCACGTATATTTACAAAAATATGGGCACTTGTTATTAGGTCATGTTAAGTCACCACGGGAGAAAGAATTAATATCATAAGTATTCAAGTATGTCAACAATTAACAGTTCACTCAGTCTGGAACAGAGTGCTATCTAAACAATGAGGACATTGTTATTTTCGTAAACCTGTTGACACAAGTTGTTGAAGACCATATTATATCTCGGACAGCTGTTTCACCATAAATATCTGGAGAAAAAGAAGATCATGGCTAGGTCTCAATAAGATAATGATTACACTGTGCTGTGACCTGCCACTAAAAGCAAACAATTATGAAGAAATAATTTGCCGGTTGACTACCAGTGGACACAAAGCCAGTGCAGTTCTTTCATAAGGGGGACGTCACACTGTTTAACTTTTTGTAAACAAAACAATTAACGTTATTAAAAAAGACTTGATCTAATTGTACAGCTGGCTCATAAACACAAACAAAAGAGCATATTTCCACGACATCCACTGTGCTCGATTGGACAGAGGCTAGCTCTGCTGAAGTCCATCCTTCAGTCATGGTGAGGATGGGAGGTGGTGAAAAGGGGGAGCAGGGAGCAGGAGGGAGGGAGGGAGGGGGGGTGCTGGTTCCCATGGCGTTCCTGCAGACACATGCTTTGTTTGCACTCAGAGAGTGGCCCCCTTTGCAGTGTAGTCAGATACATGCTTGAGGTTGCATTGGTGGCATTCTCCTCCACATCGGGCAGCATTCATTCAAGCATGCCACAGCGCTGGTGTGGCCAATCCCGGCTGGAGGCTTGCGGAGGAGAGTTGTGCTGAAAGCTTAGGACACATACCGCAGCTACTCTCTCAGAGAAAGGGAGCCTCATTTCCCACAGGGCTCGGCTGAAAGCTACACCATGTTCCACAAGTACAACATGATGAAAGTGAACTGGAACGTATTGTACTGCCACCGAAGGGACAGCCTTGTGATGATCTTCTTTAAGCTTCGGATTCTTTCCCCTGAGCTGTATATATTTTGCGACGCACTGATCAATCGATTAATGGACCATTACTTGTAGAATAACTATGGAGTTGACTTGTAGAATGTCCACCAGTGTGAGCCACCATCCTCATACCAGCATAATGCAGGCCCATTTTAAGTTCTGGCGAATCAACACTACTGTAGATGACACACCACAAACATAGTGTTGGTTCACCCTTTTCCAACTGTTAATTCAATATATAGATACTATATGTGTCTGTGACTCCACGGTGCAGAGAGAGAGAGAGAGAGAGAGAGAGAGAGTGAGAGAGTGAGTGTGGGCCCACTATATCACTCACATGAGCTTTGTCTTAGCCACATTTCGGAAAGTTGTCTCTGGGGTCAAAAGCACCCCTTGACATCACATGTTAATGAGGCCAGCCCTCTAAACCCCATGGCTAAGTACATCTGGCATCCTCTCTCTCTCTCTCTCTCTCTCTCTCTCTCTCTCTCTCTCTCTCTCTCTCTCTCTCTCTCTCTCTCTCTCTCTCTCTCTATTGCACACACACACACACACACACACACACACACACACACACACACACACTGACTTGTGTTTACATGGGAGCAGGCTGTCGATTAGTGAGTTGGGTGGTGAAAAGCCCCACACTAGTGTCCTTAAAACAAAATGAATGGGGGATGGAGAAGCTGACATCTCCATCTGGAAATTCTTTAAATTTCAATCACATCACTGTAAGGCAAACACCAAGGTATGTATATCTTACGGTAAAAGGATAGTTCCATCAAATGAAAAACTATTTACAAATCATATTGCTTGACTTGAGTAGTTTTAGGCATACTATTGGGAGCATTCCTGAGGGTCCACGCACTTTCCCACTGTTTTGAACACAACAATACTAAAGCTAGGCTGTGATTTGAGACATACATGTGTTGATTGAGGAGTAGCAAAACCAGCGTGCACAATATCTACATACATTTAATCAGTTTGTACAGCAGTCCTTTTCCTTGATAACTATGGAGAACCAAACTTGAAGTCGAACAATGTCTTTACTTATTGCAACTATAGTCTGTAACAGTTTTGGTGATGCTAACTTTATTTAATAAAAACTGATACATATATATATATATATATATATATATATATGCCTGTATATTTTGATGTTTGTCCTACAACATGTCTAACTAAAATGCAGCCTCTGTGCAATTGATCTCCACCTGAATGAGGACCTTTTTCTTTGCGAGAGAAAAGTTTCTTTCTCCAGACACATTTAAGCTTGAAGAGTTGTGGCTTTAACTCACATTCTCAGCCAAACTTCTTATACATATTTGCAAGAAATCAAAGCCTCTTTGTGGGAATGGGTTTAATCCTTTCTCTGGCACATAAAGGATGTACCTTTAAACTTGCTTTCACTCCAGTGACAACCATGCAAATTGCTGAGAGGTAGGATGCCATCTCATTGACATTGTTTGTTCGAAAAACATAGTGGAGGGGAAAGGTCTAGTCTTAGGCATTCCAGAGAAGCCCTCCCCTCTGTGAAGTGGCTAGATGAATTGTCACAAGCTTGTTATTTACCATTAGTTTCTAACATTTCTCCTTCTGTTGCCAAACTAATTCAATCTTTTGGGGGTAATCTTCCAGTGTCCCTGGGAGGTTTGCTGGGGTTCTTTTTTTTGGCAGCATGAGACCTGACCCAGTTTAAATACTCATTTCTTTTTCTCAAGATTGTCCCCCCCCCCCATAATTACCACACTGCTCTGAATCTATAAACACTTAATTTAGGCAACTCGATTAATCAGAAATGGAAATGGTAATTGTAGAGAGCTTCCTTAGCTGCGCGAGACGTGTTTATCAGAAGTTATTATTTATTATTTCATTAGGGGGACACGTCACTGACCAGTATATTCTACACACATATCTGGCTAAAATGAATCCGTTTCCATACAGTTTATACACTTTGAAGCCCCATATATAAATATGTAGATAGAGATCCGAGGAGAACCTAAACACTGTTAATTACCCTTTTTTTTTAAAAGAAATTGTACAGGTGGCAGCTTTATCACAAGAGAAAGTTCAATAACAATGTGTCAGAAATGATTAGGGGATGAGCTACATTTGAGGAGTACTTAATTACAGGGTTTAGATTTTCAGGTTTGATAGTGTTCATAAACGCATATATAAACCAAATGTACCATAGATAACCTGCTAGCTAGTACCTAGGTGCCTTAGTAACTAGCACCTATATATATATATATATATATATATATATATATATATATATACAGCCAATTATCAATTGTACAGCAAACCTTTAAGTCCATGACATATAGCGGTGAGACTTAAGTAGCCTAGTAAATTGTGATGATGTTATTGAACTATTGTATGTAAAACATTCATTATAGATGTGGTGGCTTGTGGCTCTCTACTTACTGTAGCACGATGTAAAGCTTTGTACACGGCTACTATAGAATACCAATTACTACTGGGTGACAAAATCAATGTCCCATGTATGTAAACTGCAAGTGAAATTATAATGACATTGTGTAGAACATTGACATTGACGTAAGTCCAGAAGATAAATAGGCTACTAATCAGGGCTAACAATTGATTCTATTCTGGCTATTTACCTTTCTATTGTTAAGTGTTAAAGTCATCTTGTCGGTGCTACCTAGTGGATATTATCCATAGGTGCTTTGTTAGATGCAACTATAGTCGCACTATTAAGTCGCCCTAAGTTCTGGGCCCAGGACAAGTCCGGACGGATTGTAATGGCAGCTAGTGCTGAGGCACAAACATGTATATTTTCAAGCCTGCAAACTGTGACACTTTAAAAAAAAATGTGAAAAAATACTTTCTTGTGCAATATGACAACCCTAGTTGACTATCTGTGCAGTATAGTACAGTGGATTGTGTACATAGCCTCTATTGATGTAAACCAGCTCTTTATCTTCTTGTGATTTTATGCATCTATGCTTTTTCCAAAATGTGTTTCTTTTTCCTTTCTTAAACACCAGGGGAGCCTCCCCTCCTAAATTTCGTTGTTTGGTACCTGTACTGTAACAATGACAAATAAAGTCTATCTATCTATCTATTAGTAACAGTAGACAAGCATGTTACCCCACTGACTGGTACTGCATACTGCAATGTGGACCCCTCTACTGGCTACTGAGCTCTGGTCAAACTTGATAATATTGTAATTTTTGGCATAGTATGACTAAATAAACTTTATTGATTTGGATTCAGGATGGTCAGCCATGGTTTCCCCATCACTTTTCCAGTGTATAGCAAAACATCTTTTATTTTGTATACATTGTATACATTTCTTCATAACTGGGTCAGATCTGAAACAATAACATATCATTTCACACTGTATTAGAATGATCTTTCAAACATTGCTCTAATATTCATGTTGACTTAAAAGACCCCAATACGGCGTCAATCAAATATCACATTGTAACAAGATCCAGAATTGTGCTCAGATCAGAGTAGGGAGCTGGTAACAAGCATATCCCTTTTGATACCAGTGTGACTAACAGTTTAATTTGGAGCAACCACTTCAAAGAGAGATGTGAGTATTTTCTACTACTTGCACCCCCATTGGGACCCATACATTATTGTATAACCATGCCTCCACTCTAAACATGCACTAATGCCATCCTGATTGCCTAATTTCTCATGTCAGCAACTTCTTCTTGGGAAAAAGCTTAGACAATTAGAGTAAAATTTAGCATGATTGTGACGGGATGTACTTGCTATGGCAGCTTGCTCTGCTCTAGGCTGGTTCTGGTTAAAAAGATGCAGTTTGTTCGCGTTTTCCAAAGTTCATCTGTAGGACATGTCAGGATGTGGCAGTGATCGGCAGGCAGTAAGCAGTTGCAGATAACATCACAGCTCCTAGCTAATTGAAAACATTTAGATCTTCATAACAACATGGAATCATGAGGGGTTTTGTCGACAATCTGTATTTGTGTGTGTGTGTGTGGGGGGTATGGGGTGGGGGCGGGTGGCCATGTGTGGTTACTAATATAATGTGAAAGGTTCTTATAGTGGTCTAGCATTCCTGGTGGGTGGATGGGCCAGTGGATCTGTGGGCTGTAGGGCTGGTGTATGGTTAGGTTGTTCTGTGGGCTGTGGGGCCGGGATGTGGAGGCTTCCAGCAGCACTGACTGCACCCCCTTCCCATCGGATGGAAGTCCAGCCTGCTCTGCACCTGGGCTGTTCTGTTGTCCCAGCCCGTCCCTGGTCACACAATTATTTCTCATTCTAACAAGAGGTAGCTGAACTTTTTGGAGGGATACATTCAGACAGTGAGGTAATATGAATGTAATGTGGCAGTGGTTGCATGAGGACAGTATGCTTATAGCAGAGGAGGAGCCCACTTTGTTAAACTGGTATGTGCTGGATTAACCCAAACCAAAAGTTGGGCTATGGGTGGGGAGAAGGCACACATGTGGTGTTGAGGATAAACGTGCTCCATTTAGTCTGCATAGTACATTTGTACCACAGTTTATGATGCAAAATCAGGAACTTAATAAAAACAAAAACCTACTTTGAGCCATTAGAGATGTGGTTCATGTGTTCTCTGGTCACATTGAGAACAGTTTTTTGGGCTGGTTTTTATGTAGAATGTTCCTTTTTAAACAACAGCATAGCAACAAACATGCTTCTCTTCCACATACACAATGTACAATAACACACCTACAAATCCTAATCAGAACAGAGGTCACCTAGCTCTACCCCCCCCCCCCCCCCCCCCCTGGGGGTCAGACCAGACAACTAACAATGCCAGAAGAAGCTACATTGAGACAATTACCTCAACAACATACATACAAACAAACAAATAATAATAATAATAAGTATATATATATATGTTTTTTATTTATTAAACCAAATACACACTGGAAGACTGAACACAATTCCATAGCACAAATATCAATACATATTTATATAAATGGGGACCTAACAACTTAAAGTTGATACAATCAATCCAGTAAGTCTATGCTACACAGCTTTATCTGCTAACCAAATCAAGAAAGGGCTCCATAACAGGTCAAATTCGACCAATTTATCCAAGCAGGAATGTGTTATTTTTATATTTTTATGTGAGTTCTGTTTGCAGGTATTGCACTGACATTTTCTGATTCACGGAAGTTGATAATTTATGCTGCCCTTTTGGCCAGGGTTCACTTCAAAAAGAGTTCCCAAATCAGAATGTCACCGTCCAGATTAGATAAAGGAGAAATGATTAATGTCTTAACAAAACAAAAACAAATAACAAAACCAAATAACAAGCTACTATAATGTACCAAAAACATCTAACCATGTTTTTCCCATGTTAAATCCAGACCTGTGTAGTCAGGCAGTTAGTGGCACTATCTGGACAATGTGATTTGAACATGTATGTATTCTCATCTGTTATTAGACTATTTGTCATACGAAAGCACTTCTCTAAATCAAACAAACGAGACGTGTAGCTGTACGTGAGCGAGAGCTGAGAGCATTCTGGTTTATCTTACCTTTGGACAAATAAACCATAATACTGACTAATAACTGTGCTGGAATGTGTGGAGAGCTTAACGTTTAGCCCTATGTTTCCAGACATACAGTGTAATGAATATTACGGGCCACTCCATATACACAGAGGGGTCTTGGTTTACTTTTGTACACATGGCCAAGGCCTTTAACTGCAATATGACCTTTGTGTGAGACAAGAGAATTCACTTATGTATAAATAATGTATGTTTAAATGGTTGAAATTAATCAACTGTAACCATGAAGTCATTTTAAAGAATACTTTTACCTTTGTGGTTTTCATTTGGTCAAATAGAAGGGTGTCGTTAACTTTCTCAAAAGAGTCATTCAGAAGTTGTGGGCATTAAAAACTAGTTTTAGTCTATTGGTATTCATAACAAAAAATATTGGTCAGCATACCAATATGATTCTTCACATCATTTTCATTAACATAGCAAAGTAATTTCATTATAATTTCACAGACAAAAGGGTATAAAAAAAATCCATAAAAGTAAAAGATTTGTGTCACTTTATGTTATTGAGAGAAGAATAGAGGAGAGCATAGCAGAGTTCCGCCTGTCTATTGCTAACAGCTGAAGCCAGGGAGAAGCCATTTTCTGCCTAGCCATAGCTGCCAGGCTTTCTGCTAGACAGACTGAGTGATAAGGCCACTTTAAAAGAGAAATCCCCCCACCCCTTCAGAGAGGAAATCTGCTTAAAATACCATGACTGTGAGTGTCTTATGGAGAATTTGATCACCAGTGGTTCCTTTAATAGTAATGAGTTCAGCACAGTGACTGTGTGCAGACCGACTGCATGTTACAAGCCTGGAGACCAGAAGATGACAGTGGCTGCCAATATTTTCTCCCTCTTCTGCAAAGTAATCGGACCACCCATCTCTTGCTCTTCCAGCATTGGATTACCAATTAGTGGTTTTGCTAGACATCATTTAATTGATGAATAACAGAAATGCTGGATTCAAATATAATTGTGGATAATATAGTGTGTGTGTGTGTGTGTGTGTGTGTGTGTGTGTGTGTGTGTGTGTGTGTAGTTTTTATGTTCAGTTTTGTCTTTATACAGTATCTCATGGAGTTGTGGGTCAGCACTGTGGACTGGATTATTTGTATATTTAATTTGCTTACTGTATATTCATTCATTTTCCAAGATCATTCACAATGGAAAGACTAAACTGCAGACTAAATGGAGACTTGACTAGGAACTTGACCTGTATGAGTAAGCCATATGCGTAGGTGACTAGTTTGAGTCCCTCCAACTAGGTTTGATAAGTGCTATCAAACTTGGTGGGTTGGGCTGCATTATACTCCAATCTTACTCCCAACAAACACTACTAATCCTACTAAATGGCAATGATTTAATTGTGTGTCTCCTAGCAACTCTTATGATCTTTGTTTTTAGACAGGCAGACAGGCACCTCAAGTTGAACTCGTTGAATGTTTGTTAAATTAAAAGACACAAGGAGTAAGCATTGGCGAAGGTAAATAAGGCACTTACTCTGCAACTGCAAAGTAAACCAAGCGAGTCATTCTTATCAGAGCTGATGAAAGAGTCATGGACAATGAATCATGTAGAATAAACAATTTATGAGCTTCTATCATATTCAGCCCAAGTGGTAGCCATTGCCATAGCAATCCATTATACTGTATTCTTTATCAAAGTGTTCCTTAATCTTCCTTTGTTGAATCATATCTGAGTCTAAATTAATGGCAAGCCAATGTACTGGTCTTAATCCAAAAACAAGCCTATTCATAATATGATGAATTAGTCACAATGTTGTGTGTCTCTTATCTCCTTCTGTGGAATACTCTAAAATGAAATGTCACCTGAGCTTACTTTATGTGCTAGTTGGTTACACTGCAATAACACAAGGCAGATTTCACCTTTGTGTGAGTACAGATGCTTATGTATACAGTAGATGTGATTTTCAAATGTTGAGTTTTGGCAGGGGGAATGGCAAGGTTGACAATGAGTTCAAAGTAAAGTGGGATCAAAAGAATGTTATGGGGAAAGTTTGAAGGACAGTACATAGGCTATGATCTAAGACAGTTTCCTCAGTAACCAAATGTACTGCACAGTGCAGTGCAAGACTTGAGCTACACCAAGTCCCTGTGCTTCAATTCCTAGTCCTCCATGACCTAATTCTCCTGGGGCCATAACTGCCATAACTGCCTGTCAAAGTTTTATGAAAAGTATAGAAACAAGCCGTTATGTGGTGTGAATGTGTGATGAATAACAAAGGTGAAGATATTTGTTGTGGAGTGCAGAGATGGGGATGTTAGGGAGGACACATAGAGGTCAATGCAGTAGTAAAACAGTGACACATGCAATACGATGAAATTCATCATGGCATCAAGCTCAGCCCAACTGTCAACAGCACCGGAGGGTCTTGGGAGTCTCCAAAAAATGAGGGGAAACTGGGTAGAAGAAGGCTGAGTTTGTAACAGTTTCTATTACACTGCCGAAGAATTTGCCTGGGAGCTTGGCTTGACAGATTAGCCCGGTACCCAGACGGAGCAGTGCATTGGTGAAACAAGAGCTACTTTTATGAGGTACGTAACACAAACCCGGGGTAGCCACGGTAAGACTGGAAAGCGATCCCTTGATGAAAGTGAGGGCAGTGCTCCACCTTTCATGTTTCCATAGGTTTTATTTGGAGCGCCCACAGACGGAGCTGCAGACAGAAATGACAGACAATTAAGATTGCACAAAGGCAAGGGAAATTCAGTATCGGGCTACATGACCCCTGCTTTGCCGGCAGTATTTCAATGCATATGGCCGCCTTTTGTAATAAAATTCTTAGGAACCTGTGCAAAAATAAGGGCCCTAAGCTTCAGCACTGGGTTAAACATGCCGTTATATACCTGGCGGATTCCTGTTTTAAAACCCACCTCTATGCATCAAAGAGCGAAAGCAATAGAGGGGGATTAATGTGGAAATAAACCTTGGGCTTTCTACATATCAAAGACCAGATAAGCTTATGAAGTTTAATTCATATGTTTTATTCCGCCAAAATGGCCATTTGTGATGGCTGTCCTGTCCCAGCAGAGTGATAGTAGAGCGATAACGACCCAGCGCCAACACTTCCAACTGAATCCGTTTTAAGAAGAGAACTGGCTTGAAAAATATAAATTAACCTCACCCCGCCAGGGAAAAGGGATTCTCTCATGAATGTCCATGGACAGGGATTTCGTCACTCCATAACTAAGACATTCCAGTTTTGTGCGAAGGTATTATATACAGTGACTCCAGACAGAATAGTACATTTGGGCAAGAAACATCTTAGTCTGGCATCAGAATTTATTTTCAGACTAATATCAAGGGCAAGCAGGTGCGCTTCCTTGGTTTTCATTCTGCAATTTCTTAATCTTGATCTCTTTACTTTCTCCAACCCTTGTGTGCGGGGGGGGGGGGGGGGGGGGGTGAACAGCGGGTGAACAGCCAGACATTTAAAATGTTCTAATATTCGACCAGCATTAGTATTGCATAGGCGTTTTATACTTTCTTATTGAACACATACTTCAGCCTTATAACGCAATGCAACTATTACAGGCATATTACATGTCTCTGAACACAGACAACGGGCAGGGGCCAGTGTGGCAGCCATACAGGAGAGGCAACAAAGCAGGTAAATGTTTTGGGGTTTTGGCAAAACCTAAAATCTAACATGAATCACCTGAGAAAGAGAGTCATGGTAATGAAAGATTCCTCCTTTAAAACTTCCTGATGGAAATAATCTTGACATGACTACTGCATTCAAAACAGTAGAAGACTACAACTACAGAAGAGTAAAGACTACTCCATCCCCAGTAAGAAAGTTACACAGCTGGATGGAAATGGCTTAGTACTAATAGCATTGTAGTTAGTGAACTTTAGAACTCAACCCCTTGAGCAGTTTCCCTTTAGTCAGGCCACCATGACAAGAAACATCTTTCTCATTGAACATGTAAATTATTACAAAATGTGCCTCTGCCCTGCTTTTCAACAGAGCACAGAGCTTCCATGATGACTTCGTTTTATTAGAAAGCCCCCTCATAAAACATACTGTTTGCCACCCTTGAGATTGTGCTGGAACAGCTTATTTTCCCCATCTGTTGCTTTTCTTATCTTTAATGAATTTAGTTAAATGAATTCATGCAGTAGCTTTAGTCTTTCTAGAGGCAGTTTATTACGTTAGATTCTTCAGATTTCTAGCACTGAGTGGGTGAGACTTCAACATTTATTACACACAATAGCAAAAAGGTCATAATTCCTTACTGACAACAACATTTGATAAACTTTTCACAACGAAATGAACCAACAAAAGTAGATATTCCAACTAATGTGTGTATATTATGTAAACTGAAGAGTTTACAGACATTGCTTAGAAACAGAGCTGCCAAGTCTCACGCAATCGCCGTGAGACTCACGCATTTCAACCAGTTCTCACGCTCTCACGCCGCATCTCTATTTCTCACGGCGAGAAATAACAATTGTTTTACGGGACTTTTATTTTTTTTAATTCCTTGAAAGAAAGCTACCGGACATGAGTTTCGTGGCATCTTTCTGCACGCGCGTTAACTTGAGTGATTGATGTGACTGATGGAAGAACCTGTGTTCACGCGACCTGCAAGAACGTAGCAAGCAGGGTTGCCAGATTGGGCTACTTTTGGTCACACTGGACGGGTGGATTCGGCAGCTTTTAGACCGGTTGGGCTGGACATTGTCAATTCCGTCTGGCAACCGTGGTAGCAAAATATGTGCATACATTACAATATCGTATCTGGTAGCCTACTGGACTGGGTTGCACCAATATGGCGTAAGTCATTACTAAATGCAGGCATGCAGTAGTTACTAAACCCCTAGTTGTTACTAGCTAGTTTGAAACTAGTTGTTTACTCATTTCGGTTGCACCACGCCAATCTTTTGCCAATCTTAGCTAGTAAATACTCAGTTTTGGTAACAGTTTTTTGTTTCTCTACTGTAACATAACCAGGTACATTAATAATAATAATAATAATTAATAATAATTACAATTTACAATACAAATACAACACAATTGGGGGTCCCTCCAAAAAAATGTGGGCGCGCTGCGCACGCACAAGATCAACCACCAAGCCCTCATTCTGACCCAGGAAAAACCCTGGTATGTACTGTATAACATGATAGCAATCTATGAGCAATGCACTGTATATAAGATGATGATCAAGGGTCTTTCTGCTGTTGACCAAGGAGTCCTGTTGATGGGGCCCATTTTACTTTTAGAGTCTGTAGGCTACTGTATTTGTTTATTAAGATTTCATAAATATGATATATTGTCTGAATTTTTGTCTTGTTTTATAAAATGTTAATTATTTCCATTTCTTGTGCTGGTTTATTATGAACAACATGTAAAATTGCAGGAAACTAGCACAAATAATTGGGTGGGAGAGAGGGGCCGCCGCTGCCAAAACGTGCACAGTTTTGGGTCGCTCCACCGCCAAAAAATCTCACTCCAAACTTTTGGTGAAACTTGGCAGCCCTGCTTAGAAAGAATGTGATGCCTATGAATCACATCCTTTTCTTTGACACATTCAAAAAGCAGTTTGCGACTCCTTTAAGGGCTCCAGCGCTATAGGAGAGCGTTATTAATGGACATAAGTGCTCTGCCAGTCCGTTAATCTTGACCACCTCGAACCACATCATATATCACACCGCCGAGCCCAACCCAACTTGGCCAGGCCTCGGAGATGAGCTGTATGCCATCTGCAGTCCATAAACACAATGTGGCACTTAGCACCGGGTTGAGCAAGATTTATCCCCCCTCGACTGCCCCATAATATACCGCACCCAACTTTCACCACAAGGCTATGGTGGAGATTCTGTGACAGCCATGGCCACCATTAACATCTCCTGCTTTCACTTACGGTGTAGTTTTTAAATATCTCACAAGTGGTAAATCTGTTTTGGGATTAATGGTCAGCAGCATGGTATTTGAACCCTCTCATCGCAGCCAAAGTAAATCTCCCACGCTCGCAGGTCAAGGGTAATCTTTCAAGATAAAACACATTACATTACAAGTGGATGGGAGGGTTCCAAACACGGTGGGACAAGATAGTTTGGTTGAGGTACATCATGAGCGATCGGATTCTGGGATCAAGTTCCCTTGTTGTTACGCAGCTACTGATTATTTTTAGGCACTGGTATTAACATGTTTGTGTCACTCTTAAAGTTCCTCCATGGCAAATGAAACCAATCAACAAATGACGCATGGCCGTATCTATTTTTGCCATAGCTTATTATCACCACATTTTACAGGACCCATGCAGACATCATCATCCCAGAGTTGTGTAAAAGTCAACTAACAATCTTAAGATTTTAAAAACAACTCATAAGTTTGAGTATCATAAAGTCTATGCCCCCCTTTATGAATGCAGTAGGTTGGCTCCTCTGGGAAATTGTTCAATGTTCTACTAACTTCGGTAGAGATCTAAATGTACTGGGGTGACAGGCGGGATTCCTGACTTTGCTGACCTCAGTGGCATAAAAACAAGATCTCTGACGGGAGGTCATAAAGACACACAGGTTAGTTGCGCTGCCACAGGGGTCGGCTCATTGGAAGGTCTCTAGAAGCCTTTTTATGATTCTAAAGTGCTAAAATAGCAACCCCCCCCCCCCCCCGCCCGCTCTGCCAATAAAATCACTTCTACCCACATTATGAAATAACTGCATGCAATGTAAACAAATATTTAGAAATATGGATATCAAACAAACAACGACACAACAATGGTCATTTTCAGCAAAAGCCACTGCCCTCCCTAAATCAAACTGCCCTTCCTTTGTCTAAAATGTGCCTTTTTTCCCCCTACAGTATGATGGTTTCAAATGTGTTTCTTACAAAGTAATTTGAGAGCAGTGTGGAAAAAGTGCTGTTGATATGATAAATATAGAACCATGCTATGAATAGAAAGAACAAAGGTCACAGAGAATACCGTTTTCCATCTGATATGATTTTCATACGGGACCATTGATATAAAAAATACATACATACATCTATGAGGGACTTATTGCTGATTCAAGTTAAACAACTGTCGAGGAAATGGCAATGATACCAAAGCTATTTGCCACTACAGCGTGTCATACTGTGCCAACGCAACCCACATGCAGCAGGTCTCTACAACCTAACCTACAGTGTACCACATTAAAGGTTAATTTACCTGTTTATTCACTGCTTGGTTGGCTGACCATTTACAGGGCGGTTTTAGTACATCGAAGTTTCAGTGTCAATGTGACATATTTCAGGGGGGAAACTATTTCAAAATTGAAACGTGGCGGTAATGGAGTCAGAGTGTCTGCAGGATGTAACTTGACATGCTGGTTATTCTGAGTCCAATCTGGAGCAGACACACAAGTTAAATTTAATGCACTGCCAATCATTGACTTTTGCTACCGTAATATCTGGACAAAGAACGTGTCTGGTTTTTAATTCGTTTGTCATTGACACTGATAAGTGTCGACCCCTCTCACGTATCAACAATTGTCCCCAATTTCTTGTACACTGCATGTTTTCTAATGTGCAAAAAGTGATTCTTCATTTGACCTTCATCCCAGGTTTAGGGTTAATAATGTTAAGTAAGGAATTCACAAAATGAGAGAAAAAAAAGAGTGATGAGTTGTCTGTGGGATACTGTCGGTCTGTTTGTTTGCGAAATGATGCCACTGTGGAAAAATGCAACATCAAGATGTCTGATGATTGTGCTGTATTACTCTACTGACTAATGCAATGATAAGGCATGAAGCAGAGAGGTGAAACTTTACCAGTGCAGGGTTGAGACTTGAGCATATACTTCTGGTGTTATGAAAATAGTGTTTGGATTATTATTATTATTATCAATTAAACAGTTACTGTTATTCAATTGACCCATTTGGACACTAGTTTAAATTAAATACGGCTATTAGTCTTATAGTTATAATCAATAGAAGGGACGTACATACAATAAGCATGTCCGAAAATCGGAAAACATGCGCCAAAGGCCATAATGTCATGTTCCCTTTATTGAAAATGTATGTCAGAAAGAACAAACACAGGACAGACTGGATGAAAGAGCATGCAGTCCCCAGGCATCTGGCTAAAAGGAGCAAGGATATTATACCTGGGCAGACAATAATACTATGTGGCCAGTAGACAACTAAAGAATTCAGATACAAAGGTTAGAAATGAAAGTGTTTCAACAATTATAAGACTGTGGTATTCTTTAATTCAAATAAACCAACTTACAGCAGCAGCAGCATCCCTCTTCACAGTGTTGATACGTACTGAGCTGGTCACCTGGCCTGGGGATTAGAATGCTAACAAGTTTACATTCTGCCCACAGCTTTTGAAATGATTCAATTTTCCTAATCTTGTTTAGCTTTAGAGTATGTGGCTTTGAGGCATTACGGCATCCTTTTTCAATCGTGTGTCCTTTCAGTACATTTGCATATCTACATTTTTACTGCAATTCAGGACAGACTCTGTTTCGGCCTCTATAAAAACCAACCTAAGAAGCTTCCCCGGGTCATCCTGGAGGCTTAATATATGTTTGATGTGTAGAGATAACCACCTGTTTTTTCCAGTTTCAGAAAAAATGCTAAACTGCCTCTTGATCTTAATAGGATAGAATGCAAGTCTTGGTAACTCTCATCCTCAGATGAAGAGAGGATGTTGAGCACATTTTTCCCCCAATTGCATGATTTAGACCAGCTTTTTGAAGAAAATAGTTCTACTATGGTTTTGTGACAGCATGAGTATGTTTCCACTTGCACTTTTTACCAACTCCCTACCATGTTTACACATAACCAGCTAAACAATTGAATCGTTTGTGATGTATATGCTAAAATCCAGTAACAGTAATTAAAAGTTTTGAACAGGCAAGTTTTAGGGCCTTTGTCAACCATTTTTACAGTACATTAAATCTGATAGACCCCTTTCATGCTAGCTACCCTACACAGAGTCAAGGACTACAATTAGTTGCAACATTTAATGTGCACTGATCTGAAAACTGATCTGAGAGCGCTAGAAGATTGTCATTTTACAGTAAGTGGCCCCTAGAGGCTGAAGTGTTAAAAGTCTGCATAGCATCTAGTTTGCTCCTCAGATTTTGTCTGGGGAAAACAGACGTGTACTACGGTGGCCCAGAGAGGCCAAAATAACAGCATGCTCACAAAGCAAAGAGCACAGTTCATGTCAATAGTTTATTTTTTCCTCTCTGGCACTGCAAGTTCACATGGAACATACTTCACATGATTGAAAGGAGAGCTTTCATGAATCAATAACAAATGTTTACATACCATGTGTAATGACGAGAATAAACAAATTATATTTTCAACTCCAACGTCTCGTCTCCAACGAGTCATTTGTAGTTGCCTACTGTCCATTTTTCTATGTTGTTCATATCATGTATCCTAGTTGGTTACAAATTAATACATTTCATACAGTATATGTGTCATAACATTGCTGTAGGCTTGGATAGTCCTTGATATGTGTGACATTCATGATCTGTGGGCTACACATTTTGATTCAGCTCCTGTGTGTGCATACTTGAGTTCCACTTACAACAAGCTCAAATCTTTTCCCATTAACAAACGAAAGCATGACAATTTATCTAGCCACTAGACAGTCTTAGAGAGATACAATTTGAATTCTCAGCACAATCCAGTCCAACTCCTCCTTCAGAACAGTAATGTTCTTCATTTAACAAATTCCATTTTAACCAGACCCTGTCATATTTTGTTTTCCCACCATTAAGCACCAACCTCAGCCTGACAAATGCTCTCTGCAGGACAGTGAATGCAGACTGTAGCTCAGAAAGAGCCTGGTCAACCGTGGGGGAAATTGTTTATACAACAGTGTATTTACAGATATTGCATATATTGTTGTTACAAATAGTATATTGTTGATTTTAATAGTAAAACGACTCGGATCAAGAGTTGATCCTTGTCGCAGTTTGCAGGCTTGAAATGTACACATTTGTGCCTCAGCACTACACCTGATTTTCAATCCAGCAGCTGCCATCAATCCGTCCAGACTGTCCAGGGCCCAGAACCTAGGTCTTTGCTGTGTTCAGGGCCTGGATGGCCCTGGGGTAGAAGCTGAGCTTCAGTCTGTTTGTCCTTGCGAACATGGTCCTGTACCGCCTGTTCGAGGGCAGCCGAGCAAAGTGTTCGTATCCAGGGTGGGATGGGTCTCTGGAGATCTTGGAGGCCTTCCTGAGGCAGCGTGTGTTGTACAGCTCTTCCAGAGAGGGGAGGGGGGCGCCGGTGATCTTCTGGGCCGTTCTCACGACTCTCTGTAGCGCATTCCTCTCTGCGGCTGTGCAGCTGGAGAACCACACGCAGATGCAGTAGGTGAGGATGCTCTCCACTGCGCAGCGGTAGAAGGCCACCAGCATCTCCTGTCTGATGTGGTCTTTCCTGAGGACCCTCAGGAAGAAGAGCCGCTGTTGTGCCTTCTTGATGATGGCTGCTGTGTTGTTCTTCCAGGACAGGTCATCCTGTATGTGCACCCCCAGGAATCGGAGGGTTGAGACTCTCTCCACGCTCCCTCCGTCGATGAGCAGGGGCTGGATCTCAGATTTTTTCCTCCTGAAGTCCACGATGATTTCCTGGGTCTTTGACTGGTTCAGCAGCAGGTTGTTAACCTTGCACAGCTTGCTCAGCTGCTCTACCTCATCCCTGTACTCCGCCTCGTCCCCCCCCCCCCGAGATGCAGCCCACCACGGTGGTGTCGTCTGCAAACTTTATGATGGAGTTGCTGGGGTGGACGGGGGTGAAGTCGTAGGTGTAGAGGTTGTAGAGGATGGGGCTTTTGGTAGCGCATTTCCACTTCCGGGAGGACAGTTGCAACTTGGGGGCCATCTGCAACTACCTGTTCTAATCCAGTTCAGTCTTCTAATGTGTTATTCCTTTGGTTCAGTGGCGTACCGCAAAATCCCGAGGCCCACCCGCAAGGTGGCGGCGGGGGCCCTTTCGCAACAGAGGTTAACTCAAAGGATGGGGCTTTTGGTAGCGCATATGCCTGAAGAAGATCTATGAAAGACCGAAAGCTCACGCAATAACATTGGATGAAGGATCATATGGAACGAGATTAACTAAGTGACCATCGGAGATAATTCACGGAACCTGTCAACATATTACTAGTAGTGGACCAAAGATCACTGGCTGTCCTTAAGGGTCATGGAGAGCTGTATAAAGTCAGTTTTCAGTTTCTTCGAACAGACCAGTTTGATGTCGTTTGACCCAACATGAACCACAACAGTTTTTGCCTCCTGGTTACGTTCTGGTGTGGCCGGCTGCTCAATGGAGGCCTCTGGGCAGATGTTGGTGACTTCTGGTTGGGGCAATGGGTGATGGAACAGTTGTTGGCTGGATGGGAGGAAGGGCAGCCACTTCCGGGAGGACAGTTGCAACTTGGGGGCCATCTGCAACTACCTGTTCTAATCCAGTTCAGTCTTCTAATGTGTTATTCCTTTGGTTCAGTGGCGTACCGCAAAATCCCGAGGCCCACCCGCAAGGTGGCGGCGGGGGCCCTTTCGCAACGGAGGTTAACTCAAACGGATGTAGCGGTACATTTATTTTAAGGCTGCATAAAGCCTACAGCATAGACGGTTGGCCTGGACAGCTATCAGCTACAGCGCGCTGGCCGTTTGCTCAGAATCATTCTGACACCGTATGTGTGACTGTGTGTGTGACATGTCCATACACAAACGGCAACAAGAACAGACCGACAGGCTACACACCACCCCGAGTTAATTTGATTAATAGATTAATAAATATCTCGAATAATATAAAATAATAGGCTATTCTTACCATTAACAATGACCAAAACGTCCTCTCCTCCTGGCATTAGTCTGTGCGAAGTCCTTCACTATGTAACATAGTTGTTTGATAAATCCATTTGACGTGCGCGCTGGCTTTCAATGCTGAGAATCGCTAGTCTGGAGAGTCTGTCCTGGGACATGGTGCTTCTCAGATAGCTTTTGATAATTTTGAGTTTTGAAAACGATCTCTCGGCCGGGTTAGCCGCTGCAGTAACACTGGCCTCCACAGCGGTGCAACAGGTGCATCCACGACGTTCGTCCCTGACTCAGTGCTAATTGCATCCCTAACCGCGTCAGTCGCAGAAGCTGCTTTGGGTCGGTTTGTGAGAAAATATGACATTTTGGGAAGTTTCGCTGCATTTTGTTACATTTTATATTGCTCTTGCCGTTTTTGCGCACCACTGAGGTACTTTCGCTTGCTCATTTTTCTGCAGGGTCTTGTGTCTCGCTGCCTAAAAAATAAATAAAAAATTGTATCGTAGTGCCGAGAGACGGGAGTCGGAGGCGGCGTATCAAATTACAAAGCTAAACGTTTAATGAAGAACATGAACGATTTTCAACAACACACTCAAGCAGTAACTGAATAAACAACTCGGGTACCACGCACTTAACTGTCCGTGCGGAACAATACTCCCAACCCACCGTGGGTGAATTATGTCAACCCACCACAGTATCCAATGTTAGGGGGCCCCCTAGAGGCTGGGGCCCCCCCCGCGGTGAGTCGCTTGCGGGCCCGTCCCCTACGCCACTGCTTTGGGGGCATTGTCGGTATGTAACAAATTCATTAACTACTTACAGAATTTATAGACAGTTATTTTTGGAACTTTGTTACATTTCATGATTATATTACAAATTGTCGTCACGATGGAAGATGCTAATGTAGCTTGTAACTATCATATGCACTTCATATGAAACCATACTAGCATTATATAAGAATACATTGAGCATTCTTGGTTACGTTAGCTAACAGGGGATACTTTATTTCCTGGTTTTCTTCTTAACTGCAACCACCAGTTTGGAGACCAGTCTAGTAATGGGAAGGCACCGGACTAAAAATCTCCCTGACAGCAAGGGCCGATCTGTAGGATCATCATAAATACTAAAAACATTTGACATAAGACACATTTTAAAGTAACCATGTCTTCTGAGTTACAATTTTCGCTCTTCTGCTGAAGCCTCCACAATGTCCACTGAAGTAGAATTTACAGGTGGCATGTTGCAGTATTAAGTTGTGCGCAGATATCCAGTGCAGTAAAATCCAGAAGTAAAGAATAGAAAAACAGAAATGTCTGTGTAGGAACAAAAAGAACACCAAGAATCACACTGTTCATAAAAACCACCACGGAAGGTATATGCAGCAAAGCCACAGCCCGACCACAGACTTGAACACAGCCATCACCAGGACCCACAGTCAGAAAACATGTCCAAAACACAATTCTTGCCAGCAGAACAAATAGCAGAACATTTGGAGAAGCCTGAAGATTACTGGGAGAATGTAGTCTGGTCAGGCAAAAGTCCTTCTTGAGAAGAATCTGTTTCCGTCCACTTGGATGATGAGGATGCAGGACAACAATGCAGGACAACAATTCAAAACATACTGCAAAGGAGACTCTGTGTTGGACAATCGCCAGACTTAAATTGAAAATTTGCAGAAGGAACTGAAGATCAAGATTCATCAGCAGGCCTCCTGGAATCTTCAAGATTTAAAGATGGTCTGTGTTGAAAAATAGGCCTAAATCCCACCTGATCACTGTGAGAGATTTGTTTTTTCATACAGGAAGTGTCTCGAAGCTGTCAGTGGAAACAAAGGATTCTCCACCAAGTATTAAATACATTTCAGTTAGCCTTCAATACTAGTGTTCAATACATTTTTCCTGAGTCATTCCCCATTATTGCAAATAAGTGTTTTTATGGATTGGAGTGTTACAATTGCTGTGTAGTTTTATTGAGTTGAGACCAATGTCTGGTCTAAATGTTATGTGAATAGGGTTAGCAATGAAAATATGTGGAATTAAAGAAAGTATTGATGTGTTGAATACTTATTTTCCCCATAAATAAAAGGTATTATACAAAATAAAGTATTACAATTACAAATAGCACTTTTGAAAGAAACACTAACCCTAACCCTATTTCTTGAAAAAAAACAAAAAACGTTTCAATGGAGAAGCATTTTGAAAGAAACTGAGCAAGTGGAATATAGGATGTCACTTTAAAAAAACAGCATGTAAGTAATAAGATAATGTTTACTCTAAGTAAAGCAGTATTTTCCCCTTTGGTCCACCATACTTAACTCTTTGACCGCCAATAACGGAATATTCCGGGTTTCAGAGTTATCACTGCCAGACGCTAGGGGGCTCTGTTATGCATCGTTTGACCAAGTATGACACATGTCCGTCCTTCACCAAGCCAACAGGAATTTTCAGGAAAACTGCGCAGCTGTTTTCCAGTGCGTAATAAGCGGGATTATCAAATCACAGTCGCGCCACTTTTTCCCCAAAGATGCCGCGGCCTAAAAGCTATTCAGCAGCTGAAATAGCTACATTTGTCATGTCCAAACTGTGGGACTCAGACCGAGAGGTTTTTGATCAGGTTTTTTCTGCCTCAATCAGGTTTATGAGGCAGGTGATTTACATTACGACCGTAATGAGCCGGAGGACAGTGTGACGCGAAAGACGGAGACGCAGGGGAACGGCGGTGTAGAAGATGATGGACAAGGTAAGACAATTCACTGAATAAAGAGTACAGCAATGTGCAATATTATCATACAGTAACGTTGGGTCAACGTTATAAACGTTATCCCTCTGGAGTCGGCAAGACCGGAGGCGGTTTTGAAAAAAAAAAAAGACTCTCTCTTCATGTGCAAATGGCTCCAGTTCTGGTTAGTAACAATATAACTAAAACGATCTTTTTTGCTATTTAGATGTTGGATGTATTTTGTCAACAGTACATAGCCAAGAGTTTGCTGCACAACTTAGTTTTATAACATAGTTTTAGCTAGTGTTATACTAATTCTAATTATTTACACATCAAACAGTGCACAGTGCTAAGCGTCGAAGACGAATTTGGCGGGCGCTGTGAATGAAGCGGGAACATCAGGACCCCCTGAGTCAGTGACTCGTCACATTCCCTTGCTAGAGGTAAGACACAGACACAGATCTCTACCAGCTGGTGCGGGCGGGAATATAGTTTTAGTTAGTGTTATACTAATTCTAATTATGTAGCCTACACATCAAACAGCGCACAGTGCTAAGCCTTCAAGCCCCCCCCCCCCCCCCTGTCGGATTCAGATTCAGACCCGGGTTCAGACCTAGATTGGACCCGAAGTGCAAGGTCACGTTCCCCTGTCCAAGGTAACACACATTAGATCATTTTATTGTATTTGTATTTCTACCAGCTGCATTGTCTTATTAACTGTTTTATCTATTTACTTGTTATATTTGCTTTTATTCATTGTAATTTTTATTTTCTTACTATACTCCTCTTGCTGTATTTTTAAATAATACATGTCAAGCACTTTGAATTGCCCCTGTTGTATGAAATGTGCTATACAAATAAACTTGCCTTGCCTTACAGGCAAGTTTACATGATTATTTTCAAATGCGTCACATGTATAAAAAATAAACCCATTCTTTTATCTTCTCAAAATATCCATTACTACTGATCCTGTTCATAATGAATATTAGAAAATTAACATAACATGTAGGACTAAATGGCTCCTACAATGAGATTCATTATGTGTATTATAGTTTTATAATGTCAATGTGCAAACTGGGTGCAAACTTACCTTTCTGCTAAATTAGCCGGTTTGACTTCAAAATAGGTCATCCATGTGAATAGGCTTGTTGCATTAACGTCGCGCTGCGGAACTTCCGGGTGCGTCTACTGGTGTAAGAACTTCCGGTCTGGTTTGTTGTTACAGAAAGAGATGGCTTTTTACACTCGCTGTTTACAGGATCTCCCAAAAGACGTACATCGAATCGTTAGCGCTTCCTCGGTAGCCCATTCTAGCAAAAAAGAAAAGGGATTCAATATTTCGAGCTACCTCCACAACTATGAGGGTGAGTAACGGCATCATTAGTTAGAATACTAGCTAGCTAGCACTAACGTTAGCTTTTTAGCTGGCTGTGTTGCAACTAGCTTGCTACTTTTGTACTAGCCAGCTACATTCAAAACACAATATCAGTAACGTTACATTCTTGATTAACATTAACGTTATTATCTGTCTCTTTTTCAGTATCAAACAAAGATACAAGTACAGGAGAGGTCAGCGTCAGGGCGAGCTAAGTTAGTGAGTTAACTCACCTGTTCAGTCTCTCCACCCCCATCTCTCTCACGCACACCCACGTAGTAGATAATAAGTACTGTACCCATCGTGTGATAAGGATCATATTCTTGTGATAAGGATCATATACTGTATACAAGTCTAGATCTGCAAAACAAATATTTGGGGGAGGGGGGGTGTTTAAGTCTCATCCAAGTCACAAGTCACATGAAACTATTTTTCCTGTCTGCTAAACTCTGCTGCTGTTGAAATAACTTTTAGCTTCAGGCAGCTAGGTACAATTCCAGACAGCGTGGAGAACATAGTCACGGTAAACAGTTTTCAACGTAATTATGCAGGTGTTAAGGTCAGGGCTGCGCTACTTACACTTGCATCATTGTTAGACCACCGTTAAGCCCAATTTATACTTCTGCGTCGAATTTACGCACGGCTACGCCGTAGCCTACGCAAGGGCTCTCCCAATTTATAGTTCTGCGTTGGTCGGTCTGCGTCGCGTTGGTCGGTGTACTCATAGCGGCATAATAGCGATTTTTTTTGTTAGGCTTGTTGTAAAGAAAATGTCTATAATGCATTGAAATTACATTAAACTAAGATAATAAGATGGTTATCATAATTTTTCAAATCTTTATTAATAAGTAATTACAGAAAAAGTAAATGACATTTCTGTCATGGCTTCCGCATTTACGAGAGAGTCGGAATGTGACGCTACCAAGCGGACCAATCACAGTTCTTATAGATAACTTTACATTAAATATGTCTATCATCATCCGCTGTCAAACGCCACAGGTAATAATTTATTTCTAAATAAACAGGATTGTACATCTCATAAATGTGAATCGCGCTCCTTATGGGAAGGCTGTGCTTGACGCTTCCATGGGCCGCTCCTTTGGAACGGTGTACTCATAGTGGCATAATAGCGATTTTTTTTTTGTACTAAGATAATAAGATGGTTATCATAATTTTTCAAATCTTTATTAATAAGTAATTACAGAAAAAGTAAATTACATTTCTGTCATGGCTTCCGCATTTTGGCCTACGAGAGAGTCGGAATCATGTCGGAATCATGTGCTACCAAGCGGACCAATCACAGTGCTTATGGTCTGCGTAGTTACATTTTTGGAGAGGTGCGCGTCAACCTAAGATTTTACGCAGAAGTATAAATTGGGCTTTAGAGCTAGCGATATCCCTTTAGCACCGTTAGTGCTAGCGCTATCCCCCACCCTCCCCCTTTCACCTCTAAGGTTCACCTCTTTTTGGGCCATCACCAGTTTGCACACCTGTAAACATATATGTTATTTTGTTCATTTGTTATTTCTCTAATGATTTGTCTCACTCGTTGGCATAGACACAATGGAGACATGCTGAAATTTAGTTCAATGTGAAAGTGAATATATTGTACCCAACATACAATATTTTGTATAAGTATAATTGAGCTATATAAAATAAACTATTTATCTATTATCTATATCTATCTATTTATCTGTATTAGTAAATGTTGTTCTCACTCACTTAAGCTCCTTAAGTGAGTGAGAACAACATTTACTAATACAGATAAATAGTGCATACATTATAATACATAATACATATATTAAGAAATATGACCTAAGAAAAAGTATTATCTTAACCTTTTTTCAAAAAAGTGTCCTCTTTGAATTCTACCTTCAGTATAGGATACATATCACAAGACATGAATATTGTTTCAGAGGCTTGAAATACAAGAAGAAGAAAAAAGTATCTGTTTAATCCTGAAAGACCATCTTGATCTTGGAGCTTGGACGCTCACTGGGAATTGAGTTAATATATTAAAAGGGAACAAATATCTCTCCTCTTTGCTGCTAGATGTAGGTGATAAAGCAAATGTCAGCAAAAATACTAAAGCCATATGTCAGCATGACTCACTGACAGATGGGAGGGAAAAGGTAAAAATGTTCTATCATGTCCAACAAGGTGTTCTTTTTGAGATTTAAAGATCACTGCACAACTTTAAACATGTTTGTCACTTTTACTCTGACGGGAACTATCATGGGCTTCACAAGAACTTTATCAGCTCAGCAAGAAAAAAATAAGTCCATTCCCATTTATCTTAGCCAGGTTCCCTTCAAAGCCAACAAATAAATTACAGTGTACATTTGATACAAATTGATTTCTTAACTCAAATAACAATGTTGTCCTCCCGGTCAGGCCATGTGTCACTCAGTTGCTCGTCTGAGTGAAAGGCTCAATCTGTCTCTGTGATAGAAATAGGGCTGACACATCTCCACCAAGGAATGCTAATCACGCAGGCCTGGCCTGGGCCTTTGTGGGCAGGCCATGATAAGAAAAATCAGTTTCCCTCCTGTCAGACAGTGGGAAGGCCTGATCTGTGTCTGGAGGAAACAAGCCATGGTCCTGGAAGTTACTGTCCTACTTTTGTTGTTGTCTGTGTGTAGCTACATGAGTGAAAAGAGAGAGGGGGGGAAAGAGATCCGGATGCTGTGGTTACGGCTCAGCATCTGTGATGGAGCTGAAGTGAACCCCATTGAATATCTTGAGCCGATCTTATCAGTGGCAGGAGAAATTAGATATTGGCAGGAGCTGTTGAGTGTTCTCACAGCTGAGCAGGTTAATAGGGTTGGGAGGCAGGCCACAGGCTAATTGGATTTGCTGTGGCTTGATAAACAGTGGCAAGCCTTTTTACCAGCCAAACACACAGGTCCTCTTCCTCCCCACCCATCTACCGCCCCGCCCCCCCATAAAGAGAGAGGGGGGCCGAACCAGACAGGGACGCTATTTCCCTGCTCTATTCCCAGCAGGCCAGAGTAGACTGTGAAAGAGAGTTGGCCATCTACTGATTTTAATCAAATACCATTTAACCTGACTGACCTTTAGGAGTCATCACACATGACCAGATCAAGCGGCTTGTTCTTGCTCACTGGAATTAGAGACCACCCTGGTGTTATTTTAACACCTTTCTACAAAAGAACAGTTTGTTTCCACATCATCACCCTTTTATCTTGACTCAAAGCAAGATTTATTTATTTAATAATGAATTCAGTCATTGTATGTCACTCCTGTGACTGACATGGCCACCATTGGTCCTCGTGGTACTCTTCAGTGTCTCCTAGATGTCGTCTATCTGATGGACATTTTACAATCCACTGAAATAGAAATATAATAATAATAATAATAATTTCCCAGAGCTAATAAATTCCCCCCCCAAAAACAGAAAAGTATCTTGGAGATGTATATTAAACATGGAAATTGTAATGGTAATTTGGCACAAGACATTTTATCTGGTTTTGTTTTACCAGAGGCGACTCTGACATTTTGTAATGCTGCACCTTATCGCTTTTAGGATGAACTCCCACCCGTCAAGGTGATGCAGTTGTGCTTGGACTTCATCAGAAAACTGTTCTAGGAAGCCCTAGTAATCCCAGATGAGTACTTACTGTTACAAACTATTTACTTACTCAAACATCTGTGCAGCAGGGGGACCCTGATCAAAGTCTTATTCCCACTCCTTTGCTCAAAGAGCCTCCAATCAGTTTCTGAATACATGCTACTGAGCTCCTGAGCTGGCAAAGAAGGTAAAAAACAACACTGTTAACGTGTGTTCCCATATACAATGTCATCATATATATGATCATATCTTGCTAACACTTGATGTGGGTATATGTGACAATATATGTGTAAATGAATATAAGAGGGGGAAAGCATATCCATCCAAATCTATTTACAAGCCAAGGGACTTTTTGAGAAGCAAACGACACAGACAGATGCAGTTTGAAACAGTAATACCCACTGTGAAATACCCTGCGGTGTCACCATGTCCTCATTTATAAAAACAGCCCCAGCCAGTAGATGCCTCCTCTGCATGGCTGGGAGTAGCCAGATCAGCTTAGTGTGAGTGTATGAGACCGAAGGAAAGAGCGTTTAGAGAAAGCAGGACAGCGGGCTGCTGAATATCCATTTTCAAAGCAAACATCAAGGCCTCAGAAACTTGGACAGGAAAAACAAACAATGAGTAATGTCATAACTTGGAACAGCATGTTTCACAGACAGGATTGGTAACATCCACAGATTTGCCGATAAGCTCCATTAAATATGCCAACCGAAAATGATAACGCATTTGGGAAATTATTTGTTTGTAAAGATAGCATGTCATGCTATCATTGACATTTCGCCGGAAGTTACTGAAAGGCAACGTGAAACAAGTTTGCTCCAAGGGCTTTGGTCGCTTAACTGAATGCAGTCTTTAAATTTCCTCTGAGAAAAAGAGAGACGCTCTCATCTCTTCCTCGATCGTGGACAGGGCATTTGGCTTGGACTGTCTCACACACTGAATTCATCAACCTAACTCCAACTGCCTATGAAGAATTTATGAACCTTAGCTAATAATCAGCTGCATCCATTTCCTCAAGAAGAAAGGATAGCGGGGTCTATTAAACAGTCCTCACGAACCGACCTCGAATCCCATTAGATGATGAAAAAAAACAAAAAAGGCAAAGATTCAGCATTGCTTGCCATACATTCCTTTTAGCACTCTTTAGACATTTCATATTTGAAGTGATACGTCAACATTCTGCAGTCCTAGAGAAGTGGAGTGCGCTCATTTTGGCTGTTTGTGCTAAAAGAGGTGATGAAAGTGAAGCCTGGCGTTCCGAGCATGGAGATCTCCATCGCTAGAAGGGGAAACCAACAGTTCGACCCAACAGATGTTAGCCAAATGATGAAACTGCCGAGCTTAGACTCAATACTCTATGTCCTGTACCCTGATTATGGACTTGGGTCATTGTCTGAAGGAAGGATAAATACATTCCCAAGCATATGAAATGCAATGAAGAAGCAGAGTACTGAGGCAGGGCCAGTCGTAAATCTACAACAAGCCTCCCTGTCTGAGGCCTCTTAAGTAGCAGTTAATTAACACCTTAAGATGTTTGGACCAAAACCCGTGCCAGGTCTGTAGGAGTGTACAGAACACAACCCCTATCTGGCGTCATTTGTGTTTTCACAGCTGACTGTTCCCTTCCCGACTATCAGCTTTCAGGCCACGCTCAGATTCCATTCCTTACACATCAGAACAGCAACATCCATCTTGAGGTGACATCTGTTGAGAATTTTTCAATAACCTAATAGTTATAAAGCATATGAGGAGAGGAAATAATGGGGGGGGGATTATGACTTAAAGTGGTAATGTCCCGGTGGGGGGAACGGCTGCACATAAAGTTTTGATTTGGTAATTCAAGCTAATGTGGTTTGTAGTTCTCTGGAGGCTGGACAATAATCCAATGCATGATACATTCAAACACTGATACGTAATACATTTTACCAAGGCCATAGGTGCCATATAATATCATTATCCTGCAGTTAACACAAGAAATAGTAGAAGGAGCAAATGTTCGTTTTGTTTCCTCTTAAGTAAGTTATTAAAGCCAAAGTAACACCACATTTTACATTGTAGGAACATGTGTCATGCAGTGAAATGCTTATGTGGGTCTTGGTTACAGAGGGTGTTGGGTTCTCATGTTCACCCTGTACATATCAACTCCTTATAGTTTTGCGGTGCTCAAAACAAAAAATTTTTACTTGACCTTCCTGACTAAATTATTAGACTGTTTTTAAACATATATAGACCTTACTATACTCTACTGTATATGTGGTGTATAGTGTGACTTTTATCTACAATGATCCATGCAGTTTGGAGGATGTGCTTCAAGGACACCCATCAGCCAGCAATCAAAAATAAAACACTGACAGATATCTCTGTCTCCAGGACGAACCAAAGGCAGGGATTCAAAGTGAGGGAAAATCAGCTCCTCTCAGAGATCCAGAGTGGTTTAAGGGGGATTAAGATGCACCCACATAGTTGAGCCAGCTTTTATAAGGTACATTATATTACTTCTGTGTAGTTCTTTACAGTTTAAAGAAAATAACATTTCACATTGGCTTTTATGTGGCATTCTGTCTGAAACAAGATTAATGCACACTTCAAAAGAGTGACAGTAAGCTGACAGTACCTATGTAAGTTACAGTATTATGCCCTGCTCAATTCAATTCAAATGGTTGATATTCAGTATCACTCTGTACCCTTCCTACATTCATTATACTGTATACATTACACTCTCTACCAGTCGTATTCTCAAATAAAATCGAAAAAATATTCACTTCACAATCACATCTACTCATCTAATTCTCTTGATGAAGTACTTAGAAATACCAACCATGCTTGTTGAATCACTTTTATATTCAAAATAGCCAACCTATCTATATAGCCAGGCTGTCTATACAAAGCGATAACATTCTCACACATACAGTATGTGTAACCGCTGTGTAATTACACTGTAATAAAGTTAGGGCCTTTTTATTATTTGTTATTACACAAGTGGAATACCGGTAATGACTATTCCTCATAGCTCAAACACTCGAGATAGTATGAGGTAAATTCTCAATAAGAGAATGTATGACTGGAGAGATCCTCTTGGTGTCTCATGCGATATAAGATGTTATTCAGACAAAGAGTAATGAGCAGCAGTTGATACAAGCCTTCAGAGAGCCTTCTGATCTCCCTCTCAGCCAACTAACATGAGGTGAATTTAAATGGACACTTTCTGCACCTGTTAAAAGAAATCCAACAATAGTCATGTGTAAAAATAGCCTTTCATGTCAAGTCAATGTCCCAGAGCAAGATTAGGATTGCTGTGAGCATGTTTGACTAGGCAGCCCTATTGCCTGGGGAAAGTCTCCAGGCAAAATCCATACGCTCAGTCTTGCTGCCTTTAAAGCCAACTGAGGGAATGATTACTGCTCATCTGAAAGCACAAAGGGCCTCGCCAGCCGAAGTTTAAAAGTGAGCCAGTACACCTTGTCTGTGTTAATTGATCACAGGCACATTATCGTCCCTGTCCGGGGCTTAATTTGCTCTCTGAATCAACACCTAGCCGACAACTACAGTAATTTGTAGGAGAATTCCAACAGGTATGAATCTCAACCAATTATCTAAGCCCTTTGTTATTTGCCTGTTGCATACAGCGTGGGCTCTACCTCCAGCATTATTCAACATGGAGACTAACAGACAGAAACAAATAGACATAGTCAGTATGTCAATGTTATTTAACCAGCCACATGTAAAATGAACATTACATCGTTTTTTTCGAAGTACCTTGCAATGGGTTCCTAAACAATCCAGCTTTGATAAAGCGGAGGTCATACAAAGTGGGAAACATAGGAGGTAGCAACAATGATACAGTTCAAGACTTATTTCTACTGGTATTGGTATAGGATCATTGTTTAATTTACATAAACCATATCAGTCTACACAATGGATGTGTTCAACCTATATAATATTGCAATAATGCTTTGTCAAACAGGCTTACCATTAACAATAATGTACTTCATTAGGACATACAGAGGTAAAGACAGGGAAGGCATACACACTAAGTCAAAACTTCTGAATCATAAATCATATCAACATCCCTATTAAATTGATACAATTATGCATTTTACTCTTTAGCTACAAAGAACATTGAAAAAACATCACAATTATATTATATGTATTTTTAAGGCTTTGTGAAACAGACAGGCCTTATTCTGTTTAAATTGAATAGATATTGTCACCTACCCGGAATATTACAGTACGGTATATAGGAATACCAAATATAACAACACAAGTGGCTATGCTTCTTATAAAAAAACATTGAAAGCAATAAAGACATATCAGACAAGTAGAAAAGAAAAACTAAAGTCTGACAGAAATTAGGAACAAACAACAATAAAATATGTGGCAAACTCGTCTCTGCTTCACTTTGAGGTGTCATGACAGACTGCAAATTCAGCAGCAAAGACTGTCTTTAATGAATCTGGAATGTGCCAGTCAAACTTAAGATAACATGCTATTCAGTGATTTCCTATTGTGTGGATTTCATTATCACAATTGACAGGAGAGCAAAATATAAGATACATTCTGAGTAAATGATGCACAGGTGTATTCATACCATAACTATTCAAGTTAAAGAATAGTTAAAGTACAAATGTATGGAAAGGTGCACACTTTTCCACACCCAACAGTCAAAACCTTAATTTAGGTCATTTGTTGAGGTCAAGTTTCGGTCAGGTTTGTTTTATTAATACAGAGGATGTTGTGGTTTAATTATGTAAGAAATGTATTAATATATATATATATATGCATATGCATATGTATGATCCATATACTGTTTGATTTGAAACCATATACAGTTTCATTTTAAGTGAACAATTATCAAAACTTCTGAAATATACCTTTAAGGGCATTACATGTATGCAAAATACATATAGTTAGAAGCCTTGCCTGTACCAATAAGAGTATGGTCAAACAGGAGCTTTCCAACAGGCAAAGTCTGTGTAACACAGGTGATTAGTGAACATATGGTACAGACACTATGAATTTCAAAATCTAACCTCTACCTTTTTGTAGTTTAACAAATCTATCATAGCTGAGGATCGGTGGAGTGAAATGTGTATTCCATTTCAGTTGGTGTCCTATTCTTAATGGGTAGCCATCCAGAGAGAATGAAATGATTGATTTTTGTCATCCTGAATGAGGATAAATGAATGGACGCTAAATCTTCTGAGGAGAGGTTTAGCTTTCTTTGCACGTTTGACGAGACGGAAACTCAGCAAACCTGTAGGGTACTGACTGGAGAGAAAGAATAGTTTGCTTCTTGGGTTACCTAATGAAATATTGATGGGAGATGTGGGAAGTGTGGGGGCTGGGGGTTGGAGTTGTAACTGCAGCTTCCTGTAGCCTGGGACATCTCTGTCACTTTGGATCTTAGTGAGACAGTTCTGGCCTAATTTAATCTGACTTTGAATGAGTCCGTATAACAGACAAAATGTGAACTTACTGTACAGAGGAAAAGTAAATAGCCAAAGAAAGAAAAAAAATTCAAACACATCTTATAAATACATATTTGACAATGCCATAGATATCTAATATACTGTATATTTCTAGGTGTGTAAAAACAAAGCATTTTGATATAAACATAGTGTTGCTAAACAGAAAATATACTTGAGATACTGATAGACAGGAATATATCAAGATATTTCTTAGCTGCAGCTTTCTAGCTTTCAGAAGCAGATACGACAGTTACTGTGTGTGGCAGAGATGAGTACAGTAATGGCTCTTGTACTTCATCAAACCATCATCACAGCCATAGGAATATGGTTAATAGTTAATAACAATTGGAGCATACAGTATACCAAAAGGTTTATATGTTCCAAAGTTGAAAGAGAACCAAATTGTGGGGCTGAAAGGTGAAGGCTGTTGAGTCCCATCACAATCACAAAAGCAACAAAAAAGATCTGACTGCATCATCTTTTGTTTTGATAAGTATGACAAACACATACAGATATCAAACCAAACAGTTTCAATAGACATTATTGCTATCTGAACCAAACTAGGTATTTGGGAAGCTTATCTTATCCATTATTCAGTTCCCCCAAAAAACTCTTGCACCAAACTAATAGCATACAACTGCTTTGATAGAATGCATCTTATGCTTTCAGCTACACTAAGACATTTTTGAGATTCTTTTCTCTTTTTTTTCTTAAATGGCAAATACAAAAAACAGTTGGTTAATGGTTTCTATTATCACTCCTCTTATCTGCGAAATGTATTCAACAACAGCAAACAGTATGTTTCCTCCATGCTATCTCTCATAACATGATGACGGTTAGTCTCCACTAATCTTGTAAAGTCAACCTTTTAAAAGGAGAGGCGTACGAGACTGGGAAAGGGATGGACAGCAATGTACAGGATTGTATCCACGCTAGGAGCTGCCCCTGTCCATATCCAATGTAAGGTTATAGGAATATCATAATCCCTCCTCTGAGCTCCTTTGCGCAGAAGATGATGACTAAATTTCCAGTGTCTTATCACACACTCACAGGCTGGAACTGGTACAAGGGGTTCTGAAGGAAACACAGCATGAAAAGTGGGGATGAGATGATCAGATTAACAGCTATTGGATTTTGTTTGTGGTGGTTGCAATCGGAGTGGAGCAGGCGTTGTTCAAAATGCCCATGGAGATGCAAAGCCTCCACCGATCCTTTCACCCATTTTTAAACTCTTCTTGGGGGTTGCAGGGCTCCAGGGGGGAGGGTTGAGTAGGGGGAAACAAATTTAACACTTCAGGGGTTTGGGTGTATTTATCAGGTGGGTGGAAGCTGGACCGCTGCATGTGGAGAGACAAGTGGGTTTGACTGGCGGTATTCAACAGGACAGCTCTGTTGTCGGCTGCGAGGCGTCTCAGAAACCCCACCTGAGGCGGAGGCATTGTGGATTCAGGAGGCTCTCCCACCATGCACACATGTGAGGGGCAGGATTGGGAGGAGACACAGACGGGTTGAACAAAATGCCTTGAAGGAGGGAAGGAGAGAGAGAGAGAGCGAGAGAGAGAGAGAGAGAGAGAGAGAGAGAGAGAGAGAGAGAGAGAGAGAGAGAGAGAGAGAGAGAGAGAGAGAGAGAGAGAGAGAGAGAGAGAGAGAGAACAGACATCTTTTGGGGATGAGCCCCAGACACACAGCAACATTAGATAATACCCCCCCACCAAAATGTGCCATGGACTCATTAGACAGCAAGGGATCCGAATTAAGTTTTAGTTGAAAATGTGCCGTGGACATTCCAATGGACGTATCCATCATTGTGATGACTGTGGGATAGATTCCTAATGATGATGAAGGAAATACCGCACTCGCTGATGAATGGGGTCCGTTTCTGTGGGAATCATTGCAGGACTCTTGAGTAAAGCTGCCTTCAGAGGACTGTATTGATGTGGGGCCCATCAGGAAGGGAGAGGAATGGGCTATTAACGTTGTTTTATGGGAGGTTGTACTGTATACACTGTGTTGACCTCAGTAATCATCGGCACAAAGAAACCAAGGGTAATCAAAAGGGATTTAATAAGATAGGAATTAATTGTGCAGACTCATGTAAACTAATTGACTGTATAACGTCAATTCCTGTCGTACATATTATTTTCCCACATTTTCACTTTCATTAAGAGCAACTGATGTTGATGTTATAATGTGCCACTAACATTGAATGCAAGCTCAAACAGTACAACTCAGCTCTGCCCCTGTGACATAATACAGTCATGCTCTTTGTAGCCTAAGCTAGGTCATTTCCAATAGAGAGAAAGGATCTGACTCAGCACAACAAGACATGTCAATAAGGTAATGGCACAAATCAATAACAAAGGTTTGGGCTAGATCTTAATTAAAGAAACAACTGCTGATACAAATGATGTTTTCAATGTATTGATATCACAAGGGGCAGGGGTGGAGTGTAGGTGAGCAGTGATCAATGTACTTAACATTTACATAGCCTTTTCATCGCCTACCGAGAAGTTTGTTTTCTCCTCTTGCCTACAAACGCCACTTACGAGATGTCCAAGACAATCCGCTCACTGCCACTCTTGCAAGGTGAACTGAAGGGCTCCAAGGTTGTGCTTTTATGCAGAGCCTTAACTTCCCACAGTAGTGATGTGTTGAAGCAAAGAAAATCAAAGACCCTGTTAAAAGTAAGAACAGGATTGCTGCATCAAGTGTATGAAAATCAATGGTGTTTCAGAGAGGGCATAACATAGTCGTTCAATTACACAATGCTAATACAGGGAAAAAAGCTATTTCTGTCTTCATGCTACGTGCAGGTTAATGGTGTCAAGTTATAGGAATTGTGGAATACCCATATGGAATTGCATCGTCCTTTAGTGAGTTCCCTTGTGTATTGTACGTTGGAAGAACACGTTGAAAGGAGGAGCTCGTCTCTACTTAGAAAAATGAACTTAACAACCCAAAACAAATCCTAATGCAGAGACCAAGGACTGTGTGCTATCTCAAGGCAACCAAGGAGAGCTTCAGACGCTTTGGTCTCTTGTGAATGGTAAAACAATAATTATTAAAGTGAAGCTGAATTGATGGATCCCATTAAAGGCAACACAAATTCCCCAGAGGCTTAGCAGCACAAACATCCAAAGTCAATAGTGTGATTCCCCAGGTAGCCTGCACCAGGACTCAGTTTAAAGAGACATCAATCTGGGATGTCAGTTTTCAGCTAATGAAGCAACATCGGATCAATATTCAGGATCCTATTCCTTAAATGAAGTACTAATGCTTGTATCTCTTGCCATGCAGTTTTCTCCCTGAAAGGTCTCAAAAAACGGGTATGAATATATGGATGTACCACCTTTCAGTGTATTATTCTCCACAGATCAGAGTGCGGTTTTGTGAGGTCTCACTCCACCTTCATGAGGGATCCAGTTATAGAGTATAACCTATGTTCTCTCAGTCTCAGAATGGGTCCATGGTACTATTAGCATCCAAACTCCAAAGCTTCCCAATCCATGTGATCATTTAAACGTGGTCAATGATAGCACCATCATGCTGATTGATCACAATGATATACTGTACTTGTGGACAAAACCACTCTATACCACAATTAACCCTGATTTTCAGAAGGGACTAACAGACTTACATGGACATGATGTTAATACTGTTTGATTCATGTTTGTTTTCCCTCATATTCTAGTCCCACTTGAAAGTAACAGGTGCAAACTTTGCATGGGTGCAAGTGCATAGGAAATCCCTAGGAAATCCATAGTATTGTCCAGCTGTCTTTCTTTGACAGGGATGAATACCGAAGACGATAGTAACTGATGGTAGAAATCTGTCTGGGTCATTATTCAACTTCAACACTGTGGATGTTTGAAAAGAGAGTGTTCAAAGTCAAGACTTAGCAATTAATATCATTAGTACAATGACATATGCCAGATATTACACCCCTTGCCAAATTGTCGGCTACATTAACATGAATACATACATTCATTTGTTTCTTTTCTTTTTTTACAAAACCAATATACTAACAGAACTAACACAGTTGCGTTTGTCAGCCAACAGTGTAGTGTAGAGTGTAGTGCAGGTATGGGATGCAATCTAAAGCCTACATTTGATAAACATATCAATAATGCATATACTGTATGGTAGGAGCATAGTTATTGTACATTACATGCATGTCCTCTCAAGAAGCAAAGAGGTTTTTTTATTTTATTCAACAGACTGATTTTTACCTCTTTCCCCCTTTTCTTTTATGCATCAAATCTTAATGCTCCTGAAAGTTTTATCATTCCCTTCCATTATCTTAATGCATGTGATATGTGAAAGCTCCTTAAATCATGTATTAGGGCATTGTGCTATGTAAAACAGACTGAATTATACTATTTTAGGGAGTAGCCAGGACATTGTCTCTTTGTTTGATTCCAAATGATTTTGTGTTCAAATGGGAGTTACAAAACAAGGCCACTGTTTTTATATGTGGAGCAAAGTTTAACAGTGTTCATGTGTTTATCATGTGTTTATGATATAAATATAATTAAAACATAGGGTGTTTATCCTCTAAATATAATTAAAACATAGGGATGTTGTGTATTTTCCTTTAATTTACAACATGGTTGATTCTGGTGATGATATTCTATAAATAATATTTTTCATATTCAAGCTGTAAGAAAACTGGACACTCTATGTTCTATCTGTCTTTGTTTTCTCACCAGTGAAGCAGTAAAGAACCAATTACATAATATTCTAATGCAAACGTAGGATGTTCTGAATTCATTATTTTGTGTTCGATTACAAAACAACTACACAATGAAAACATGAACTAGGGTTCTGAAATCCAACTAATATTCAAGCATTAAAGTCATGCAATGGATGTGACTCAATCATTAACAGTTAACAAGGCAGTGGTTTAAAAGATTGACAGATACTGTATGACTCCAATCATTTCTGCATTTCACTGCTTATATTCAGAGGAAGGGAATTACTATTATCACATCAAAGGATTCCTATACAATTGTATAAAAATCATTTAAACAGACAGAGGTAGTAATTATTCAAACTAGATTATTCACACCATGTATAATATGGTATCGTTATACAACTTAATATCCCTCAAATTGCTGTCTGTCACTAAAATAAGTAAATTTGCCAGTGTTTTATCAGTCTCATTGTGTCAAGTTGGATGAATACATCAAACATTAAATCTGATAAACAGGAAATGAACACACAGGGAATAATGCAATGAGTGAAGGGAAAGGGATTGGTTTGCTGATGTGAATGTAAATTTCCTCCATGAACTGAGTTTTACTTAACAGGAAAAAAAAAAGATGTTCACATTCCCCTCCGAAATGTGTTGCTTATCAGTGTGTCTCTGTGACTTTATTTATTACATTTACCTCAAACAGCTGACAGGTAAATTAAAAAAAATGAATGAGACCAAATATGTATTATGTATTCTATGAAATAGCCATACCTGCATGGACATGATGCTGCAATCCAAAAAAAGCCTTCAAACTACGGACCAAATGTAATTCACAGTCCATACATGTCAATCCCTTTTACCTGGGTCCTCACCAAAGGGTCACCTTATACTGTAGGTAACTGGTGTTTTTGGGAGCTCAGATGGAAGTGTTACAGTATAACTGCTCCTTAAGATGGCCACCGATGTCGTAATGGAGCATATAGGCATAGGGCTCTGGTGTAGAAGCAGCTTTCGACCACAACCCCTGTTGAGTCAGTTTAGCCTATGTCCCAGTGTGGGCCAGAGTTACATACTGTGTTACCTGTATTAAGACGTAGTGAATTTCAACCCATGCTACCAAATAAAACCACCGGGCCAGGCAGTGACTGCTAAGTTCAATTCATACAATGTCTACCACACAGGGGATGGCAAACGTTCTGTTTTACAAGTGCAGCTTTCATTTGAGGGAAAACAAAATGTCCAAATTTGGAGGGAAAAAACAAAATGAGGGGAATGTTTTGAAATGAAACGCCCTGCAGGTTTTGCTCACTGACACTGTGGGTTTCATGGCTGTGAGGGAAACAGAACACACTATTTGTTGTATATGTAGTGTACATTTTGGATGGAAAAATTAAGAGAGCCCCAGTAGGAAGTTTGAGTATAATTCTGTACGAAGCTTGAGTATAAATCTCAGAGAGACAGAGCTGAATCCCTGAATCCTGGTGGCTATATGAGCTCAGTGTGCTCACCTAACCACAAGGCTATGTCACGTTGACACCACCTCTGTCTTCTGCTACAGAGAGAATCATGATACCCTCCAAGAGATTAAGAAACATAATGGAGTTCGGAGGTCTTTTGTGGAGCTGATACTGTCTCTTAGTTTGATGTTTGCCTTCAGGAGGAAGAGCGCCTCCCTAAGTAATAATATACACCAAAATAAAGAATTGAGTTTGAAAGAAAAAAGGACAACAGCAATAACAGGACATTGGTGCACAATGGCAGGTATTTAACTGCCCTGCAGAAGAGGGATGGGTTTACGGTCATGTCTTGAATAACATCACACAACCAGGGTCAAAAAAATTGCTTCCTGGCTTCTGAGACCTGCCTCAATTCATTATATTTCATGGGGCCTTTAACCAGATTCATGAACAGAGTATTAACCCTCCAATTAGTCAGTGTCTTTCTCAGGGTTTTCTGTCTCATGTTGATACATGACGCTACCATGACCAACCTGCCCCAGGTGGATAGCTCAAAGAGTTCAAAGCACTCTTGTTAAAGTTAGAACACAACACCACACGGCCAAAGGTATCAGAACACCTATGATGGTTATGAGGAACACAGAGAAGGGCATCACATCATGATTCTACCTATTGTGTCAGTGACACGGAATGATAACCTGGTACCCAGTGAGTGAGGAGATTCCGGTGTCGCGAGATTTCACAAATGATAATATACGATTGTATCGACATTGGTAGGAATAGAGAAGGTCTTACCAAGATTAAAAAGATTAAGCCAAAACTAGAGGTGGGTGGACAGAGCAAACCTTCACTAAGCTGTGATAAACTACTGACATCAAATTGTTTCTGAGGAGCAGCAATTTGGCTGCAACTGTATATGAGCAGTACACTGTATCGGAGGAGTTCAATTGGAAATTGCTGTTTACAATATTTGACAGGAAGAACTCCTTGGGAGTGTATGGTACTAATGATTAGTGAATTACATTGGTTGTTCAGGTGCCACTATATGAGGTAAGCGTTACTCTACATTTAGAGTATTCCCACTCATCATGTATTTGGCCAGGCTCAAACAAGAGTTAACATTGTAAATCGAGCAGGGTTGTTTAAGGGACCTGAGCTTCATACAATACCATAGAGTCTCATAAACACATGTTCAAAATAGGGTTTTATTGTAACACGCATGCAGTCAGAGGAGATTCATGGCCCTTGTTTCCTTCTCGCTGTTTCCTCAGCAGCCCTAATACAGTACGTAATAATGTGGGCCATTAAGAGATGCTGATTCATTTAGTTGGCAGTCACGCCATGACTATTGGGTCCCTTTCTGTTTATGGTAACCTAAAACAGTCATCTTCACAGGATGAGAGTTTGAGGGATTTCATAGATGTTATCAACACCCAGCGAGAGAGCATTGCACTGTGACAAGCCCACTGAGAAATAAAGCCAAGCAGCAATAACAAAAAGACCTCTTCAGCGAAATGCAGAGACTAATCCATTTTGAGCTCGACCAATGTGCTGCCTCCTAAGCCAGGTACACTATGGTAATGACATTGGTATATTCAAATCCGGTGAAATTATCGGACCATACTGTACCTGGCATTGGTAGTACAGACACTGCTAAGTTACACTTGCTGAAACACAGAATCTAATGAAAATGTAACAAAAAAAAAATCCAGTTTTTAGCAATTTTATGATTTTAACGTGATAATACACACCGATTCTAACACTTTGACTTAACAAGAAGAGATATCCATATACAAAGATTACATTAATTGACTAAAGTATACCCCCAATCGTTATATTCTGAGTAACGCTGATGAATTTGATTGAATTCAAATAAACAATGCAGAGAATAGCCATTTCAGCATTAGACATTGACCTGTCATTTTGTTTTGATTTCTCTATAACATCTTCCAGTACAGCAGCAGCAGCACTGACCATAGTGACTGTTCTTTTGTGACTCTCCAACGTTGTCAGCATGAGAAAGGTCCTTTTTTGTCATTTAAAAGTACTCTTTATCTATATCTCAAAAAGCTTCCCACTCATCAGTGAGTAATTTTGAGCTGTTCAAAGATGATAGGTTAGTGAATAAAAACATTGCCTGCAGCAAATAAAGAAGGTGGGGGAAAAAAACTGAAAAGACTGCAAAGAATGCAAGAAAGATAAATAAGACAGATACTTTGTTTCATTGTCACTGGCACTCCGGGGTTATTTCAAGCACTTATTTATGCACTGTAAGCAGAACAATACTGGCGAGAGAAATGATTAAATACAGACTCTTCAAGCAATAGACAACTCATTGTGGTGGGCCCAGGCTTGCCACTGGGCTAGGTTGATAAAAGCAGTATGAGCTGATAGCTGATACAATTTGCCAGGCGATTCGAAGGGGGGGGGGTACGGTGAGGGGGGCTCTGGGTGAGTCTGTCAGTGACAGCCTGTATAAGCTATAATAAAATCATTAGAATGTAAATGCTTTATTGCAAAATAAGAGCCTCAAGCTAGGGTGACATTATCTACTGCCACCGAATGAAAGCGCCGATTAGCATTCTCTGATTCAATGATAGTGGCGACTTATCTTTATTAAAAAATTTCAAATCGAGTCTTCATTTTCCATGATTGAGTTTTAAGCAAATGTAATATCCAGTTTAGTTTGTGTGAAGAAAAGTGGGATGCCCCAGAAATAATTAGTGTACACATTTCTTCCCTACATATGTTTCATAAGCAATAAATTGGATTTCTTATTTAACGTGTCAGTGTCTGATACATTTGCATAAAAATATGGATGCGTTTACAGAATAATTATTGAAAGTGTACACCTCTTTAACATGTGTCTAATAAAAATGAAATTTGATTTGTTTGAATATGACTATATCTGTGTGTGCCAAATAATTGTTACGCAATATGAAGGTTACTGTTTGACTTGATTTAAATGTTCATATTCCTGACACATACATATTTTGAGCTGAGTCTTAAGCTTACCCTTGCTTAGCAGTCAGACAGTCGAGTCTGCACAATTCTTATGCAAATAACAGACTACAGAGGATATATATATTATGCTGTAGATCAAATGTCACTGAGAGTAAGAGTCTGTGCGATATGAAAATGGTTGCCTATTGATCTATAATATACTCTAGCCAATATGATATTCATATTTAATCTTTAGATGTTATTCCTCAAATGAACAATTGTGCAGAAACACTGGTGTCACCGGAGATATCCCACTGGCTTGTACATGGCATGATATGGTTGAAAATATGATTTTCTCGTAAGAAACGTACCAGTCTTTTTCTTTCTTCTTTTGTCTAGGCCAAATATATGAACTAGAACTTTGTTCTAACCGTAACATACATACGGTTTACCTAATGAGGTGGTGGAGAGACAGACAAGTGTTGAGGTTGTTGTAATTGTAATTTAATATAGTGACAAAAGTTAGCATGTTTTGGTTAATCATTTGTGGTGATTAAATTGAAAGCAACAGCTTGTGAAATGTATTTATCCCATACACAACTGTACAAATAGATCATATATCATGTATGTACTGTATGTCATAAACTACAAGTGAAATGCAGAACGGCTTTGTTTTTCAACATAAAAGTTTTGACACACATTTGGTATCATTTAGTGACAGCTTTTGCAGACATACTGTACAGAGCCCCTGAGTTGTTATACCATTTATCCCAGTGAACTTGGGGACATGTCCCTCGGGTATATGCAGTGGCGTAAGCTCTGCCCTGTTCAGTGGCCCCAGAAAGCCGCCATTACTGGTGGCCTCGGGAATAACCATCGTACACTGCTTACAGAGCAAACACGATCTCCACTAACCACAGCGGTGACAGACATATGGACAATATGACAACATGGTTTAGTCAGTGTCAAGTTGTCCGACATTTCTGGGGGCAATTTGTCCAAAATGTGTTGTAGGAGAAATATTCTCAAAAGCTTTAAACTGACCACAATAACGCAGTTATGGCACATCTAAAACAGTTTGCACACCACATGCACAGGGCCATACATCTTGTAGAGTAAATTCTCAATCTGGACTTTTCCCTCATTCATTGTAGACAAAAGGGGGACACAAATTGGTCCGAAAACACAGTGTAAAAGAAAAGCTTACATTAAGCTCCGGGGACTCCAGGGACTGGCCAATCGTTGTGAAGAAGAATGGTAGAGCAGTGGGACTGGCCTCGGAAGATAAATCACTGCCACCATGCAGATTTAGTGTTTTGGGTGATAAGATAAATGTATAAAAGGGGCTGTGTCAAAAACCCATGGTGCGGCCCACACAGTGATTCTAGGTCAGTAATTGGACTTTGCTATAATTATCCTGAGGAGATAATATTAACTTATAGTCTATGTGTGAGAAAGGGAGTCCATAATTCATCATTGGATGGGGACGCTCTCTGCATTGTTACTGAAATATGATGGCTCCATTTTTATCCTGTCATAATGACAACTGATGTGCTTATTTTCTTGTGCCTCCGGGGGATGATGAAATAGTAAGCAAACATTGTTTCTCAGGAGGAGAAGGGTGCTCCATCATGGTGACTAGGCCGCTTGTGTTGTGTGGCAGCGAGAGGAGACTGCACTTGGCCTCTATCCAATACAGTAGGCTACATTGTTACCTTATGTCCCCTTTTTCTCTGCCACTCACACTATCTTGAATTTATACAGTAACACTATTGTGGTGAGTACTGTATTGTTTGGTCTTTTTCTGTAACTTTTACGGGACCATTATCTGTCCTTAAATAGTCCATATAGAGCGGGCAGGAGTGCACTGTATATTATTATGAGTTTTTTTGTTCCTTATGGGACACAGATCATGGGTAATCATATTTATATTCAGTATTTTCAGCTTTTCTAATGGTAGTAGAACCCCAACACTGACAACCTTCTGTAGTTGAGGTACTGTACATGAATGTTTAATCACTGAACTTTTCACAAGCCTCTACAAATTAGTGTAAGTGTCAATTCCTGTGTACTAAATGGTGTCATAATGGTCAAGCCGGTGATTTATAGGCAGCCATCTTGTAAACTGACACCTGGGGCCCATTATTTACACCAGTGCTTCAGCAGTACCAGGACAAGGTTGCGACATTTACAATAGGTCAAAAATAATACCGCCACTCAACTCTGCTGTCTGACAATATCCCATTCATCTCATTTGAATAATGAATGTTATTGATGGACGTAACAGGCAATGAGGCCCCAGGCACCTAGGGGGGCTGAATACTGTCAGCCCTTATTTCCCCAGCAATTGTTACCAACTGTGTGAAGCAATAGTGTGATAAGACACTCCTCGACAGATCGGCCTCTCTCTCTCTCTCTCTCTCTCTCTCTCTCTCTCTCTCTCTCTCTCTCTCTCTCTCTCTCTCTCTCTCTCTCTCTCTCTCTCTCTCTCTCTCTCTCTCTCATATTCTCTCTAAACAGCGCAAACATCCCGCACATATATCACACGCTAACTGGATTTCGCCTGCAAATGAGAATATGAGGCATAACAATAGCCATCTGACAGGGATCAAACATTAGGGGCCTTATTGTATTCAGTCTGCTTATTATTAGTATTGATATTCAAAGACATCATTTAGAATTATAAATACATGGTGTATTCCTCATTACTTCTCCCTCAGTCACCAGACTGGCAGCACCCCCCCCCCCCCCCCCAACACCCACCCCTTCTGTCGCGGCTCTGCCAGCAGGCTCTGTCCCTCTCTCTAAAGAGGAATGACACTATAATGTGATTTACAGGCAATCACTTCAGCTCAATTTAATTAAGGCCAATAATCCATGATGAATGCACACCTACCCATCATTAGTATTCAAAACAAAATATGCTTATCATATCACAGTGCAGTGAACACACTATTTAATAGATCCATTGATTCATTTATGTCAGAGTGTGTAATGCTTCCTCATGTGTTGGCTGATAACAAGACTCTTTACGTTTTCATTTAGAGGAAATCGACTGGAAGGAGAACATCGACAGTAATATAGTAATGTTCTTGTGATTTATAAAATAAGATTTTCCTTCAGTCCTACCACATAGATGATCTTGGCTTGAAATACCCATTTTTAACAGTAAGAGATTTGAAAGCAAATATAAACAAAAACGTTTCTTTTTTTTTTTACATTATGTTTCTCAGGGCTACATTTCCAAAAAGTTTCACATATGGAAAAGGGTGAGCAAGGTAAACACAGAGCATGGCCACTATATTTTGATTGACAGTGTCATATTTGTAAGAAGGTTATGAACCACAAAACAAGGGTTAAAAGGAAATTGACCTGGCAGTTGACGGGTGACTGATACATTGAGCTGGAGGTATTTAATCTTGCTGCTGAGGTTACATGGAGCTTATATAACAAATTACAATGCCTGCAGGGTAATACATCACCAGATAGATCTTCTTGTGCATTTCTGTCTTTTTTTTTCTTCTTTTTTTTTTTCTCGCCATGAGAGACTATTTCTACTGGAATATAGGTTACAGATTCTGTGTGCACCAAATGATCTAGATGTATTGCCTGTCTATGATGGAAATATTGACAATATCAACACTGTAGAGGAGTTTGGTAAGGTCTAATATTTCCCTCAAAATAAAGATGACGGTTTAAATGTGGCCCCTAGATTTCACGCATTGGGTTTCCTTCCGACCTCTTACATGAGCTGCTCCTTGAGGTTCTCATTCAAAACCAAGAGATTCATGTGGATTGGAGAAGAAGTTCATGGGTGTCAGTGAATGTTCACGACACATACAGTAGCTTATTGTAGGAGATAAGGTTGCCTCTGATACACTTGTATGACTTAGACATTGATTAATTACAGTAGATTAAGATTCAGACCCAACGATTCAGTTTGGGTATGAATCTTGATAAGATTGACTTGGAAATGTTGGCATAGCGCTTAACTACATCATTGAGCTTCAAATCACCTACGTGTTTCCTTACTTGACCAGATTTTGTAAAACATCTCAAACATCATCTGTCTGAGAAATACTCCTCCCATCAGCCTCTTCCTGTCTGCCTGTCTCCTCTTTCCACTATCTTAATTCCTGTTGATCTTTTGGCTCCTCTATGAAGTGTAAATCAGCCAAATCCACTACCTGCTATTGCTGACCTGTATGGAATCTATTTAAGGACAATTCCATAACAGATGATTAGACAGCCAAACTTAAGATTGTACAACCAAATACAACTGTCTTTGTTCACTTTCTGTCTCATGGAGAGGATGGCAAAATGGCTAATCCACTGAGTCCGTTCGTCCAAGGTTTGAGTCTGTATTGTAGGTGAACAACCTACTTCAATCAACCTATGGTACACAAAGCTAACAGGGTATGTATTGGGATATAGGGTTAGGGTTAGGGTTAGTTATTATGAAAAAAAATCAATGCCTTGCACAAAACAAAAACGATATATGGTAGCCTACATATTTGGTTCAATACATTGCCAACATTTCAAAATCCTCTAAATGTTATGTGAGATATGTGCATTTCATATGGGAGGCCAAGTCCACTCTCAAACATGTCCCGCACCTGGCAAATGATAAAATGTTTGGAGTATAGATAAGCTGAGAAGTAGAACAACACTGTCCAGGTGCAGGCCGTTTCGGAGGTAAGCCCTGTCTTGGTATGCAGAAACAGATTCCTGTGATAGCTGCTAAGGAGGACTCAACCTCAGCACTGAGCTTAGATATATTCCTCTGTACTGATCTCTCTGAGAAGTGTTCGGTCGGAGGTCACATACTGTAAGCCCTCACAGCACTGTAGTTCATACAACATATGGATAGAAACCTCTGCTCATTGATATTAATGTGTATTCGTAATTACAAGTTATTACTCCAGTAATATGTTGTATTGTATTGATGACCAGAATATTCCTGATGGCTCTGGACATGTGGTGACATGTGAGGTGCAACTCAGTAACTCAAGAAGTGGTTAACTATGAGACTGTCTAGGGATGTTCTAAAATAGGCACAGGTAATTAGGGATCATCATATCTAATTTCAAATGTCACTTAGATTAGATGAAAGAGGCTTATTGAGTTATCTTAATGTAGAGACTTGAGCAATCAATTTAAGCCAGAGGTAAGCCACTGAATCCATAAAAGTTTGTTTTCAAGAGTGGACCATTATAGAATATTGAATGAGAGGTATAATTGTTATCGTGTGTTCATGTGTTAGTCTGAGACATACCTAGGCACTTGAATGTTCACTTTACAAGAATATATATGTGTGCGTTCACCTTGTGACCGTCTGGTCTTCTTCCTGCCCATAAGATCATTCACAAAGATAACAATTTGTCAGCCAGATTACATTCTCACTCCTTATTTCCAAACTCTGCGGCCTTCTAAAGGCTTCTTGTTTCTCAAAACCAAAGCTAAATGTGTATGCGAACAGCGCAGATAAACACTATTTAGATCTAAAACCCAAAATGAGATACTATAATGAAATATGAGTCATTTGTAAGGCTTTTTAAGAACCAGAGATTTCGAAACATATTTCAATGTGTGTGCCACGTTTGAGCATACTATGTATCCTGTTTTTCTGACAAACCTTATTCAAGTTCATGAGGCTGGGAACAGAAGCCCACATCTCTTGAAACCAAATCCCCCACCACCCATGCACATGGACGCCCAAGACCATCTCTCTTTCCCTTGTCTCTCAACAGCTTTTGAGGGGACTAAGTATAAAATGGCAACATGCTCTAACAGTATCTGTCCGTTGCAGGATACATACAGAGGGTATATGGGATAGGCACAGGTAAGAACTCACATCAATCTGTCAGTCACTTCCCTCTCGGTGATAAGGGAAATTCCAAGGGTGAGATAACACTGGACATTCAACTTAATTCCAAGGAAGAACTTTTCATCAGTCGGCCATGTATTAGCTTTCAGGGGGTAGAAAGCAACCGACGGCATACATCTATGAAAAATACATCTTGAACCCAAGTATTTAAAAAATCGAAAGCACATAGTACTTTTAAAAAACTAAATTCTAGCACCACATTTTCATTATTTCCTACCTAGTTAGTTTCTTATGAGTTTGAGTAAACCTCTCTGATAAAATATACACAGTTCTGACCTGGACCTGCTGTAGTCTATCCTCAGACTGGATTTGGGGTATTTTTTAATTGTAATTTCTGCAGACAGACAGCTGTTTTTGTCTGCCGTGTAAATCCATATCATTCTCTGAAGTGTTGAGACGTGGAGTGGGAGTCGAGACGTGGTGCAACTCTAAACCCCAACTCCTGCAGGAACAAGTCAAACGTGGCCAAACAACAGATTATGGGAGATGGATTCGATGCTAAGTTTGGGATGGGCGTGTACTGTATGGCTTTGGTTAAGTTCAAAATACTAACTTCTTAAATTGAATTCATATGGCACAACTGGCTGCTGACCAGGTGCTAATCTGCAGCAAATCTCTCTCAGCCCATGCTTCAAGAAAAAAGAAACACTGTACGACTGAATGACAGTGCACTGTTGCCGTGTTCTGTCTTCCTTTTTTTCCCCCTTCCTTTTCAAGTCTATTGTTATATCCACATCTTTAACCACATTTCAATGGATGTTTTGGAAATGAAATCACTGCCCCAAAAAAGGAGGAGAAAAGAACCCATATCCAACAATGAAGATCATGGTTAATATTCCTTGGCTAAAGAAATATGGACACAATATCAACTCTGTGTTTAAAATGCCTGAACCATCTCTGACATTCTCTCCAGAATCAAGAGTCTAGATGGCTAAATGTGGCCGTACTCTCGTTGACAATTCTAAAGGCACAATGCAGCAAGAAATATCAGACACAAGAGCGAACCATGTGAGTTGACATTGTCATGCAGAATGCTCCTCTATAGACACAATTGATTTGCTTCATATGATGGCAGTAGCCCTTACTCAGCTGGGGTAAGTGCTAGTCTGGCTGTTTTTAAAGGATTGGATGGATCAATAAGACATGGCACATTTAGGCAGCCCCTACACCATGTCCTGGGACTACTCTGTGTAAGGATGCCCCCCCCCTTTTTTGTAGTTATTGGAGGGGGTTGGGGAAGCACTATAACAGTCTCTACTCTAGTCTCCTTCTAGTCCATGGCCAACCTCGCTTGAGTATGTGCTTACAAACCCTTCATACCATGTTACCCAACCACCTGGCTGTTACATGGATATTTATTGCAATAATAAAACACCCCCACAATGTGAATTTTGAATGGGGATGAGCTATGGGTTTTTTGTTAGTCCTTGTTGAACTTTAACAACAGAGGTGTCCTCTAACAATAGGAGCCACAGGCTGGTGCAGTCACCAGATAAACATTATAAAACAGTCAAGGATTTCTGACACGATTGTAAAATAAACGTGTATGCCTCAAGATGCATGTACTGTAGCGTCAGGAATTCACTGCGTTCAACGGACACATTTGAGAGACTCGCGTCAATATGAATGCACACATCTTTATATGATATCAACAACATGTTATAAAATGCCTAAAGCTATACTATTACAAACGCTACACTACTTGTTTTGCTGCACGCAGCCGTTTTGAAGACATTAGGGAATACTGTATCTTGAACAGAGCTTGTATGGTCTGGCTCCTAGTGCCATATAAGTAGAAGGACCCATACATTTGGATGGAGAAGCACAAAGGGAACACAATTAACAACCTATGGGGCTGTTAAAGACTCCTACAGGGCTGGAATTGGTGGCATAAGGGCAATACATTTTCATTGGGGGTCAAGACTGGTACAGAGGCCCCTCTAATATATTTCTTTATCTTTTCAAGCAATGCTGAAAAACAGCTGTTTGGGAGCTGTAGCAGATAATTCAAGAGGGGGTTTTGTCTATCTGGGCTATGGGCAGACAATAGTGACCCATCGATTGGAGGGGCTCAACGTCACCGCTGCTTGTCAGCTGAATAAAAAGGCCATTATTTCTCCAGCTCAGTTTGATATACCACAGTAAGTTAGCACTTGCACTTCCCGTCCCATCAAGGCTTCTTTTTAGCTTGTCCTGTAATCATCACAATCTTCTCTACATTACTGGGGTCCATTTCTGAAACAATGGAGGAAGCACATAATGGGCTTGGGGCGGCGGTTGATGCCAGAGGGGAAGAAAGGGAAAGACTGTGATGATAAAAGGATGGTGGCCTGGTCAAAGGTCAACTCTGTGATCTTATTGTCGTTCTTTTGGCCCTTTTATGAAAAGACCCTGTATTTCATTACCTTGGCCTGGAATTTTGCCAATTTGGTCTGAAAGCTTTTTTTTTACCCAGTTGAGGCTATGCAAGTTGAAGACGTGACACATACAGTAAAATAAATCCCAATTCTCTCTAACAATTATACTTTGGACCTAGTGTTGACCACGGTGTTCTTAAACATTATTATTTATTTTTTTGTTCAGATACAGAGTATGGAGTAGTTAAAAAAAGCAAAAATACAGCCTGGATTACTGCAAAAGACCAAGTGGGGTCTATGAGTGTGTAAAAAAAAAGAATGGGGAACTAATCTTTCAAAATTGCCATTGATTTAGGTTGTGTAAATCAACGGCGCACTTCCTCCGGTTCATTGGACGCTCTACCATGTAATACTGTTTGGAGATCAGTTACAGTATGTACCATAACCCTCGGACCCACTTGATATGTATCGCGGTTCAAATTTAAGTTGATACTCTCTCCTATTTTGATTAATACGTCCCAATTTTCGGAGAGATAGTTTTCTTATATAGAAGAGATCCATTTCGCCGCGAGATCGAAAGTTAGCAGCCACGGCATAATTGATGACCTCCCCAGACTAACGCTCTCATATTTATCACCACATGACCTTTCTCCTGGACTCATCCATCATAAATTAAAGTTGTACAGCAGTGGCGCGGCCTCTCTCCACTCTCAGCACAACCTTTGTCCAGAGGTCTTCTCCGCGGCTTCATTTAGAGCTGTTGGAGGCAATGGCTTAAATCTGCAGTTCAGCACCTCTGCTGTTAGGGGCAGATGGTCATCAGTGAAAGCATCTGTCAAATTCAGCCCCTCGCTAGTAGCCAATGGACTTCCTTCCTTCCCTTCCTCTTCAAGTCCACGACCGCAGACATTTTGGATGAAATCAGCAGAACGGACACAGCACCCAACCTACATCAGTCAGTACTCAGTACCCACCCCCCAAGGGTCAGCCACCCAAAAAAAAAACAGAGGGTACTGTAGAGCTGTTCTGTTGTAAACCTCCATGATCAAAAGACAATGTACATGAAGTACAGTGTCCTATACAGTAGTGCTAGACGTGCTTTCTGTCTAGCATACAAAGTCTAGAGTGATTTCCCTGGATCCGTTTGCTGGCGACCAGAGTGAGGTGAGAGACAACATCATCTTTTTTTCACTGCTGAAAGACAGGGAGCACGCATCTATCTTCCTCTTACTAAAGGCACCGATTAATATTAATGAGAGGTAAAGCATTAATGTTAAAACTGTGCGATGGGGCTAAGCCCTATGACTCCTCTATAGTGATTAACACAAAGCAATGGAATAATTTATCATTTGCTCCATATTAGCTCATAGCATTTCTAAGTCCCCTGCGAGGAAAGGTCACTAATTATAGGGTAATATCGGAGCCAATTATGGATTTAAAATATCTAGCTTAATGGTGGGGAAAATCACCAACATATTGATATTGAAAACATGTATTTTAAAGATCTTGTCAGATCCTCACCTCAGGTCATATCAGATCATTAGTCTTGCAGTGTTGTTCTGCTTTAGTATGATTGGAAATGACTCAACAACGCTTGCAGAATTAATTTGAAAACTTTAGAACTATATTGACTACACTCAAATCGACCCGTGCCGTCCTTGTGCATCCACCTTTGCAGACACTACTACAAGACAACAGACAACTCTGAACATCCTACTGTATTCACAAACATGTCATTCCCAAGCTCTCTTATCTATTAGTCTGTTAAAATTAGACAACACTGTCAATGTTGGCGCCTCCTCTCCAAGGTGTGTATTCATTCATATGTTTATATTTTCATTCAGAGCTTGACTACCTCTCACTCCCACTTGCGGCAGTCTACAAGTGACCCTTGAATGGATTGGGTCAGGTGGGAGGTCGTGTGGAATGGCCCGGCTACCGTCTCCAACACTCTGTGACAGCTTTAAGTAGATATCTTTTTAACCATTTATTTGGAGTCTAGGGGGAACAGAAAGAACAAGAGCCAAGCGTGACTCCCACCACAGGGGGAACCAAAAGGCAGACTGTCCGTTGCCCTGCCACCTAAATCCAGCCGCAGCTTTTCCCAGGCTCCCACAGTGCTCCAAAACATTGATTCCCTAAATTTGTCAGAGGGTTATTGTCTTAGTGAGGCTCCTAAATCTGTGCTAATGGCAGACCAGAATGAAGTGTTAATGTCTTTATGGATCACTCCAGTTGTTCCTGTGATTACCAAACTGTTTACCCGTCTCAGTCTCCCCTCCCCCTGTGCCGCTTAACTCATGGAGCTTCATCACAGAGGACCCCGGTGTTCACAATGCACTGAGAGTTGAAATGGCTCTTACGGTGGGAAGTGTTCCCAAACAAAGCTATGGGACAAAAACATGGAGGTGGCATGGATGGATTTTTTTATTATTTGGAATAATCTAGTCATAACAAAAAATAGATCAAGTTGAAATAATTTATAGTTAAAGTTTATGATCCACCTTTTTATAGACTTGGAACGTAAGAACAAAGGATATTAACAAGAAGCATATGTTTGATTTGCTGTAGTACGATTTGCTCTGTTAAGTTGTGTTCACAATTAGATTTTGAGCCATAATGTACCTGTACTATTCAGAAAATGGGCACTCTACTTACTGTCACTCTCCATAATGCATTTTTATCTCTGGTGCACTGCTGGGCCATAGATTAGCATTATAGATTCTAATTTGAAGTCTTGTCACTGCTTCCTTGTCTAGATAGCAAGTGCAAGGACTGCCATCTGCTTGCAATAATGAGCCTGACAACCCTAGTAAATGTGCTTTTTACTATCATAATAGCCCGTGTATTGATCTTAATGGTTGGAGCATTTGCTGTTCTATCAGTCAGAGGGAACAGTAGGGCATGGTGAGTTACACCGCAGCATCTAACACATTTGTTGCTCAAGGCAGCCTCATGACCACTTCATTGATGTCATTAAGTCGCCATATGTTTTGCTAATTTATGGTGGTTTCAAGCACTGTGCATAATAAGACATGCTCACCGTGAACCTGCTTCTGACACTGTGACAGGCCGTAAAGAATGCTTCATTCTCGCATGTTGACGGAGGAGGAATATACTGTCTTGGAGTCTTCCTTTTGTGGTGGTTGAGCTGTATTCTATTTTTTCTTGTCCTTTCTTTTCCCCCCCATCATTTCACCTGTCCAGCATTTCCGTAAATTAAAATGTGTGAAATCCTGAAATTCTTGTGGATCATCTACCTTTTTTTCTATATGTATTTGTTACAGATATGTCTCTCTTGAGTTTTCATTTGTCCAAACACATTTGAGGAGGGAGGGTAAAGATTCATCACAAAGTCTCATTTGTAACATCATTGACATCACAATAATGACCCTTTGGCTGCAAAGTAATGGGGGGTCTGACCTTTGACCCGCCAATGAACACATTTAGATTTCCCTAACACTTGGTGATTTATTTCTGACAATATTATGGCTTTGAGTCGTAGAGCCAAATTCATTGGACATTCAATGGGCCAATCATTAACTACAGCACTGTTCACTTTTACTCTCGTCCTCTGAGAACGCAAGACGGTTGGCTCTCTGCTTTTGGATAGGCCTACCTGCTGCTTTATGGGGAGTCCTTAGGCCTTTATAACTATCGTCATAATGAGCACTTAGGTCTTTATAACTATGGTCATAATGAGCACTTAGGTCTTTATAACTATCGTCATGATGAGAGGTTAACACTGAAGCTTTTTCTTTGACAGAATCGTGTCAGACTGACAAACATTGCTATAAGCCACATGCATTTCCAATCCATTCCATCCTGTAGTATTGTTGCATAATCGTTGCAAGACCAAAACATGAAATTTGGACATCATTAAAGGTCTACATATACCCCGGCGAAAGTATTATGAGTATTGTATCGTGTTTGCATACTGCTTGTGTATTCTGAGGTGGGAAATGTCACCCTAATGTCTTTAAAGAACATAATTAATGACAGTAATATTTGTCTTCAATCCAAATAGCAGCTCAGAAATCCAATAAAATGTCTGCCTCTGAAGTGTTTGAGAGGCATCGCTAAAAACTAATGGCCACCGCATTAGCTGCTCGACACACACCACATCGGCATCTGAGGCTGCATAGATCATGTGACATGGAAACAGTCGGCAGAGAGAATGGCCTCTATAAACAAATCAACACATCTATCTCTCCAAGCCTCCTGTAAGGCCAATGGGTCAGCGGTGTTTGCTCCACTCCCATCACTCACTCAGCTCTGGCAGGTCAGCCATTCCGTGGCCACAGTCGGATTTTCCAATTCAGTCAACAAAGCCTGAACCTGGCACTGTCTGTTTAGCTAGAAGGCAAACTGTCAGGAAAAGTAAGACAAATGGGGTGTCCTGATTGACTATTTCCTTAGATACTGAATCAATGGCCTTATTATCACAGCAATTACAGTACTAATACAAACAGATGCTCTGGGAAGACATCTGGTTAGAAAGATGAGACAACTAGATTTCAAGTCAATAGAGTGAAGAAAGCTGGCCCTTAACAAAGATATTATTTGTATTCATGTAACACCCAGGGGCACTCACGCGCTCACGCACGCACGCACGCATGCGCACACAAACACACACACACACACACACACACACACAAAACACACACACACATATTTATTGAACAATGACTTTGAATTAACAACAACAACCACTACAATCATGATCCTAATGCTTTATCTCTATCCATTAGCAGATAATCAATTCAATTCTGAAAGCAATTGTGTTTTTTTTTTAGAGCTCCTCTGGCTTCAAGACCAGACAGAATATGCTGATGTGCTATGCCTTCTGTGTGATATGCTTCACTAAAATCCTTTCAGCCACTCTCCTGCTCTAAATATTTTAAATATTCATTTGGGGGAGATGTTACAGCGGCTCTGCCAGTCAATGGCTCACCCCTCTCCACTTATCAAGCCAGTATTCAATAGAGACACATAAAACAGCCTCTGAAAGATTTTTCATTTAGCATATTTCAAATTCAGTTTTCCAAATGCAGTCTTTGTGTGTATGTTGAATGGCCAAGAGTTTATTTTCAGTGGTGTTATGAAATCGAGAGACTTGAACGATCACACCCATCTGTTCGCCAGCTTTACTGTACTGTAGTTAAGGCCAAAACGTGTGGGTAAAGCCTTAACGGCTAGCCTTATGTTTAATGTTAAACTGGGTCATTGTGTGCCGCTCAGGATTTTCTTTTTTTACTCTAGATGATTTTTTAAAAATGATTCAAATAACATCGTCTTGTTCAAATAGTTGTCTGTCATTTGTATAATATACACTAGTTGACATTTTCCTTGCGGCAGATCTTACATTTCTTGAATTCCTTGAAAAATAAAGCACTATTAGTTTATATTTTCACAATGTATTCATAGACTGAAAGTTGGATAGGTTTTTTTTCAGAATAGTTCAGCTCTGTTTTCTTATATTCTTAGTCAATTCCCTAATTTGCAACAACACTTACTACAATTCTGAGGAACACATTAGGAGAAGAGTCAAACATGGCCGCCACTTCCTGTGGAGGAATAATGGTGCGCCACCCAAAGGAGCTCTCTGGTTCACTTCCTTATTATGATGTGATTCAGCCCAGAGACCTCACAGTACCCCGACAGAGACACAATCATTTTTTAACACTTTCCGTTCCCCCTATTATCTCTCCCAACAATAGCCACACCTCCTCCCATGGTTCTGTTACTGCACAGAGTCTATGGGGTTTTCGAGCATGAGGCATATCATTGGGACTGAGAACATGCTAACAGCTAGAGCCCTTTCAGCTCTGGTCCTGATGGACGTGGTGCCACTTGAGGAGGACATGGCTGGCTTGCCAGTCCTTGACAACCGACTGTGTTTGCCAGGTGGAGCATTGAGGGGCCGTGCTGGCCTATTGTTACGGTCTGTGCTGTTACCGTCCCTGCTACCGGCCTGGGCCCTGCACGCCTGAGCAGGTACCCTCAGGAAGGTAGCCGAGCAGAAAGCCCATCCCCTTTCTCTATGCTGTTTCTCACATTTAATTATCTGATTTCCTCTTTTCCTGCGGTCAGAGAGAGAATAGAACCGCTCCTCACGCCTTGTTGCTGTGGAGAGTTGTTGATTGTTCCCTCTAAAGCCATAGTGGGCAGAATAAAGGGACACCTTCTTGTTTCACATCACATATTAGACCCTCCATACAAGTGCAAGTGTTTGTGGTCGGTGGACCTGCATTTAGAGTCAATGAGGAGCACATTTCTGCTGTGTCACCCCAGCATTTCAAGAAAGGGAAATCTTTATTTGAGATCCGTTGCCCGGAAACTAGTCTGCTGCTGACTGTGAACCCAGGCCTCTTTTATGAAATTGGATACACCACCAAAGTGTCCATTGCCAGATATCAGAGTGGCAGTTTCAAAGTTTAATCAAGCTTAACAAATACTATTGTAAAAAGTTATAGGAAGGTATTTGAATGTTTTAGAGTCATTGGAGAGCGTATGTCATCGGTATAACAAGGCACATTTCCAAAGTGTATTTAAATGAAAGGGGGAAAAAACATGAATATACAATTCTCTCAGTAGTTCCTATAGATCTCTTTTGAGACATTGAGACAACTGGCATAATATAAAAAAAATCACATTAGCCAGTAAGTTACTAAATGTTTACGTACAATATGTTCGCTCAGTTGCAGTGATCTTATTTGCAGCAGGTTCTAAATGTACTATATTTCTCATCATTCCTAGTCCAGCTCTTGCTGTGAGAACTACAGTATACCGCTGCGATGAGAAGAATGGGAGGGAAATTAACCCGCTACTTATGTAGTGATTGCATTTGAAAATCACCTAATTAGGTGATTATGTCATTAGAGGGGGGTATGTGCATTTCAAAAGCCCCCAGCGAGTCAGTGAAATAAAAGGAGATAAAGGCTGAAAGGTAATTAATCCATTTAACTCAAGCTCCTGATGCCTCAGACAACACAGCGAACAGGGAAAGAATGTAGTGGATTGCTTTACAGGACAACTCTTTGAAATATATACAATAATGACAAATGCCTCATTCTTCTGAGCAAGCACATAAAGTCAATTTTCCCTTCAACGAGAGGTACGCAGACAAGGCCCCGGAGAAGTGTTCATACAATGGCAAATTGTTATTCTGACTTCAATTACCCTCCGTCTTCCTTGACATTCATACAGTGGTGCTTAAGATGTGATTTCTGTTATTTCAATTACACTGCAATCTAAGGTCATTATGGCAGACATCCCTCTGTATTATAACATCTGACTTTAGACAATTACAGCATGCAAAAAAAACAAAGGTCAGGTTTCTATGCTGGATATAAGGGAAACTATGTTCAACATTTGGACTGTATGCTGTAATGCCGCTGGACTTAGCTCTCACTAATCAATGTATTTGATTAATCCATCGGCCCCTCTCGTTCTGTTCAGGAGAAGCACAGGAAATGCCTCGACGTGTTTGTTTACATTTGAGAGACCACAGAGCTCTAGTGCCGGAGACATGGCTAACTGGGATATTTCACAGACATTGAGGGAATCCCAATACCAATTTCCAGATAGTCAATATTTAATTTTCTAAATGCAACTGGTAGTTGTTATGTAGGTTATTAAAACAACAGTGATTTATGGGAAGGGTCATACAATGGACTCATGCCTTGTAAGGGGAAAACAACTCCCAACAATAAAATATGACATAATAAAGTACTACACCGCCCCCGTGATAGACTTTATACAATAGGTTGTTTTATAAAACGAGTTGATAAATTTTAATGGTCCGTGTTATTAATAAGGCAGTAGAATTATATAAGGAAGGATGGTATCATCTGCTAATGGAGTCAGTCTGTATTACATGTACTGTAGATACACTCATGCAACTCAGTCAATACCGTACTGTCAGCTTGGCTCCTGGGCACTGAACCGTGTGTGATACCTTATAAAAGTAAAGGGCTATTCAAGCAAGATAATGCAAGCACTGATAAGATTTGTATGGTTGTTATACAGTACAATAGCTTATTTTTCTTGCTGTAATGCATACATATTGTACATGCAATACCATTCATGACTGGCCATAACATTATGTCAAGTTCTAGTGTAGAAGTTATTTTTATTTTATTTATCTTTTTATTTACACTTTTGGTATTCAGCAGACACATTTATCCAAAGCAACTCATAACAAACTTCTCTAAGTAAGTGAATCATCTATCCATCAGTCATCGGGCCAGGGGCCATTGGCAGTCATAATGCTAGAAGAACTCATCTTTTTAAAATGTATTATTATGATTATTTACAGTAGAGACACTGTACAGGGGGGTAGAGGGGATGGAGAGGTTTCATGAGGGACAGTTAAGGTGTAGCCTGAAGAGATGGGTCTTCAGTCTACTGTGGAAGATAGGTAGTGACTGCAGTCCTGACAGCAGCGGAAAGCTCGTTCCACCAGCGGGGTGCCAGGACGGCGAAAAGCCGTGACCAGGTAGCGCGACTCCTGCATCCACGTAAAGGCTGGGGTGTCAGTCGGCCAGCAGAGGTGGAGCAGTGAGAGTGAACGGGCAGGTGTATGGGGGCAGACCATTGCTTCCATGTAGGAAGGCGCTGTTCCCTTTGCCGCCCGGTAGGCATGCACCAGGGTCTTGAATCTGGTGCAAGCTGCTACCAGGAGCCAGTGAAGGGTGTGAAGGAGTAGGGTGACATGGGGAGGTTGAACTCCAGACAGGCAGCAGTATTCTGGATGAGCTGCAGAGGTCTGATGACAGAGGCGTGGAGCCCAGCCTGCGTTATTTTTTATTTTTGTTTTACCATAAATGTGATAAATAAGTATGAACAAAGATCTTTTCCTTTGAGTAAACAATTGGATTTGACGTAGTGAATGTATGAGGTAGTAGTGCTCCAGACTTCATCCCCGTGCTGCATGCTGTAATGATTCACTGAGCTGTCCTTGTCATGCCACCTAGCCTGATGATAAATATGTCACTCTTTATGGCTGCCATCAGAACCTGAACAGATTCATTTGAGAATAAAAACGTGATTCTCTACGACACAGTCCCCCCAATAAATCCATCAAGGTGATAAACAGTCATTTAAAGTGAGTGCAAAACACTTGACATTTGACTTTATGTGTTTACTAATTCTATCTAGCCGTTGGACCATGGTGGCCAGGGCACACACATGCTGGACTCACATTCTGTTGGTTGGTCAACGAATAAGAGGCCACTATGAACCATTATGACCACAATATTTATTAATTTTTTTACATTATCTTACACCAACTTTAGATTCAGTGTCACTGGGAAAATAGTTTACCTAAGTGATGGACAGACAGAGAGAGAGAGAGGGGGGGGGGGGGGGGGGAGGGGAGAGGGAGAGAGACACACACAGGGAGCTCAGAATCATTAAGCATAGACGACCACTGGCTCCACAGAATCTGCAGGTGTTATTTGGACCAAGGTTTAGACAGATTGTCGGAGCAGCATGCAGCATTCTGGCACAGCCGACATGTGCATGTCCTGCTCTTCTGAGGCAGAGCCTTCTCTGACCTTTGCTCCTACGTCTCTAAATATTCCTCCAGTTGCACTGAGACATCTATCCATCTGTGGTCTCCAAACATCTCCAATGTTCTAAATGGGAACAGGAGGAATCATTAGGAACCTTCTAAAGAACTAGTCATTCATCAGGCATTCATGAATGTGAGGTGGTCGTTGCCCAAAAGTGTTGATGTTACATTCATCTTACAGTATGTGTCGGACAAACTTTCTTGAGTTGGAATTCATGAAATTGACGATTATTGATGATTGATGTGCTATCGGGAATCAGTGGGGATTCACTTGGACAAAACATGATAATAACAAGATAAACCATTGTGAAACAATATTCATTAATGAATACGGCGTTTAGTCAGACAAAATCATCATACTGTTTTCTGATTCTGGAAATAGCACAGGACTAAATACATGTTGGTCCTTATAGGACGGTTATAGGTATCAGCAGACATATCAATGCACAGAACACATGTCGGTTTAACAGTATTTTTCCACGGTCTATAACTGTACTTATAAAACATTACGGCGTCAGACACTCTCGTCTTTATTCCAGAGGGTCATTAACTCAGTTCCTGACCTCTGGCGACATAGACAAATAAGGCAGGGCCACCTGTAGCACGGAGGGACCCATAGGGTCCCTTACGCGCCCCCCACGTAAAAAAAAAAATATGAGAGAAAAAAAGGAAAAAAAACCAAAATATCACCAGGACGTCAGATGAAACCGATTCGGTGCCAGAATGCACGCTGAACCAAAGGCTGGCTGTTTGGTCTCCCCCCCCCCCCGGCAGCAGCTGGAGCAGTGCTGGGCCATGCCAGAGGTATAAAACCTGAGCCGCCCAGCGTGCGGAGCTCTCACTCTCCGTGGCTTCCCCCCACTGAGCGCCGGCCAGCCGGAGAGAACCGGAGAGCGCAGACAGACAGACAGACAGACAGGGGCGGCTGGGCCAGCACCCGTCACCGAGGGATGGAGGTCGTCGTCTGAACACAGAGTTCACCGCGCCGCGTGGTCAGCGCTGATGCAATCAGAAAAGGAACAAACAACACAACAAATAAATAAGTAACGCCGCCCCTGAGTCCTGCAGTTGCCCGTGCAGGATGGAGAGGTCTCTCTCTCTCTCTCTCTCTCTCTCTCTCTCTCTCTCTCTCCCTCCCTCTCTGAATACCCCTGTCCTCTACCGAGCAACAGTAGTGCTGCTGCTGGGGCTGTAAAATGGCCAGAGTGAGAAAGAAGTGTTAGATTCCTAACAGCAGGGGCCCCCATTATCTCTGTAATCTGGTGATAATTAGAATTAGTGCTCAGGCTCCCCCAGGGTGAGGATTTGAATGCTTCACAATGTCTCCAAAGGGGTGAAGATACACCCCCCCCCCTCCCCTCCCCTCCCCTCCCCTCCACCAAGCACCACCACAATACCCCCACTAACCCTCCCCTCGTTCAACCTCCCCACAGCACACACACCATCCCTGACCACAGAACTCTCTAGCGGCCCCATGGCGATGCACAGCTGATGGTAAAAAGTGGCTGGTGTGAATTGAGATCAGTTGCCCTGCCCATTAATCTGATGGTAATTAGAATGCTCAATAGACTCCTAAAGGAGTTGTTAGCCTCCTAATTATACTATCACCCGCTACCTCACTATTAAAGTAAATTGATAAGCGGCTGGGAAGTGCAACCTTGTGCTGAGCGCAGTGCAGAGCAGGGAGTGCTCTCTCACGGCTGTGGCTGAGACAGAGCTTGTGCGCGTGCACACGCACACACACACACACAAACACACACACACACACACACACACACACACACACACACACACACAGAGCATTATGGTTCATGGGAGGCAAGTTGTCACAGAAACATTCTTTTTGACAACATGACTCTAGGGCTGTATCTGGGAAGCCTCTGTCTTAACTTATCTCATCTTATGTGTGAAGGGAAGGAAAGAGATTTTCTTTTCTTTTTTCACACGCTGTGTATCTACTACCGAAGCTGTAGCCTGGACTGTCTGGCAGTACAGTAGATCCACACACTGAGATGAACCAGTAAGACTGCCCAGGGAGAAACTGTATGCCTAGATACACTTTACACTTAGATAGACATGATCATCTTCTGAAGGTTGCCTATGATCTGAAACAAACAATAGAATAATTCTCATCATTCACTTTTATCGATAGACATTCTACTGTCGAAGATTTCATCCGACATCAGGTATAGAGGCCGGCAACACACCCACACCACACCACACACATTACAAAGTGTATCGTTTTTTTAGCAGGTTTCGAGAAGCCTCGGTTGTTTAGGTGTGGTCGACGGTGGCCGCCCCCCCTCCAACCATCTGCCATGAAGTGTTGTTGTGCTGTCTGTCATAGACACTCTCACCCCTGCTGATACTACACAATATCCCTGCCCCAGTATGGAGCTCATTCAGAGAGCTCCCACATTCCTCCCATTCACCTCCCCAAAGACACCCTCCGTCACAGCAGAGGAACATACAGGAGGGGGAGGCAGGGCAAGGGGAGGTGATGTTATCATACAAAGCAGGGACGGGCCCTCCTATACTCTGGTATTCTATGTCGCCCTGTCACCCCCAATGCACACGGTACACTTTAGGGACATTGTAACGAGTGTGCTGTACAGTCTGTGTTTAATCGTTTGCACAGCGAACACGTCGTTTGCATTGCGTCGATGCCTTCTTCCGATTGTTAAAAGTTTGCTCACATGTGAGGCGAGTATGATTCTGATTCATATATGTTTTTTTCTTTCAGCCTCATGGACGTTTCTGAACCCACTCTCTTTTCCTGGTTCAACAGTTGTAAACAATGAACCTGCACATTGAAGTCCTGATTAGACCACTGGACTACACCAGCTTATCATGTTTTGGATAATGTATGTAGGAAATAATATAAAATACAATACAATACAAATCACAGAGTGTATATTTCTTCAATTCAGCATGTAATTGACACGGTATGCAGTGGATTATGGCAGTTTAACCAATAGGAATGTAAACCTATTCCTCAGAAATCAAATTTAGAGCATTAGGTACATGCTTTGTATGGTGAGCTAAACAATAAAACAAATGTCATGCCAAAATAATAGTGGATACATTACACAATTGAAGCCGTACATTGTAAGTAAAGATCCATAATCTCTGTAAAATCATTTTGCATGGGGCAATTCAAAATCTAATCTAATCAATACAAACTATGTTTGTAAAGAAGACCATTATACCAATTTCAAATGTCTGACAGACAATCAATTTACATATTTGAAGAATCAAGTGCTGACCTAAACCAAAACACACTAAGTAGAGCAGGTTACCATTGATTAGATTTTAGATTATGATGATGTCTTGTATTCTTCAGTGCCTGTCTTGTTAATTGTGGACCCAAATTGACAATACAACCGATACATCAAAGCAGTTTTATAATGTTATTTGTACAATGGAAACATACGTCTAAAATGAATAAATGACAAAGCAAATCTTGCCTCGTAATATTGATGTTCAATACTTGCTTTTAAAATCAGTAACAAGAACAGTCATTAATTTTAAAAGGACAGTAGTCTTTTCATTAATTAAAAGAATAATGTCTATGAAACAGTGGATCATTTGGCAGATGGATTATTTGAACTGTCAGACTTTGAAACTTCCATACAGATGACTGGCATGTCGACTTGACTGGCAAACGGGCCCAGCAGAGTATACTAATAAAGAACTGCTTTATTGAAGAGAACATATTTTATTCTATTCATCAAGGGACCACATTTAAGGTCCCATTGACTCAAATAAAATTGCATTTAATTTAAAGGCTTGTTTAACAAGAGTGATGAGCAGAAAACAAAGCACTGGTCCCTGCTGTTTCAACACTGCACGCTTGTCCAAATAGAAATCCACTGGTTAAATTTTCACTCACTCTTTCGCAGTGCGCTCTCTTGTTCAGAGATCGATAGAGTCACCTTGGTTAGCTATTTGTAGCCCTTTGGTTGGGAAGAGCCTGTGTTTGTGTTCGCGGTGGAAGTGGTGCGTGTGTGCAGGAGCACAGAGGCTATGAAGAAAGCCATGGGGATCAGCATTAGTTACAGAACCCTTTTTTGCTCCTCTTTAAACTTGATCAAAGGCAATAGTAGTTAAAGCCCATTAAGCACGTCCTTCTAAAATGTGCCGGATGAGAGCAGTGAAGATTCAGTAGGGGCAATATTTAAAAGCCATTGAAATAATAATGTATAGTTTATGGAAAATATTAATGCCTAATAGAGAGAGGGAATATACTGTCAGAGAAAATAAGTTTTTGAGCAGAGAAAGGCCTATGTTCAAAGCCATACCTTTGAAACCTTAAAAGATGTGTCCACGCTGCCTAACTGGTTTATCAAAATCACCACAGTTATTAGTTGTGGTTGTCTGAAAATAGAATTTATACTTAAGAGAAATGTTTTTGGAAGTGTTTCAAATACTACTTTCTCATTTTCTTAGTCAACCTGATGCTCCAAATTTGATATATTCTGACTGGAGTTACCGTATGTTTTATCTTGGTAGGACTTTTTCTGAGCTTAGAGCAGCACACTGCTTACTTTTTTATTTTTTTTGTACAAAATGTGTGATCCTACATTTTAATTGTTGATATAAGTATTTCTCCTTTTTGCTGTACTGTACTGTATAACATATTATACATCAGGTGTACATATTTTTCATGTTGTATCTCTTAAGTTGATAATTCACAAAAACATTGTTAAGAAGATATTCCATTGAGCATAACTTTCAGTGTCATTGCTGACTACCGGAATATGTAATGATCCTTCGCTTTGCTGTACAGTACCATTGAGAGGGTTTCATAGACTGTGATCATTTGAAGAGTTTAAGGTTGAAATAGATATATGTATTATGACTTGATCCTGGGATGTGAGCGGGCCCGTGGAGTGGCCTGTTAGAGTGTTGCCAGCGCTGAAGTGCTCTCGCCTCTGGCACGTCTGTTCCTTCATTTCTCTGAGACCATTAAATTCTCTGGAGATTTGGATTTGAATAAACATATATAATCAGATAATTAGACATTCACCACAGTTGCCTACACATCAGCCTCAGGCTTGGTGAATCTGCAGAAGTAGTGCAGTTACTCAAATAAAGTGTTGGTCATTTATTGTTTTTTTTGTTCAACTTATATGTAATTATATTTCTGTTTAAAGACGATGCTGGTTGCTTCTTATTCACATTCACCATTTTTTTCTTACAAAATATGTTATGTTCATATAAATAGTTATTATAACTTGTAGTTCTTATTCAATATTTGAATACTTGATCAGACAAAATAACCATGCTGTAGTGTACTTTTCTTATAATGTATGTCCTCTGGTTAATGCTCACATCAAATTCACCCTCAGTGAAAGCAGCATGTCTACAAGTGAAGCTATAGATTATGTCTACTTCAGTTGTGGAATTAAGTGATAGCTTTGCGACTGCAATAATAGTAGCTGTAGCAAAAGTAGCTTTTGCTGTTCTACGAGCGGTATTCACTCTACCCTGTCCTGGTAACACCACTTCATACAAAACCTTACTCAGAATAATCCACCTCAGTATTAAATCATCACTATACAGTAAATCTCACATACTAATTCCTATTGTACAGTATCCTATCCATATTTTGTATCCTTATCAAATGACACCTCAACCTTACCTCTCCTGAAAAGAAAACAATCAACTCCAATCTATGCTAAGCAGAGCGACCGAGGCCTAGTCAAAGGTGGAATGACTGCACCCCCTAAAGGTCCTGAGGAGAATTTCACAAGTCCCCCTTCTCTCCTACACTTACCTAAGAGTTCATGATCATCCTCCACTTCTTGTCTAGGCGCTTATGATCCATTTTCCCCCAGAAACTATGAGAACTAGCTCGCTCAGAGAGGAAAGAAAGCAGTCAATCAATGCTACTAAAATAGCCCCACTCCATTAGCAGGCGGTAACAGGAGCTGTGCCCTTGCACAGGGACCCCAGTGCATGGCTCCAGTCTCCCCTCCGCTGGAGGACTGGCCGTCTTCCTCACAGCTATACGACAGATAGTTTTACAGAGTGTCATATCTGTACATCACTCTCCTCTTACCCCTTGCCATACTGCTTTGAAGCCGGGTTGTGTCGGTGTCTAAACAGCCGTGCTGCCATGCGGAACCCAGCCCTGTTTGCCTTAAAGACCTAATTGTATTAAAAGTCTCCCCAATCTTTGTGTGCGAGGGAAAGCTGATCCCTCAAAGATCCTTTTGTTTTATAGGGGAAAATGGTTTCGGAGTGGACCCTGGGTTCTCCACCTGGTGTGCATGCCTCTCTCAACTGCAAATTATTACAAGGAACATCTGCTCAGAGGTCAACAGCAGTGTCAGCTGGCATAGGAATATACGCATTGTCTATCATCTTCAGTTAAGCCTCCTTTTCCGAATGTTTGATGTGTATGCAGGATGCATGATATTATTCCAGGCAGGGCGGAGGAGGGAAGATAAAGTTTTAAAGTGGAGCTACAGGATCCAATATCATTCGAAAATGAATGCATACAGTATTGTAACAGTAAGTAGTTAAACATTCAACTTTACATGGCATTGTTTCAGACTTGAATAGTAATAATAATATATCATAAGAAATATAAATATAATATATGTCATGTACTGCAGATTGAGCATATACAACACTACATTACATTATCACATATACGGGAAAGTGTTATTAATACCATGTTATTACCATTACTCAAACGATAAACCCCAATAGAGATGCAATATGAAAATCCTCTATTCTGCGCTTGACTAATACAACAAAATCATAACATTTTATTTTTCAATAGGTTATGTCAGCCTAAAATCTTAAATCTTGAAAAAAGACAACACACACACACACACACACACACACACACACACACGATTCCCTTCCAGCTCTCTCTGGAGCTCCGCTCGGCCCATTTCACAGCACACACACACTCCACTCTAACCCAAACTCACCTGCTGGGCAACACAAAGATCATAGCTCTGTGTAATGCTGTGTCAGGTGCTATTAGGTCTGTTAGGTGGCAGCTTCCATCACTCTCCCACTCGTGTCCACTCCAGGGGTGATTCGGTGCAATTGCCTTACACCCGGCAAAGTGACAGCCTGCGCTGATTGGCAGTGACACGGCCATGTTGGAGAGAGCTCAGGTGCTGGAGGAGCAGCTCTGTTGGGTGTTATTTTCTCCAGCAGGGCTGATGTTTCCCCAGGTGAAGGGACATATTACATACACTGTACACTGACAGAGATGCCCCGACACTCACTCACTCAGTCGTTTTGGTCAGAAAAGCAAGAGCAGCAGTGTATGATGAACTCATCTGTTTGGGTAAACTGCTACCAAGGCGTGGACCGCAGTGAGAGTAAGATATCATCTCACATAGTCAAAGATATCAAGAAATATGGAGGATATAGGCCTATGCAGTATGTTTACATTTGCAACTGTAGACCCTTGTACATGAAAAATGGCAGCGGTCCCTGTTTGGGTAATGAAGAAATATAGGTTTGAGTTGGAGTGAAAATCAGGCCCCCTTGTGGGTCACCCGTTGTCATCCCTGATCCAGTGTGTTGAAAAGTGATGGGGCTACTCTCTGCAAGATGTCTCATTTATTTCAGCTGCAGCCTGTCTTATTAGGTCCATCTGCACTGGCTCTACCTTACTTTTACAGTGGTATTAAACAAATGTGGCTATTGATTTTGTACGTCATTTAATATTTCATATCGTCACACATGGATCTTAGTTGACCTCTCTCGTTGAGCATGTGCCCTTCTGATTAGTTAATGGGTCAAAATGTTACTTTTAATCAAATCCCATAAGGACCACTAAAACCGAATCACCAACATCATGAATATTTTGTGGCCATAATTTAATCTGCCAATGTGAAATGTAGGCCATAAACAGAATTAACAATGTACTGCTTTGAGCGGTCTCTCTGGTGTCATTTCTTCACTTTTACTTCCATACAGTGGATGCAGAACAACTTCATAACACACCAACCAGTGTGCATTAAGCTCCCCTGCAAAAAACCCTAAACAAAAATGATTAAATTGAAACCATATTGGCAAAACAGATGTCATTCCAGGGCCCTGAAAATACAAATGCTGTGGTGTGTGCTAAAATAACATGCATTGCTATTTAGCCACATACATCCTCCCCTCCATGTTTACACCTATAGCTGAAATACTGTATTTCACCCAAAGGCAAGCATACTACAGTACAACAGAACCCTGAACAAAAGTGCAAACGTTTGGCAATAAACCATGAAATACCTGAAGTAGCTCTATATGTGTACACAAGTTCACTGACTGAGAAGACTATGAACAGCTTCAGCTGTGTATTGTTATGTATTAAAGTCTCAGTCCACCTGCAAACATAATCCATCACAACATAATACCTATACAAGTAATTGCCTTTCTTTGGGCGATAAGGCCCCTAGGTCCTCTTGTCCATTGAAACCTTTGCTCATAAACTCTTGATTTTACAATTTGATATTGCTGAGCCCCCTTTTCTCTGTAGCATCACAGCCTGTCTCATACTCTGTTAGGGTGAGGTAGATTGCATGTTCCTTGCATTACATCCCATAATTCCATTAGATTTTCAAAACACTAGACATTTTCATGGCGCTGGGAGGGACGAAGCTGAGGTAACATTATAAGATCACAGATTACCTTCTTTACTCTGTAAACCGTGCCTCATACATCACATATTGTCAAGGAAAGTAGCATTATCACTGTTGCTAGCACCTTTAAAGCAGTTTGGCCAAACTACTTGGCCAAAGCAATATCAGCCCGGTGTTGAAGGCTACCTCTTAAAAAAGAAGAACCTTTATCAAAGCTGTCATCAAAAGGCGCCATTTAAGGAGGATTCCTCACATTGTACCTCACATGGTTCAAATGTACCTCCTCACACATATCTCCATTTGAGTCAACATATCTGATCAAACCTGGATGCTTTAGGCCATAAACACAACCCCACAGTGTTAAAGACCTTTGTGAAAAATATCCAGACCACAAGGAAGGAACTTGGACATACAATAAAGGCAATTTACTGTAATTCACTGTGTAATTTTTGGAATCAGACAGTGTGTTTGTCATTTTTTATTTGATTGAACCTAGATAAACAATATCATGACTACTATCAATGCTGTGTTGCCTTTGGCCATCTGCCAAACGTGGCCCACAAATCAGGACTGATTTAATAAATGCATTTTGCCCAGCATGTAACACCCAAGCAAAAAAGCATTTTCAGGTGAGTCTGTTTACACAGATAATTCAGCTTTACATTTGAAGTACTTTTGAGGTATAAAGTAAAAATAGTAATCTGCCGTTGAAAGATATTTTTGGGGAACTGGCACTCCTGCAAGCTTACGTGTTATTATTCAGACTAGACATGATTACACACCTATATTTAACGTGGTATATAAGCAGCACAGACCAACGTTTCTGATTCAATACAATACCCTACTGATACACCAGGAAAGCTAGATGTAAATGTTCAGAAGGTAGCAGTAGCTACTTGAATCACAGTGATGGTGACATCCTCAGGCAAGGCTACCCTAGCTAGGAATTCTGGCCATTTCAAATACATGCAAATTGCCAAATGCCCCTGTTGTTCACCTCAAGGATGGTATTATATGTTTACTTGGCAAGTATCCTTTGAAAGTGACAGCCCTTATTAGTGTGTGTTGGTCCCATAACTTAAGAATTCCAGCAAATGACATGGGAGTTCATTTTCATACATCAGTCAGTACCACATGAAAGAACTCTAGTTACTTTAGAGTGATTAATGATTGTTGGTGTCAAAGTTTTCCAGATTAAAGCAAAAACACACATGTGGGTAAAATAGTATCCCTATGGACATGATTTAGTAGATCTGTTGAAAAATCAGTGTGAATGTATTCATGGAGCACAGCGAGACGTTGCTAAATTAATGAGTACATGCTATCAAAACAGAGTTGTATAATGGTCACATAGTCCTCATTATCATTTCCCATAACTGTCATTTTATTTAATTCACAATAAAACGGTATTACTGTAAATAGGTGAGCCTACAGTAATGCTAGTTGTTACAGAGAGACAAATATTGTAAAACTACCTCTCATTACTCACCTGCAATATCTTTGAGATCCATCAGCTAAGATGATTATGTAAAGTTCTCCTCCATCACTTCCAGACACTCTCATTCTAATGCTGCTCAATAAATAAGCACAGGTTGGTAAGGATCTACACAACATCCAAAAATCATTGCTAATCATTTCAACTAACATGCCGATCAATTATTCGTAATAGCATCATTCTGCATGTTGCTTCCCATGGTATATCTGATTCTGGTAATGTTTTCAGATTGTCTCTTGACTTATGGTTTTCAATACACTAAAAAGACTAACTGTAACCTAGTTCTTCACAGACACAGGCCTCCATTTCAACAAAATGTGAATTACGCACGACAGCAGTATCCAAATAGGTTTGGCTGAAAATATTTCCATTTGTTAATTGTTCTTGATCTGTTTTCTCTATTATTCCATTTTCTTTCCTTTTTTATCAGATGATCTAGGTGGAATCATTGGTCCGAATTTACGAAAACTCAAATCTCACTGAACTACGTGTTCATGAGTTTTCAAGACAGGGGTATTAATCCCCAAGAAAATGAGCACTCATGAGCATTTATGAACCTTGAGCTTCTCCCCACCTGGATTTCTCCAAGGTGAAAGGTTCCAAATCCCTCTTTAGATCAGTTGATCTCCTCAGACCCATTACGGCTCCTCCTCGTGACAGACTGGAGCTGAGCGGAACACAGATGAAGTGGAATTAATGCAGCGTTTCCCATCACCCTCAGACTAAGGCAAAGCCAGGACCAAAGTGACAGTAAATCATTCTGATCTCATGGTATAGTCAAGGCCATGTGAACAGGTTTCCGCTTTTAACATCGCAGAACTTTGAAAAGAGGAAGTGCACCGAGTTGATCACACCAACGAGTGAGCACTGATCAGGGGGCAATGGCCAACACCTAGAGCAAGCTGAGATAGAGTGATGGAAATCCTGCCTGGTTAACTATACCATTCATTGTTAGAGCCGTAGATCATAACACAAATCACAAATAATTGGCAAGATGATCTATCGCAAGATTAGATTTATGAGATTTGACGAGGTCAAACATCTCACTATCACCTGCCGAACAAAAACAGTTCTGAAAACACAGATATCATAGAGACGGCTATGTGTATGATAATTCCATCATTATGGCCTTGAAATGGTTGTTAAGGCTGTTATGATATCCAATAGGTAGTAGATTTACCAGCTGCGTCTGCCAGGTCACGAGTCAAGGTCATGAGACAAGGAGAGCAGCGCTATTGACTTCTGCTCTAGCTTGCAAAGCTAGTACGCAGGGCGGCTCATCAAAAGCACGCAAGGCATGACCTTACCAATCTTACTTTGGGTGAATTTGATTGGTTTACTATAAATAAAACAATAGCTTGCAGTTTCCTTTTCTGAGCTTGCGCACAGTTGTCTATCTATCTTTTTAGTTGGCTGCAATGTTTTTAATTTGGCTGTAGTTGCTAGCAAAACATCAGATGAGCTTGTGTTTGCCATCTTTGGCTAGAGATTAAACAGAAGCTACCTCCATTACAATTCTCCTCCTTTGACCTCCATCTTGCAGAGAGACATCAGTGACTGACTGGGTTCAAACCTGGGTCTTCTGTGCTTCACAAGACTTGTGTTATGATGTTTGGTGAACCACACTTGGGTTATATGAGTGACCTTGCCTGAGACTTGAGGACTGTGTTCGAGCCCTAAGCTAATGCGTAGGTTGTTAGCTAACCAGGCTAACACAGTACTCAAGTCTCAGGCAAGGTTACTCATAACACAGGTGTGGTTCACCAAACCACCTCTGGTACATGTACTCTGCTGTAGCCCCATAAAGAATACATTACCTATTTCAGAGAGGTTCAACACCAATGGGACGAAATGGGAGAAGTTGACTATTTATAGAAGTTAAGTGGTTAACTTTTATATGTGCTATTGTAGATCTCGGTACAGTTCATATGCTTAATCCTCTGTGGCTTGAGGACAAGGGAGCTGTTAAGAGTAAGGGCTAATAAAAATGGTTATTGCTGCTATCTTTACCACGCTGTGAACGACCCTAGCCTTAAACAAACTAAGACCTGTACCGGAGGAATGATTAACTTGTATTTATAATGTTCACCCTGTAAAACTGCCCCCTTTTTCCAAATAGTTCTTTATTTATAACACATACATTTCCAAGCCCCTGGACGGTACTTCAACAGAAGAGAGGAAAAAAGATATATGAACACATTCTTTGCTTGAATTACAGATGAAATATGACTTTATAATCAGCAGGAGAGAGGTTGTTTTAAACGTTCTTGCTTGCCCGTCCCTAGTTGTATCATTTATAAACCTGTTAGTATTCAAAGATCTATGTAGGGTAGAATTACCTTTGACTTGGGACTGCTATACTGTACGCAGGGGCTTGCAAAATGACCAGACTACCTGCACTCCATCACTGGCCTGAGGTCTTAATCCAACGGCTATAGCATTATTACAAATACTGAGATTTAACAGCTTAGTTCTTTGCTGAACAATCTTTCCGAGCAATTAGTCTTTCATTAAGGGGACCAGACAGAAGCAGCCCTTAATAACTTACTGTATTTATTTTTACAGCTTGTGTTTGTGTTTATCTATCCCAGCTGCTCAGAACTGCTGCTGCTACGGCATTCAAAGTGAAAGCTGAATAGGTAACTGCCCTCAAAACTGATCAGAATCAGATACTGTATTGCTTAAAAAAAGCAACACAATGGCATCCACTAAAGTGAGCAAATCTTCTATATTGCCACTTGTATGTAATGTTTATCAATAACCAGTGAGTTATACTTCGCTGTAGACAGTTCATTACTTAAGTAACCAATGCATGCACTTTGCTTTTTGAGAATAAATTATAGGGAGCCAAAATAAATCAATGCATATTTAGAAAACATATGTTACTGGATTCGGACAAGTTGCAAGGATAGAGTCCATTAATAAATTGAGAAAGTGAGGATTCATTACTGTATGGATGTCAAGAACATATCCATGCAAATGACAAAGAAATGCAAATGCCTGGGCATCATCAACCGAAGTGCTCAAATAGATTGCACCAGGTAATTACTATGCATACCACAAACATTTCTACGGAACTGTGACCTATCAATTCAGAAATCATAAACTGTTTTCGATACAGGCATGCCAATGTTCGTAACATGGTATACATTATGTCATAGAATATCTATTTGATTTTCAGTTGATCTAAGGCTATGGAGGTAAGAAGCACCCAATTTCTTTGACAAATGGCCATTAACTTCTCGGTGAAGATCTTAAATTGCTTTCCGTAATTGGCCTTTAAGGCCACGGCACCAACTAATAATCAATGGTGTCAAGGGAGCCAGGCCCTCTCTGTGTTTAAAGCAATAAATTACTGCATTATATTCATATTTATTCTAAGTAGGTCTTCATTGTAATTGGCATGTTATTAGGGCAAAGGCTTTTAGTCTGTATCAAAGTAATTCAATTAAAGAGTGAAATATAGATCTGTCTCCGATAAACAAACAACCCCACTGTAATGACAGAATTGCAGTGAACAGTATGGTTAAGTGTCTCATTATTTTTTGGCCTTCATTGAGGAAAAGAGCCTGCTCGGGAGTATGGGCCACTGTGTATGGCCTAAGACCACAGAACCACCTCATCAATCTGCTTATCCTCATTCTGTTGGTCGGATAATCTCTGTGTCTGACACTAATGGCGAGGTTCCCTCACAACTGAAAAAATATACAGAGAAACCCGTGAAACCTCAAGATTCACTTCCCTTCCTATGCAGTCAGAGGGTAATCCTAAGCTTCTTTACTTATCTCTGAGTGGAATTTCCAGCATTAGTCATGATAACACAGAGGACCTCTGATAACGTGGGGGAAAGGCTCTCTAAAGCTAACTAAGGAGATACTTACGGAATGCTACTTGTGCCGTAAACCTCCTGTGCTTGAAAGGCCATTGTCCTTCACGGCTACAGTATACCTATATGTGACCGTACCAGTACCTAGCTCATCAAATGTCTGATGTCTGAATGTCTTAAGAAATGTGTAATAGGCAATGCAGCATGTATACATTATATTGTAGTTCTGGACAAACAAATTAGTTGTTCCACAAGGGAAAATGTGTTTGTTATTGTGTTGGCGTTTGTGCCAACCTTCCACATCCTGTCAGGTCTTAAGCAAGACATTAACACTAAACTGATGGTACACTGAGACATTAAGTACCAAGATGAAATATTCAGCTTTAACTGAAGCCATAGTAACTTCAGTAACAAGAAAATTGCAGACATCCCAATATTTATTTATTAGTAAAAAAAGGAGTCTCCAGACTGAAGAAACAGTGGCAGTTGCGGTGGTGAAAAATAATGCAATATTTTATGTTAGAAACATATCAGAGAGGCCTAGCAGGCCAATGTGATTTACACGTTTAGAGAGAGCTTGGCTCTGGTGGAGGGAAGGGGGGGGTTTGGAGATTTATCATTTCCATGAACTTTTTACAACAGGCTTGGCTTTCCAGAAAAAACAACACAGGTATTTAACCTGCTCCATGTCAACCCTGCATGGAAAACTGACATTCTTCATAAGGGAGTAAGTGCAGATTTGTTTATTTTCAAATTTAGCTAAATTACCAAACTATCTTTACTATTTTCCAGTTACACATGAAAGATGGTAATATTCCCAAAAGAATACAACTCTGACTGATGGGGTGAGTTCACATGAAGGTTAGGCGTGCAGTTCAGAAACTGAAACAACAGTACGATAAGACCCTCTTCACACCCTCAATCCTTTGTTATAGATATTGGCTTCACACGTTAGTCTGGGCAAATTTGTGAAGTAATCTTTTTGAAGGTCTAATAATATGATAAAAATGTAGTCTTGTTAGGTATCCATCATAACTATTTCAAATTTGGGAAAAGATGTAGTGACAAAATATACAATGGATTCACAGTAATGCATTTGGGCAGGAATATTGGTTTGGGTAACAGAGTTAATAGGGAGAGAATCTGGGGGCTCTTTTAGGCAGATATGAGAAACATCACCGGCTGTCATCAGCTCCGATGAGAGTATACATTTGAGCAAACTCTATTTAGTAAAGGAGAATTCAATTAGGGACGTTCAGGGAGCCGTATTATTTCCCTTGGGCCACTGCAGCGACGCTATATTCAGATTTCATTGTTTTAAAAGTGGAAAAATGGCATCGACTTACTTCTACTGTGCTACGGATTCATGTGCTCCAAGTCCTAGCAACAACAGTATTTCACAGTTCAAATTCAACGAGGACAGCAATGTTGAATAATGCACCATTATGTTGCATATCAAATGGAAACGGTACTGTATCTAAAGGCGCAATGGCTTTCTATATGTTATGTTCATGTCTGTGTTAAAGTTTTCCTTGACAAACACATTGAATAATGCCATTGAAGGGATCTGGCGCACAGTACTGTAGAAAGTTAGCTTCAGAAAAGTCAACAGATTTCTCTGTGAACCTGAAGTCAATATTGTTTATTCAACAAATGATATGTGATTTGAAGTGGCATGCAACATACCTGTACATATATTGCATTACATCATGCGTGGCTACAAGTTTGTCCATCACAAGAGCGAGTTTCCACAGTTTTTCATACAGAAATGGATATACAATCTACTGTAGTTGTGTACTATACACGCATATACTGCACATGTCATTAAATGTCTTGGCTACACCTGTCTTTTTGTGGAACCTGAGATCCAGTCTGCACCTCAGGGACTGCAGCGCAGCAACAATGCACTGCCCATATGGGTCATAGATAGTCATAAATCCAGCTTCTTAAGGATGTTATGCAAGTAACTGAGACGCAAGCAAATCAATTGACAGTTTTATGGGTCACTCATAAAGCTCCTTTACCACTGATCCTAATCCAATCAGCATGATTTCCATGTAAACAGAGATGTATGCGATGTGACTGTACAGCTTCAAGATGATATTTGGGTCCCAGGTTTCAAGGGAGTGTGTTCGCACTCTTGAAAGCAGAAAATTGTGTAGCGTTGCCTGTGTAGCAATTGTTATGCTATTTTTTTTCTCTTAGTTTTATAACAGCTCATAGTTTTACAATGACTTGTTCATTTACTTGAGCCTGAAATACTGAGTGATATCATAATGCCAGAGACACTTTTCAGAACACCAGACTTACAACAAAAGATAAAGTCATTCTAATAAATAAGAGTTTGAAGTGTTTTTACTAAGCAGGAAGGGACAGCTGCTTCGCCAACGGAAAAATACATTTCAAAATGAACAAAATCTTTCACCAGCTTTAGCTGTACTTTTAGTGCCAGTAATTTTTTGAGGATTTATTTTTCACAGGGAGGCTACTGATAAACTGCTCACCATGGACATGGATCTGACAGTGCAAATCAAGTACTGTAAAGGAGGATTTTTACTGTGTATCTTAGATATCGTCTTTTCAGACATATTGAATGACAAAAGACATGACATATTAGGACAGGTTACTAAGATTTATTTAGAAATCCAAGGAGATCACATAACTGTGGCCTGGACTGTAAACGGAGTCTTCAACTTCTGACATCCACATTTAATCCACAACTGAATCCCTTGGTCCATATGTGCTTTTAAAAAGAAGAAAAAAAGTGCAGCGAATGCATTCTGACACCAGGTCAAATGATACTTAATCATTTTTATACACATGCAAGCATAATCATTATCGGAATTTAGGTCACTGTATGAACAGTATCCGATGCTAAAATATGCTGGCACTTCTATTCTTCCCTTTCAATGACAAAAGAGCCCTTAACCAAGAGCAAATGTCCATATTCACTCCCATACAAAGGGGTTTCATATCAGCACAATGCTTAGCCCAGTATTTCCACGGTCTCAGCGGAGTTAGCATTTCGCCACCGACTGGCCAGTGCCCTTCCCTATGACAGTGGATGTCTACTCATGAAAAAACAAGAGAAAAACTTCAGCGTCCTTTGTAATTTGTGCACAGATCTTCGCTTGGCAAAGACAAAGTTTGACTGAACCTTTTGTGAAAAGGGGAAGGGGACACAACAGCGACCATATGTTCAATGTGACCCTCATTATTCTCAATTAGAGCAGCCATCCATGGAATGGTCTTGCTGATAACAGCCCATAACACCTCCGGTGGAATGGAGGCACAATCCTCCTGTGGTAAGGCGTCGCTGGGTTCTGGAAGCCTTACAGGATGAGCAGGGGCAAAGCCTCATCTGCGGGACGTCTGGATGGATGACTTGATTGAGAATAATGGGGTCACATTGAGCATATGATGTAAAGGGCTAACCTTATGCCTACTAGTTAATGATATTATGAATCTGGCAGTGCAATTCTTCTTTTCCATTGGATGTCTAACAAGAACAATATTTTTGCAAGGGGGAGCCTATATTGGCCTAATGTCTTTGTTTCCTCAGATCATGATAAGTGCAGCACTGATCTGGAAGGTGACCGCCAGGATGCAAACAAAAAAGTCAGTGCTAAGTTAAGGAGAAATAATCAGGCTTACAGTATTGTTGACTATGGAACAACCAAACCTGTTTTATACCTGTTTTATATTTGTCTTTTCAATGTCAACATCGTTGATATACTCATGATCAAAGTGTATCTAGAAATTAAGAATAATTATAATTTGATAAACAATTAGTTGATGATCATGAATTATTTGAAAGCTCAATGGGCCATACTATCTCGCACCCACCCATAGTCTAAGTATTCATTTGATCAAGTGTGCATAGCTTGAAGTATGAAGTATGTTTGTAATCAAGTTTATCTCCACTGACCTAGCTCTCACTGAACCCCAAGGAGGGAGTGACATCACTCTATGCTGATTCCAATGGTGCAGGTGATTAAGTTCCCTCTAAAAAGATGTTAAGTCAATGTGAGACTGCGGCCTTCAACAGGCTCATTGATTAAAGCCAAAAGAGAGCCCTCACACAGCGCTCACAGTAACTGGTACACATCACTCTCTTTGACTTCAGCCCTGTCCAGTACAACAGCTGGTGCCCATACACAACACCCCTCAGAACCAATGACTGAACCACCATATTAGAGTCTTCAACGCAGATCTGCTAATCTTATCTGATGGTCCAGAGGGTTTGAATCAATGTTAAAAGCCCACGATCATGCAAGGCTTATGCTGCGTGTGGAATATAATCGTTTTCCTTTTGGTACATGTTAACACTCAGATATTAAATGTTTACAGGGTTTTATTTACAGTGCCCTGCCTAAGTAATGGGACAGTGAATTGTGTGTTCCTCTTTTGGCTCTACGCTCCAAAAGTGTAGATGTTAAATCAAACAATTACTAAAGGAAAGTAGAGATTCTCAGATTGTATTTTATGGTATCTATACATATTGGTTTCACTATTCAGTAATTAAACACTTTTTATGCATCTTATTGTATGGTACCCAAAGGTAATGGGACAATTGTCTTGACAGGTGTTTCTGGTAAGTCAGGTGTGTTACAATCACAATTTGTGCAAGCATAAGAGAGCTGTCAATGTGTAGTATTGATTCTCGGTTTTGGATTTGCCTTTTGGAGTCTGCCTATTGGTGTCTTTCAACATGAGGACCAAAGAAGTGTCAATGAAAGTCAAGGAATTATTATGCTGAAGAAATCAGACAAGAACTATCAGAAACATAACCAAAACCCTTAGGATTGATAAAAATCAACAGTTTGGAACATCATTAAAAAGAAACAAAAGCACCAGTGAACACAACAATCTCAAATGGGCTGGTAGGCCAAGGAAGACCGAAGAACAACCGGCTCACAGACCAGGAAAACTCTGGAAGGTAGGCGTCAGTGTGAAGGTAGGCGTCAGTGTGAAGGTAGGCGTCAGTGTGAAGGTAGGCGTCAGTGTGAAGGTAGGCGTCAGTGTGAAGGTAGGCGTCAGTGTGTCAGAGACTTCCGCCTGCAGAATACATCACCAGCCAAACTACAGATGCCTCACTGCAAGGTGCAAAGGTACATATCTCTTTGTTAAAAATGATGTAAGCAATCTTAAAATGGCATGAGTAAAGGAGTAAATAATCAAAGAGCATAATGCTCAAATTAAATTCTATCCCTGAATGAGGAAGAAACATTGTTTTTTGCTCTATGCATTACTCTATTTCAAAGTGCAAAGATGTACCGGTAGTTGAAATTGAAAGCAAGCAGCATTAGAATCATACAGGACTGTCTGACATTGAATCTATATTCAGACAAAAATGTAAAATAAAAATCAACCCGGTTGACCTTTGTGGTGCCCAGTCAAGATTCTGTGCACCTGGCATATTACATATCAACCGAATTAGAAAGGTATCTCCCTGTCCGAGACCTGAGAAATACCCTATAATGACAATCAAGCTTCTCTGTACACCTACAAAGAACAAGACCATACAAGTTTGAAATTGATGAGTGTGCTACTACAAGTTCATGACTTTGACCTACAGGGCATTTGATCCCTTGACATCAAGTTTATATTTCTAAAGCTACGGCTTGATATTCCAGCACTTAATTTAAGAGTGCAGTTAAATCACAGAAGCCATAATATGTCAAGTGATCCCACAACTGGGGAGGGGGGCAAAACAGTAAGTAATGAAAAAGCTATGATTGCTTTTCTGTCCCTCCAAATGACAGTTATCACCTCAATGACCTGCTTCGGGCAGGCCCATCTAGAAATGACACGCTAAGGCATAACGTCATCTAACAGGGTAGTTACAAAAATCAATACAAAACCCATTTCAAAGATACTCAGTGTGTTTGAGAGGGACCTGCTGTAACGTTCATTTATTGAATAGGCCGGAGGGGGAGAAAACAAACTTTTCTGATATACACATTACCTCCCAAGCAAAGGAATCTGAGAGCTAAGCAATAATTGCATTCTCAGTCTATTACTTAAGTCATATACAGCTCACTTCAAGGGCCTTTCATTGCATGTCTAGTATGGCTTAATTCTAAGCTCTCTTCATTGTGACACTGTTTTTAACTAAACTAGGTATTGGCTAAGAAAGAATGACTGTTTTGTCTACTGCTTGTCTTCACAGGATCGATATCAGCTTCACTGACATTCACAGCGAACACATGTATACTTGTGAGGCGAGCCATACAACTATCTTGTCTTGTTGAACTCACAAACATATCCATATATTATCTCCTTTGATTTGTTGTCAATACGCAATCAACGGAAAGAGTGCCTGATCTAGTGAGCACAAAGACACTAAGGAGTGTAAAACAGACAAATGGCCCGGAAAGACATCAATCTGAAGGGTATGTCACGCCGGCCTGATGAAATACTTTGACGTCGACGGGTGAAATTTATAGACAGTAACATGTGAAAGTGCTCACTCCAAGCGAGGTCGATATCTGACGCTATGGGCTCTCATTAACCAGGTTCATTCTATAAAGGCTCATTGGGTTTACCTTTGCACAAAAGACCTATGTTGTCCAAGCTGAAACACATTTACTGATCTACTTACAGGCTCTATGTCTAATGGAAATTGGCCTGATGCTGAGACCAACTTCACTTGTTCCCTTCATTTTTCTCTTTTTGAGGGCCTCAGTTCAGTTGGTGTGTATATCAGTAAGAATCCTCTGAAAACATGGAATTATTTGTTCAAACCTGATAGGAGCCAACATCTACTGCTTGGAAATTTCCCAAAAGCAAACTTTGAAGATATATAAATGATTGAATGAAAGGTGTAGGGTCAACCGAGTCTGGGGTCCTATAAGAATACATTAAAGCAAAGCATTTACTTTGTGTCAACTACATTTCTTGTGAGAAGACAATGGTGTGCTGGAGAAATGGTTAGTGCTCATGGGTGCTTGTGTATAGTTGTTCTTGTAGATTACATACAATATGAGAGGATCGCCTCCGTCTGGGATCCCCTCATACATTCAGACAGAAAAAGAAAGATACAAGATACACACAGACACAGACAGACTGACACACACACACACACATACACACACAAATAATATGGTGTTGGCGTTTCCTTCAAAGCTCTCAATGTCAAGAGAAACTCTCAGTAATTCAAAGTAATCGAAATACTGCGTAACAAAAAATAAATTTGGGCTTGACATGCTGTTTGAAAAGAATAGCAATCAGTGAATTTAATGCATTTCTGATGTATATTTAAGGCTTTGACACTGGGCCACAGATGTACATGTGTTGGGTTTCTATTTTGCAAAAGATATGGCTCGTGATAACCTATTATAGGACATCATCAGTTCCGACTTCCTCACCCTAGATAGGAAAAATTCCATCACATGCTCAATCCAAAGATGTAATATAGAAACAAATTATGGCTGGAATTGAAAAGTCACAAGCTTATTCCATCTTGATCAAACCCTGCCAAGAGGCTAAGTGTGGAAGTAGAGCTACTCCCAAAATGCTTTTTATTGTATTATCATCGTTGACATCTATAGCACTTTGAGTTCTAGTGGTTATATCTTTTTTATGCAGTATGTTGGAGTGTATGACAAAAAAAGTTGAAAGAAAAGTGTGAAACTTGCTAGGTGTAAAAAATGTACAGCAAGAGTGCTATGATTGTGTGGATACCAAGAAGCTTTCAATAGAAAGTGTTCCAAAAGATAATAAAAGCATAAAAAAACAACCCCTATGCTGTATGCAGCATTGCAACAGCTGAATATATAATTGTTTTTGAAAGAACTCTACACTGACTGTACTGGACTGTTCTGTGTTCCTTATCTTCTAATATAAGCCTTGTAAACTGTACATCACGGGGTGTCTTCCAAATAAAGTTGAATAGAGGGCCTATTGCAGTGATAAATCTAAATGGTTTTCTATGCCTACACTAGTGTCAACGCAGAGGTGTCTGGGGATGCGTAGAACAGTAAACAACCTCTTAATGCAACTTGTTGTAGACAAATCTTATTTGCTGGGATCGTTTGTAAGACCTAATGATCACGTACTGTAGTTCCATAATGTCCCATAATGTTTGATTAGATGACAGGGGTTCTTCGTTCCACCAGGATCATAAAATAAGTCCTCTCTTGTTTTTATAGTCTGAAATATTGAACTAGCTCAAAGCTTCTACTGTGGCCTGGGGGCCACTCCGCACTGATCTATCCTGACATATTGGCTCTGCTGTGCTAAGTTAAAGATTTCTATTATCATATCAAATCACTCACAGTTGCTCTCTTTATAAATTACAGTTTGAAACAGTGACGGATCGCTCTACATACATAATTTGGAAATTGGCCCTTCTGTATTATGGTAATATTATGCTAAAACCAGTCGAAGCTGATGTCGTCTCAGGTTTTGCAGACATTTCAAAGCTTTCTGAACTTAGAAGATTATGGTCCGGAACAGTGATCTCTCGACCTGGCTGAATTCCCCCATGCTGCCAGGGCTCAACTGAGAGGGCTGAGGAGTCCCATGCCCTGAGCGCTCTTCGTTAAGGACGAGAAAAGACATCAATATTTAACCACTCTATGATTGAAATTTTAAATTCATCGTCGTCTTGATAATCAGAAAAGAGAAGGAATGAAACAAGTCATTTCATGAGAGGCTATTTTGAATATGCTGTTAAAATACTGTGATTTAGAGCCTACACAGAGTCAATTAGGGTCACATTTTGAGCCCTGTTAAGTAGCAGCACTGGATAACTATATTGAATCTGACAATTTGCACTATGATATAAAACCCCATATTCCCTGGTGGGCCAAAACTGCTGTATGAAAAACGTTGCCCCCCCCCCCCCCCCCCCTCCAACCCACACACACTACTCTCTCATTTAGCTGGCTCAGGTCAGAGAACAAGAGTGAGCTTTAACATTTCATGAAGGTGTCAAATATATTCATGCCACCAAAGCCATCAATGTTAAACAAAGAGTATACCCATATCACAAAGTATCAGGAGACTCAAACAAAGTGTTGAAATGTATTTATAAGTCCGGTAAAATGTTTAATCACATGGCCTGCGGCTTATGATACACTCCCTTATTATAACAGTGACTGAAGCTCCATTCACACAGAGCACCGACATGGGTAATTCCCAGGTAATAGCAATAGTAATAGGGTCAAGTTCGGTGTGAATGGGTCTACTCACCAATTTTTCGACCCTGATATTACACACTCAATCGTCTATGAATCGACCCAGGTAGTACAATTTGTGTGTGATGGTATCGACCTGGATCAGAACTTTGAATGGGTCCCAAGAAGAACCCCACTAATGGTGAACCTGGGGAACCTGGGTAATACTTGTAATATAGGCCGACAAGTAAAGTGATTGTAATACAATCAAAGAATACCTGAATACCATTACAACAACAATCGCTCTACCACTGACTGCCCACTAGCCACCAAACCCAAAATGGAGATACACTAGTATCTAATGGCAGCACTAATGTCAATGAGATAGCTAGCTAGATAGCAAACCAACTGTGTGGGCTCAGCTGTACATATGATCACGAGGAGTGCATTTTAAATTCAGCCCATAGACATGTCAGCTAGCTACTGTCGTTGTTAGCCAGCATGACGTATTGAATGCAATATTACCTTCTTGATGACAATCAAGTATTCAACAAAGCTGTGGAGGAAAACTATTTAAGATGATTTGTTGAACATGATCAAATATTTGTGTAGCCCAGCTACTAAAGTGAGCTATGAGCATTTCAATAAATAAGTCCATTTAATAAATAAGCATAATTTCATGGTTATGTACACGGTTATTAACATGGTTAGAAGTTTATAATGTGTACTTGTTTACAAGCTCTAATGTGAGTTTGCACATTGGCTATGTCATTCATTCATTTCTTTATTTCATTGGTCCATCGGGAAGAGCTAGCCAACTGTAATGTATGCTGAGATAGAGGGGGCGGGACTTTGTACTAATACTAATACTATGCACTAAGTAACGTGTCAGAATGATTGAGGACATCGTCGAGTGAAGTAAGACCTGTATAAGCTGTGTGTGTAACAATTCGGGAATCAACGAACAGTTATTCCTTTGGATGTTGGTGCACATTGAAGCTACCAGAGGTAAATACATATGTCTGGTGTTTGTTTATAAGCTACATCTACTCGTTGTAGTATGTTATATTTGACTGTAGAGCTAATCGCGGCAAGCGGTTAGCTTAGCATAATTACGTTAGCATGTTGCTAGCATTTGCTGAGTGATACATTGTTTCTAGCTATATCACAACGAAATAGCTATTGGATTTTGTAGCTCAGTGTATTCTGTTAATTCAGCTGTGTTGTGTCATAAACAGGTAATAGGCAATTAATATGATATATTAAAACATAAATACATTAAAATGATTAAAAAGGAAGTCCTATTTAAAATACTTCCACATAGTTAATGGAGGCACCGATCGTCATAATTTGAATAGTTTATTATTACAGGTAATACCGCCACTTATTTAAAATAGAACTCAGGCCCCGCCCATATGGCAGGGGTTACATTTGTATTTGATATTCGAGACATGCATGCCAACATGACCAGTTGCTAATGTAGCTGAAAACCGCCAGAATCTTCTAACCTGCAGTTATACACATGTCTACATTTCTGATCTATTTTATGGAGGGAGTACAATTAGCAGAAAAATAATACAATTGTTAATGTTCAGCCCTAAACGTTTGTTTGGGTGTCTCCAGTGACGTTCCATTTTACCACCCTTTTCCAATCAAATGAATTAATAAATAATTAATTTATAAAAAGATGAGACTCCAATCAAGTAAATCTGTGTGTATGAACGTAAAACAGTATAAACCCCGGACCAACTTCCTGTCTCCTCCAAGGCCTCCCTACCTCCGCCCTGCCATTACACCAGTAGCCTGCGTGGGCCGATCGTTCAATGGAGGTCAGGGTGATCATTCACACCAAGGCCTGAGGGCGGCCATACACTCTCCCTTTTATGGGGGCATAAAGAAAGTGAAGTGCTCAAGCGTGCCTGATTAGCTGTTCTAATATGCTATTTGTGACTAATTTCTGAGGCGCTAAGTCACAGGTGATGGTCCGGAGCCATAAATCGAGCCACCCATCGCCTTCCCAGTCACCACTTCTTCACCAGGAGGCACACAAGGGCCCACGGTGAATATGCAGGAGCTGTTTAGGTGACAGGCAGGATATAAAAGTAATGGATGGCGTATGAAGCCATCTTAGCGCGGCTGACAAGTGAACCTGTTCTTATCCAGGGAAGCATGGACCAGTCTGTTTTCTTTTCCACAATTATTACTCTGTGCCTCCAGCGTTCAGTTTTCCTTCTCCCTTTTAAGTGTGTCTGAAATCCAACACTTTTTAAAATGGTAAGTTTTATGTGTGGTGCTGGTTTAATAGTTCACATAATGCAAATAAGAGGGGTTAATCAGTATCTCTAGGCTGTATTGGAGTGTAACAAACATTGGGTGTTTTACAAGCGTGCTAAGCAAAGGGGTTTTTGACTTTTTCAACACGATTTGTTTCTATATTTTGAATTTTATATTGAAATTCTAATCGAATTAATGTCATATGTGTCACAAAACCCATGGTACTTCCAACATTCACAGAAAAAAGCTGTAATTCATTACATCAGTTGATGAATGTATTGCTATATTTGCATGTCATTTCTTATCTCTCTTACCGCTCTGAAAACGAAGACAGTTTACTTACTGAGCGAAGAGAGATTCAGACAGTTGACGGTGGTGGGTGGGTATTTCCTTCTTTTTTTTTTATTCCTGTTTAAATGTGTCAAGAGTTCCCTGTTTCAACTACTTTCCTATTATCCCCCCGAATGCTGTTTTCTTGACCCTCAGTTGAGTTTTGACAGGCGGGGAGCGCAAGGTTGCCTGGTTAATGCAGCCGATGCGCTGCCTTGCTCAGGGGGGTTGCCCATCTGGGACCGGGGCCCGGGAGTTAACACCAGGGGCTGGAGGAGAATACTGTCAGTCTGGAGGACGCACAGCCAGCACAGAGGTCGCATGCACATGCACACACTCACACTCACACGGCATGGCACTGGGGGATGCAGGGGTTTCAACCACTCTCCCTAACATTGCTCCATGTACAGAGAGGTGGAAGCAGAGGTTGGGACTGGGTACATCTACCTCAAAGCTGCTGGGTGGAGAGGTGAACGGTTCTGTGCGACGTGAGGTCATTGGAATAAAAAATGATATTTATTCAGCATGAATGACAATAGACAGTGGATTAGAAAGAGATTTTGAGTCGGTAGGCCTATGGTTAAAACTGCTGTCTTGTGGTGGACATGATTGGAATGTACATGGCAGATTGGGAGGATAGTTTCCCCTTTCCCCAAGAATGTGCTCTACTCACTGGTCTTGGTAGGCCTGGGAAAATGGTCAAAGGCAGCTTTTGAACACACTGGTTTCACACAATTAAACACCAGAGGTTAAAGAATAGTCAAAATAATCGGATGCAGGCTTCCAGTCTAGTAAATGAGTGTAAAATGCTCTTCCCTGCAGCCAAATTCTTTGCCCTGGTGGAGATGTTTTGAAATCATAGACAGTACTCTCCCATATGGTAATGAATGCAAAGTGGCGTGTAAAAACCAAAACCTGCCTCCATTCCGCACACAACTCCGAAATGCAGGCAGGAGCACGTAGCACAAACAGATCCTGTCTGAACCAAATTAAGAAACATTAGAAATCACGGACCAAAGCCCTGCTAATTATTACACCTCCTCATAAACAGAGACAACCTGAGCAGCGAGCTACTGCCTCTCAATGTCAATTTTTCTGGAAGACAAATATAGAAAGGTCAAAGTCCATACTCCAGGGGAATAAAAAGGCCTCAGCGGGGATAAATGATGTGTATCTTAGAGAAATGTACACCCAGCCCCCCTTGTCCTAAGTCTATACTGCCACCTGCAGCTCTGGGTATGAACATAAGTGCAGTGATAGCTGATAGATTAGCAGAAAAGCAGATACAGTTTATTGTTTATTTGGAAACATCATGTAATACAAATCAGTATAGTACTTTCACTTCAAATCTGTAAATGACAGTACATCGACTCAGAGAAGTCATAGCTCTGCAGTAATCAACAATATAGATATAGATATATAATGCACGAATGTGTTTAATTAAATGCATTTAGATTAACCGTTTCTGATAATCATCATAAACATTGAAGTATAAATATATACATCAACAAACTATATAGGAAAAAGCACAATGATTCACTCCAATTGTGAGAATTGACAGTGAGAATACGCTTGCATGCACCATATCAGCTCAGCCAAAAAATCCTGCATATTGATTCACACCCCAGTCATTGTTAGAAGACAGCTAGATGTATGACCCTGGCAATTAAAATATTGAATATCAAAGTGCTGATGCCATGCCTATTAAAGAAATGTGATAGTGAACATAAATAATGACGCCATAAATAATGATGCCATACAGGAGATGTCACAGATAGAAAGGCTCAAATGCAAGAATTCTATTTAACAATATCTGTTGGCTAACAATGAGACACTCTTGTTTGGACTTCCACCAAGCAGTGAACTTTCAACTGACATTTGTACTGATGTGGTAAGGCTTCAAGCAAGACTGTAATTAAAGCACTCACCCCGAGAAAAAGGTGATATCCTCTGTCATATTTTGACAAGGCCCCGAGCGCCAAGCAAAGCCAAATAGTTACATGCTTGGTAGCAGCTGGAAAAAGAATGACTTAATGTTTGATTGCCTGATAGTGTACTGTATCTTCAAGCTGTTATTTTGGTGACAGAAATCGAAGGCGTGTGTGGGGTTGTGTATTAACTCTTTGTTTGCTGTATGGCTTCATTAAATGTTGATATTGTTGCTGTTGTACATATCTGCTTAGAGATGTGTGTGTGTGTGTGTATCATCATTAAGCTGTGACAAGGTGCTTATGAAAACAGAAGTATTTTGCCGTTTATAAATTGATATTTACATGGCAAAATGCATGTTAATTATTACACAGTCATATTCAAAGTGTCCCTGTCAGGAGAAAAGGGAGGATTGAAATCTCTTATTAGCCATAGAAAATGTAATTCAATGGATGTTCATTTACTTTTGAATTCTGAAACCAAAGACAGAGACAGCATGCCTTGTCAAACTCATTAAGTCAACATGTCAATGTGTTTTTACTCAGCAGAGTCTTCAAGAGTTTGAAGATGATATCATCTGACTTGACTTGGGCTTAGCATCAGCGAGGACTATTCTCTGCTGCTCCTAGCCTTTAATATTGTACGCATCTTGGGGTGTGGAGACGCATTTGTCAGCCTTGTTTGACAGGCCTGATGAAGGGCTTGTCACTCTGTGTTTCACGAATCCAGCCAGAACACCAGCCCCGGGGTGTCATGGCCACGAGCACTGGGGCTTTTCTTCTCCTCAGGGGGGTAATTGTAATAATAGTGAGAAGAAAATTATAGAGGAGCAGATCGGGTGATACTTGGGTTAAACGCAAAAGTCTGACACTGTATGTGTGGGTGGTCTGGGTATCTGACTGCGTTCAAGTAGGCAAGTTCTTGCAGTTCATTCTTAAATGCCATGACAATACTCTTAACACATAGCATTACATCTAGACTAATCCTTTCTATATCACTGTACCCACAACACAGTTGTCCTGTATTTAAAGAAAGGTGTGTTTAGATATCTCTATGTTATATTCATAGCCACTTTGCTATGCCTGACTATTACCGATTATATCTATATACAATTAAATGCTTGAAAGTTTAGGGCTAAACATTTCGACAGTTTTCAGAGGTTTAACCTTGTGCAGCAGACTTATGTTAGCGAACTGAAATGTAGCATTATTTCACCATAAACATGTTTCAGCTGGCAAACATGATATTATCTTTTTATAACATAGGTCAACCTTGTCCATAGTGGTCGAAACTTGGCATAATCTGAAACATTGGGTCTGGGAGATTTATCAATCAACTGCTGACATTAAAAGGATTTCTTAATGAAGTGAAATCTTTACTGGGATTATCTCACCACCTGCTCGGGTGCCACCTGCTCGACCACCATAATTGGCATGGATGGCATCAGCACTATCAGCAGAGAGACACTGGGAGAGGGCAAAGAAACGAGACGTCGGGAGTGTCAAAGCCGTGCAAATGATGACACTCAGTGTGTCGCTGTGACAAAAAAAGCTCTCTTACGACATCGAGCGAGCATCCAGCTTAAGTTTGTGCCAATCTTACATTCCAAGACCTTGACAGTGCTCAACGTTACATACCTCCCAGCTGTGTCAAATCTGCCTATGTGCTAATGAATAGGCCTGCTTGGAGAACATGTCATTGCAGTCTGTATTTCAATTCTGCTCACGCTGAGAATCTGACCAGGTAGTCGTAGTATACACCGTGAGGTACTCCAGCCCGTTTATATATCCAACCTTTTCCCTCCATTATTTTTAAGAGTTGATTTCATTGACATGGTCAAATGAACACATGGACACACATGTATCATAGCTGCACTGAGAAAAAGACAATTCGGCACAGGGTGTTTGAGTTTTCTATTTTCACTTACGATGACACGACGTGATGGATGGCCACCCAGTGAAAGAGACACACAGTCTCCTCTAAGGTTTGCAAGTGAAGGGGGGAGAGAAGAAGAAGGGGGGAAAAAAAAACACATTGTAAAAGTGAAGACTTTGGTTCTTACCGTGCCCCCAGAGCATGTACTCCAGTGTAGCCAGGGTTGTCTGTGATTAGTGAGTGATGATCCCCATCCAGAGTCCCATCACCCCTAGGACGTCAACGTGATTACGTCGACTATGCCAAGGGACCGGGGCTGCTGGCACAGCCTGGGTGTCACTCATTCTGTGTGGTGCCATGTCAGTGCATTGCCAAAAGAGGTGCCAAGCCAAGGACAGCCTGTCTGTGTCTGCTTTCTGACCCCTACAACAGCTACTTTCAGGGCACAGCACTTAGTAGAGTCGACATAATGGTATCTAAAAATACTTGAAGCACCTGAATGTCATTATTAGTGTTGAATATATTATAGTTGACAGGAGAAGTTTCGTTTGGTTGTGACAATGACAGGGCTCACGTGCTTGGCTTGTAATTGCTTTACTAGTGCCAGATATCAATTAAACTAGTTACTATTTGACATATCACTGTTCATTATTGACACTAACTTAATACAATTGATCTTTTTGCCATTTTAGAATAGTATAGGTCTGGATCCTTTGAAACACACCAGCGAAGGATGAGAGTCCCTCCCCCACCCTCCCCTGAGCAGTCTTCTTGTGAGTGAAAGAAGAACCATTGCTAATCCAGTCGTCTCTGGATCAGTTACACAGACATGGTAAAGCCATTCTCCACCAAATCCAAAGCAATTCAGATCAGGTCCTTGATGTCTAAAGAAGCACATGGGCCTTGTTTTCTGTTTTTGTCTGGTGAATCACAGCCAGACGCCCTGACATCAGCTGGAGAAGAAAAAAAACGAATGAAGTTTCACCATGTCAATCTAAAACAATAGCTTCTCGTCGCCTCGCCAGACATGGCTGTTTTCAATATCACCAGAGATTCTGTAATTCAGTCATGCAGGGGAATTATGTTTAAACCTAAGGTGGTATTTTTTATTTTTTTTACAATTAACAGATGATATCATGAATGTCAGGTCCCCTCTCCCCCGCAATGTTACCGGTATCTACGTAATGTCACTTTACCTTGTACCAGATACCTGGAGGACATCATTATGACACTCCTTACGCGGAGGTGCAGTCTCCCATCACATCCCTTACAGTGGGCTTTCATCAGTAGGTGTTATTAGCATTTGCAGGTGACTTGACATCAAACGGGGAGGTTCAAATCCTCAAACAATCCCTCTGGATGTCCCAACAAAGCCATTGTTTATGTAGACATCACCTATGGGAAACCTCCCCTCACCTTCCCTGAACTAACCTCAGGGTTGATGTTCAGGTGTAAGCAACATTCCTGACTCTCTGTGTCATTATTACCTTGAAGGAGATGCCCGGTCTAAGTCCGCTAAACCTTCCATGTCCAAACATGTTACAACAATGTTAGCTTTGCTGAGTGTGAGATTCTTGGCTGTTTTCAGCCTCAGTAAAGACTGCAGGCTTAATTGAGTGATGTAGCTGTATCAGTAACCCGACCACCTCAAGTAAATTGAGCCTTTGTCATGGAGTAAGATGACTGGAAAGTGAGAAGCGTGAGGTTCTATGGCAAAGTATACGATGATATTCGACAACCAACAAAGAAATGATGTTGCGAATAACAGAAAAGATCCTGTGAAGATCCTGTATCTAGAGAAAAGCTAAAAGTAAGTTATGGCAACGTTTCCCTCTCTGTCCACATTTCATACGGGGGATGTGTTGATGTCTCTCCACTATCCGGAGGACCCACGTCAGTTAATCGTTTGTTTAAACTTAGCTAGCCTTAAGCCACACAGAGATGAAGTTACCATGAATTACAGGGAGCCACTATCCCCAGAGGTAACTGGGTTGGGATGGGATAGACAGAGGTAAAAGTACACATCTGACCTGACAGAGGCAGACACTTCTTCCAGAGGAATCATCAACTATTTATTCCTCCCCAGGTACTAGACGAATGATCTCTCACTAATGTATTTCGAAGGGGTTCTGAATACCCTGAAACTCCTTCTAACGTTCGGACTTCAGAAACCACTGGTGCCGTTGAATTAACTCCACTTATTTATCATGCGAGAGGCTGATATTACAGAAGGAAACTGTCACACAATTCGAGTCGCATCAATAAGTTAGCGGTGACAAAACCTTACGCAACTTCTCTGAAACTTGAGATGTGATGCGGACCGATGATGGGATCATCGTTTTATAACCTGAGTGAGCGAGATAGCATAGCTTTCCACTGTGACATCACCCTCCCTAAGACCTGAAGTTAACAGTCACCTAAGGGTGACATGGTAGTGATATCATTTTCAATTCAGCTATCAAATTTCTATGCAAAAAAACATTAACTGTTAACCTAAAAAAAATCATAGCAATGTTAATCAACATCCATGACCATATTACCTAGAGAACTGCAGTAATTATCAAAGCATGTCTCTTCTAACAGTTTGTGTGGCTGCCTTACCACGGTCTTCATACTTCAAAGTAAAGAGTTCACCCTTTGCCCACAATCAGAGACCCAGTTAGCAGAGACTTAAATCTTATGTAACACACAGCTTCTGACAGCCAGACACCTTATGACTACAGATAGGTAATTTGTTTTGATCTGTGATTATATCTCTCATGTTCTGAGGAAGATGTAAACCTCTTGTGTAGCTGTTAGGCAAATCCAACAATGTGGAGAATTGCCCCAGGGTCTCAAGTTTTCACCCTTATTCTTTTCGTCTTCGTATGAGAGACAAAGACTCCTGCCAAATACTAAAGCCCTCAGGAGCTCATCATGCCGAACCCAGGACTCCGTAGAGGACTGGAGAGTGAGTGAAGCTCGTGGAAAGCATGGGGAAGGAGGGGGGGGGGGGGTCAGGAGGGGGGGGGGGGGGGGGGGGGTCAGGGGTAGAATCCTGTATTAATTAGACCCCAAAATAAAGGAGTAATCTTGAGACATGTATTCAACAGATTTTTTTTTTGTTCTAACTGATAATTACTGTTAACAGGCTGTGCAGCCACGGGGCATACCCCCATCTACTCCCAGCTACTTGCCTTAACAGTGCCTTTTGTGCCCGGTGCCAGACATACCTGCAAAATGATCTACTAATTATCTACTAAATATGTTTGTTCATGTCTGAAGAACAGCTTACTTAATTGCGAGTGCTATTTCCATTCCCCCCCCCCCCCTCCAAGGGGGAGCTTAGTTGAGCGGCTTATCTCAAAGAGCTCATTATATTAATGCCAGTAATTATCTGTTTTGCTTACTTTTGATGTGCCTCTGTTCAAACGGGGACTTAATAAGAGGATGACTGCAAATATGTCAGAAGACCTTTATGTTGTTTTTTTTCTTTTTCTGTTGGAAATCCTATGAGTACCAGGGCTCACAAGAATGGTATTACACGGAGGTTATGAGAGCTTATGATCAAATCTTCACTTCTTTTCTTGTATTATTCATTTGGGGCTCCCCCTTGCCCCGGTCTCACAGGCCCCCGGATCAGAAAAGGGTGGAGCGGTCGGAGATTGGGAGCTTCTTTTGTTTCAATGCGCACAGTGAGGGTTAGTGTTGCCAGCAAGAGCCATGGGCCTTCTCTTCCCCAAGGAAGGAGTTGGCACAGAGAGGCTCTCGTACAAAAGAAATGCATTCGATGATGGAGGGAAATAAATAACAAACAAAAAAACAAGATATAGGGACATGCTGAGGGGAGAGACACTGGAGGAAACTTGGAGGAGTTGAGGTGCATGATGTTTGTCTGTCGTTACTAATGAGACAGGATGGTTGTGACACACAGATAGGTGCTCGCTGATGGGGATTCAGCCAGGCAGTTGACTAAATTATCTCTGTTGTTGTTGTTGTTGTTGTTGTTGTTGTTGTTGTCGTCTAATAAATAACCATCACCAGATTTTTTCAATTTCCATATTTTACCTTATTTAAGAAGATACTAGGAAATACAAATTATTGTCCGTTTGACTTGCTTAATTGAACATTGTGTACTTGTAATATCTTGTGATGGGATACTGGTTGGAAGGTGACTTGGTATGCAGTACTATATTATGCTTTGGTTAGATAGACTTTACTCAATACCATGGTGATACAGGCTCAGACTTGACACACGCACACACACACACCAGGGTTTCCGTTAGAAAAATTTGCCGCCGGACATCGTGTCCGGGAAGATTTCGATTTACCGGACAAACGTGAATTATTCCGGTCATCATATTAAAATATAATAAAAAAAAAAAATTTCAAAATCATATTTTTTTTTCTCCAAATCTAATATAGCTGTTTGTCGCGGTGATTACTGTTGTGTAGCGGCCTATATATGCCATTTAATGTCTTTCTCATCCGATACGATTAGATGCGAGCTATATAATAATATAACATGATTCGCATGCGCGCTATGCCATTATGTCCAGCGCTGAACGGGCGCCTCACTGGGAACTGAACAGACAGCATCGATCAATGAACGGACTCCACATTACGTTAACTGAAGTTTGTTAAATTGTTTGGGATTAATGTGAGTTTTCAATTTTCTCTTTCCAGTTTTACCCTTTTTAAAAAAATATATCAATAAAACAACGTCATTTCTATAACCAGGGGGGTGTTCCATCGACGTCGCTGGAGGAAAGTCTGGGCTTGTTTTGACAAGTCTCGCGAGATCTATCAAGATATGCCTGGATCTTTTTAAGAGTCTCGCGGGACTTGGCGAAGTGGGCCTAGGTTTTCCTTTGGCGACGTTGATGGAACACCCCCCAGGTCTCGCTGGTTGGGAAGGCATTTTCGTTTAGCTGCCTGTCAAATCATACTTAGGGGATAGCCCTGTAAGCTCATACGGGTCTGTATGTCGTCCTGAAAACCGGCTGTTAGATCATATAGCTGAAGTTTGTCTCCATCTTACAACACTACTTTACATGGTTAGCGGGCTCATAAAACAAGCCGTGTTAGTTGACTAGCGATGTGTCATTGATTTTCGACAACGCGGAAATGTATTCACATTTTTCGAAAGAAAAGTCAAAACATTAGAACGTAGAACGGAACATCGCACGCGCGCGGAAAGCCACCGGCCCCGATTTGGCCAGAACTTTTTTTTCCGTCAGGAGATTTTCTTTTTGTTGCTTGAATCCCTGGGCTCCCCCGCACACCGTGATTTAATTCGCACACTGTCTTAGTGTAAATGTTGTCCGTTTCGTTTGTTATCCTTGTTATTGTGCGATAAAGATAAGGCTTTCCGCTTCGGGCCACCATTTTCAGCTGGGCACCGGACACACACACACTCGTGCACGCGCGGCACTGCCCGAGAGTGAAGGACCCGCCCCCTTTGGTTAGCCTATAGGCTGGCTGGAGGGGGCGGGTCCTTCTCTCTCGGGCAGTGTGTGTGTGTGGGTGTGTGTGTGTTTGGTGCTCAGCTGAGAATGGTGGTGATTATTTTCACCGGACATTTTGTCCGACGAGTTTTCAGTTTGTCGGACTTCAACAAATGTTACCGGACAAAGACCGGCAATTACCGGTTAACGGAAACCCTGACACACACGCACACATACACACACACACACACACACACACACACACACACACACGCACACATACACACACACACGCACACATACACACACACCCCACACACACACACACGCACACATACACACACACACACACACACACACACACACACACACACACACACTCCAGTCACCACTCTGAGGGTGGAACATCCACATGTGTGTGACACTCAACCCTTCCCTCAAGGTTGGTGGAAATGATGGTGTTCTTCCTCTCCCTGTTGGTTATTGCTCATCGTGTGCTCAGGGCAAGTGGAGCATGAACAAAACTGCCACTTTAGCACTGCGCCCTCTATGAAAGTATTGAATTTTCGAAAAAGTGTCACACGGCCGGAGGTTTCTCACTGTGCTTTTAACACTGTAATACAGATCTTCATAACTTAATGATGTTTTACTTCAAGGCATATAGTTCCTTTCTTTCCCCAACACCTTTGGTTGTCTTGACGTGGCAGCAGAGTCATTTTGCACATTTTATTGACTGAGACTGTTACGACATGGGGGACTCTTCCTCCTTTAGTCTGTTTCATTCTTGCTCTTCTTTCTACCCAAATGTTGTTCTCCTCTGAGACACGATGGAGGTATCTCATCTCTCTCAGGCTCTTTGCTTTGTTTCCAGGCCTTCAGACAGACAGCGGAGGAGTGTTCAGGTTGAAACACAGTGAGCGGTTTTGCATTCCACCTGTGTTGTGACAACACATTTCACGAGAGGATCTGGTGTGGGTTTTACGGCTTTCTTTTCTGTGTTTGATATGAAAGAGCTCCTTTTAAGGGTAGAACATGCTCTCTCTATGAGCGGATTAAAGTAACATTAGGTGTAATCCTGAGTGTCAGACATTGCTTCTCAAAAGAAACAAAGGGAAAACGGTAATCTCTAGTCAAAGATGCATTCAGAGGTTCCCATGCACAGCAACCGAGATATGTCCTGCATGAAATTGTTACGAGAGTTATATTAAACAGCCAAATACTGATCATGACACAAGTATTAATTATGTTCACAGGCATGACTGGTGGCAGCCTCAGAGTTGAATAAGAGATTAACTGAAGATTTTACAGTTGTCCGCCCCCACAGCTAGGGTACTGTTATAAACGTAATATAATACCATATGCACTTCACAGATGACATGTTCTACACTAAATATCTAAATAACATTTGTAATTATGTTTTGAGGAAATACTGGCATACTGAAAAGGAGCATTTGCTGAAACCTCCCCATATGATTGGACTACCCTGTTCAAAGGGGCGAATCCTAATTAGAGATTTAGTGTAAATCATGCATCGATGTCAATTAGAAATTTGCACAAAAAGTTGAGCATGCATACTGCCTGTTATAGGCCAAAACACTATTCAAGACTAGCTACACTCCAAAAAGATATACAAAAAAGAATGCTAATTCATTAATTAACCATAGTCTGTCTCAAACTAAAATAAATTACTCACGAGACGACACTGATGAGTTACTACCATATCACACATGTGTGTACACAGTACAAACATTCCACCCATAGGGCAGCACCAGGCCATGTAGCACAGTCAGACACTTGATAAAGGCCTCCCAAGTACCTTTACGTCTGATCGTACGAAACCCCATATGGCAGCAAATTCTTGACTGAAATAGGGCAATTTAGTTCTGATGATTATCATATAATTCTGGATTATTCACTTTATGGTTAACATTCAAATCAAAACTACTGCCTCCATTCATTTAACCTCTAGATACTGTACTGACTTTTAACACCTCCCCAGTACAACATGAGCTCATGATGTAACAATCCCCTTAAATATGTAAAGTACCGGTATATACTTAAGACCCACTGTGTGATTATGGCTTAGATCAAACATTCTACTCTCGGATATTATTCTACATGGAGATCCATTTAAATCATTCTCTTATCCACGGTAACAAGTAGGAGAGGTTTCATATCTCAATTACTGGAAGATCAATTTGTCAAGGTTCTAATAAAAGTACCCTCTCTTTTGCGGATTCACATTAGTTTGAGAGCAAACTCGAAATTAAGGAGAAGGATGAAATGGGGAAATGTTTCAGGTGTTAACAGGCAATTAGCTTTCCTGCTTGATCAAAGCAATGATCAAGGTGATCAAGGTGGTGATATTAGGTTCATTATCATGTATTCAATAGATATTGCTTTTATGAATGATAAGACTTGAGTTGAACAAAAAATATTCGTGTGATGGCCTTCCTACAATATTATATTGTTAGACCTCCGATTTCTGATTAGATAAAAACTAATTATTAGCCTTCACTGAGCTATTATTCCCGTCCCATCAAGAAACATAAGAGAAATATTGGAGAGAGGGAGCAACTAGTAAGCAAAGGGTTCAGGCTAAACAAGTATACTGAATAACCATCATAACTGTCCGATCCTTAACCAATCTGGCATCTTGACAATGACTTCTTAGAACTCATTATCTCTGTTTGAAAAACAATTCAGAAAGCTATATAGAGCCTAAGATGAGCCACTCTAAACTTGAGTGCTATAGTTCCTGAGACGGGGGGGGGGGGGGGGGGGAGTGAGAGAGAGAATGAGAGAGAGAGAGAGAGAGAGTATGAGAGACAGAGAAAGAGAGAGAGAGAGAGAGAGAGAGAGAGAGAGAGAGAGAGAGAGGGCATTATGATATTGGCATCAGATTTATTCCAAAGAAGGCCAGGCTGATTTCTTTCCCCCGTCTTCCCCTCTGATTGTGAAAGGAGACATGCCGGGAGGTCGAGGGTCAAGCCAAAAGGAGACAGCATTGTGTAGAAACTGTCACGCATCGCCACCTATTTTGACATGCACAGGGCCGTTTGTTGTCTGTCGAACATGCAAATTGTGGGCCTGCTGTCATAAGGCAGCAGATATGTGCGAGCGGAAAATGAGACCACCTGTAACCGCTGAATGGAGTGATGGACAAGCATTCAGGCCTCGTCATCTCCAGCCCGCCATTCACGGCATGCACCTCCAGCCCCATATATAACATGTAAAAATCTATTCTTAATATTCAAAAGCAGGAAGTTCAGGGAATTATAGGGGAGCGGGCTCAACCTGCTGCTTCTAATGGGTTCCAGCATGCTGACAGCTGTGGGTCACCCTCAGTCATTATTTGTCCACTAGGACTAGGCCCGTGTGACTGGATGGACAGCGTCTATGTGGTCTTACACTTCTTATTCAAAGAGAATCACCCTGAAAATAGAGTGTAATGTCATCGAAGCCGCCTAATTTCAATGACTCGTTTTACCTTTTGGAAATAGACATGGTGTTGTCTGTCGTGTTGATCACGGTCTACGTTGAATTCTATCCTTAATGTTGAAGCTTTTCTTAGAATTCCAATCAACTAACAATAAAAAGGCTCCTGTCTCTTCGTCACCTACAGTATTACGGATGTTGAGAGTGCATAGTGGTCTACCGTAGACCCAAGAAGCTGAATAAATCATCAGACACTGTACTAGAGGGGTGCCTACAGTTCATTCAATACAACACACCCCTTATAAAAAAGAATTTCTATTCATAGACCTCTCACTCTCATTTCTTCCACCCACTGTAACCTTAGAGTTCTGCACCCCTCCATAGAGGTGTGGTGTGGTTTTGGGGATATGAATAAAATTAATTGCACAGAAGGTCAAATGTGAGAGCAGACATGTGAAGTCTCTGTACTCTGGGCCAGCTGATTTGAGAGTCTGAGCCGAGCCAACTCCGGAGCAGTCATTTGAATGGTGACATGTAAACAGGACAGCGACTCTGAAGCCTGTAAATGAGGCTACTGCAAAGCCTTGACTTGTTCTGTCCAACACCTTGTGCCATCCAACCCTGCCAGTCAACTCTCCCGGTTGCTAATTAATTATCATCTAGCCCCACATCACCTCCCTGTCGCCGTGGCAATATGTGGCATGTGGTGATATGTAATTTATTGGATGTTTTGAAGAGAGGAAGTTAAAATAATCATTTTATTCCCCCAAAGACACCCATGAACTTAGATATCAAGAAGAAAAGGAAGAGAGGCCACCATTTCATTTCCAGTCAATTTAAGCTATATATATCCATGTAGACATAAGCTCAATAGAGTCTTATGTTGTCAGTTCACTGGGCATACATTCTGCCAAATGATCCATTAAAAGTGGGGATTAGGCTTATTTCTTTAATGATACGGGTAGAAACCATCCTCATTATATAATTTAGTTCAGCCAAATGTATTCAAATGCCACCTTTATTACCCTGGAGGTGCTTTGCATAAATTGAATAAATCTGCCAGATACTCAGTGAGAATCAAACATATCAAAGGTTTCCTGTCTTTGAAGTGTGGTAGTCTATAATTCCAAAACAGATTTTTATGATAAATAAATACATTATTTATGAATTGGGGGGGAAAACAAAGCTAAAAATGCATGAAACATTTTAAGCCATGAAAATGTCAAGAGAGGCAAAATGGCACATACCGTGGTACCCACTGCCAACACACATTCATCAGCATTTGTACATTTGAGCATATGTTGGGCTCATTTGCTTACACAAAGCGTAAATCAGAATAATATAGGCTACTATACTTGTCTCATGTCAGAGCACTATAGATGGAAATGTTTCAATTATATTATTTCTGACTACTATACATTCTGACTATCTGGCACATCCAACAGTATAATATTCCAAGGAGCAGACATGAGTAGTAATTGCCCTGAGGATATGGGGGGAAACATCCAGTTCATGATAATGTTTTACACTAGACCAATAAAAGGACCACCAAAGCACCTCCCTTTGAACATTCTTTCTTATAGGCCAGATATGTTTAAATAAAAGGCATATTTAAGAATAAGGAAAAGACCCCACAGTCAAAGGTCAGCTGTTTTGAATTACTCTGATTGGGACCAAAATTGCCCCTGAAAAATTCCATAAATGAGCAACTGTCACTCATCTCCAGCCTACTATAATAGGTTTGGCTGGAGGCGGTATCCTTACAGCAACAGAAACTTTTCATATTGCATCTCAATGGCAGAGTTTCTGCAGAGGTGGGCCACCCGTCAAGCTTGATTACCAGCCAGGGCGAAAATGAAAACGGTTAACATGGTGTTCAGATAGTGTGGTCTTACAAGGCAGACATTTGACTTTGAAGTCACAAGATTTCAAAGAGGTAAAAGGGTTACATTCACTGAATAATTACACATTTGCTTATCGGAATCAGACTGTCAGAAGTGCCTTTGCACAAAGGTACATTTTAGCGATATCAAACCTGAGCAAAAATGATGTCCGGAAATTGATCTTCAACCCTGTCTTACAAATTTGGTCAAGTCAAAGTAATGTCCAACATCAGAACACAGTTCAGTGGATAGATGGCCCAGGTAGCTACCCTGATATGCACACACTTGAAGACCTTGGGTAGTATAATAGTTGGAATTTATTTCTAAAAGCTGATCTTTCAACATAGTATTATACATAGTAACCTTTGATGTACAAACCTATACAGCTCAGGACAATATCATAGTTTAATTAAGAACCCAGGCACTTTGTATCAAAACAAAACAAATCAAAAATGGAATGGAAACCAATTGAAAATGGAAATGAGTAAATTAAGCAAAGTAAATACATTTGAGTATATTACAATGGGACCTGTCAGGGTAAATAATGGGGGCCGCACCTATGTGAGTGTTCATTTAACCTGTGAACCACAAGGTTATTTCTCTAGTTCCTCGACGTCCAACAGCATGCAAAATGATTTATGTGGGAGAATCCATCTTCATCATCTTGGCTCTCACCTTTGTCTCCATCAACGTTAATTAAAGGAAGGTCAGTGTCACCCTCCCTCTCCTCTTGCTCCTTTACATAATAAATCACCTCCGTGCACAAAGGGGGGGTGTTGACACAAACAGAATGCAACTTAAGGAAGACCAAGAAGCAGTCACCAGTAATACATTATTTGGTATATGGCTAATCAGTTTGTGGAAACAAGAGGAAAAAAATAAGCTGCAAATACCACCTGCCCATAGAATATTGGATGCTCTGGAGTTATACAGTATTAGTGTATGCAATTGGTGTGTTATACTTCTGTAAAAACAAAGCGCTTTGCAAATACACTTTCTTTAACACTATATTTACTCAAAACATCATGTAATATTGGTCATACCATACCAACCTGTCATAAAATACTAAAATGATAACAATTGTTGCTTTAACTATTTAAGCCCGATGTGATATAGACAGTCCTCACACACAGTAGAGAAACAAACAACATGGCCGCCTTTGAAGGAACTAATTCATTATCGGTATGGGGCCGTGAATATTGCTCACCTTCCATGGCTCCTACCCAAGGCTAACCTTTCATGCTTACTGAAATAACCTTTCTTTAATGAAACTGCTGTGCTTTATGTTTAGGCAACGCTAATCTTGTAAGTGGCGGTGACCTACGTACTAATACAAAATAAATAATAAATAAATGGTTTGATGTCAAACCGCTTCAGTCTGATCCATATCCACTGTACTATGTATTTCTTACAACCACTTCCCATTCCCGAACACAGTGGACACATGTATTTCCTGGTTCTGGTTGACTTGCTTGTTAGGGAAGAGTGCGGTCCTGCTGGTGTCACCACAGTCATCAAGCCATTGATGTAATTGAACTAGTCCTTAGCTGTCAAGCAAGCAGCCTAGCTCCATCCCATATGCTCTGAGCACTCTGGACAATGAGACCCACACAGGCTGTTGCTTTGTCAATAAATTTCAATTCCACTAATTGTCCAGAATTCATTAACTGAACCTCCAAGAGAACAACTCAACTCCCCAGGAAAAGCAACACAATGCAGTGAGTGGCAGGAGAAGGTTTTTTGATGATGCACGTATAGTACAGTACTGCAAACGGCATACATTTACAACTGTTGTTTTGCAACTATACTCTATATCCCAGAGAGTGCATTGTTACAATGGTGCAATGATTTATCATCCTATATGATGTATTGGTGACAGTCACACAATATAAGCCCACTAGGAAGAATATCATAACCGTGTTACCATTGGGATATGATATGGTTATACAGTGTCCCTGTTGGTGCTTTAATTGTCTGTACTGTATATTGTGAAGAAATGCATCCCTGAGCCAGGAGTGTATTCAATCAATTGATTCATGAGGTGTTGCTTGGAATAAGGGGTTAACCATGAAAGTGTGGCAATGAAGAGCATTTCAATAAGAAAGAAATTAGGGACATTCATAGACGATGATTTGTGGCATTTTGTGTCGATTCGTGTAGATTTATGTGCAGAGAGTTTATATATTTATATATCAGACATGTCTCTGTCAGTAAGAATGATTGGAGCTCTAATAAAGTAACGCAGTTTCAGCAGTGAGCCTAATTACAGTCCACTTTCATATTGTGTTTAAGGTGAGATGACACCACAACAGCCAGGACGCGGCGTCTTTAACTCAATGCCCTCGCTCATCTGATTAGCTGTGGCCTTGCTTCTCCAGTCCCTGTCGCCCTCAGGAAAGTCCTCAATGTCCCGCATATCTGCCTAAGTGACCAGTGTAGGGCCAAAGGGGTCAATATAAGCTGCCACTTCCCTGTCGCAGGCAACAAGGAGGCAGGCTAGGGCCTTGGAGGAGGAGGAGGTGGTGGTGGTGGTGGTGGTGGTGGTGTTATTCAAGCACACTGACAGAGGTGGCTTGAAATCACTTCTTTTTCTTTTGCTGTGGGAGACGACGTGCCATGTTGTGAGATGTTAAAACAAGCACAGCCACAGCTAGGAGAGCATGTCTCCAATGAAAGTTTTGCGCATTGAGAGTTAACAGTTCTACATAAGTATGAATTAGTAAAGTTGTTTGGATTTTAAAATGAATCCATAGATTTCATTTGTGGGTAGGATTGACATGCACAAACCCTTATCATAAAGCACAATACTCCCACTGAAAAAAACAGATATATACACACACACACATGCACACACCCACACACACCCACCGGAAAAACATATATGCACACGCACACACACGCACGCGCGCACACACACACACACACACACACACACACACACACACACACACACACACACACACAAACCCCAAAAAGGTACCAGTGTGCACCAGTATGCACATATCTCCAGTAGCCTTGATTGATGCTGTGATCTACTGATCCCTTCTGAACACATCCACTCGCTCAGCTCACCATGCTTGCTCAACCGTTACACCCCCTCACTTTGGACCCCGCAGAACAGGGCTGGGACACGGGGGCCTCCTGTGTGTGTCTGTCAGCTTACCCCTTAATCTGCCACTTACACTGCAAGGGACTTCCCAGCAGCATAATTATGGTGTATATCCTCGTGTGTCAGTGTATACATCAATAACATTAATGATACTGTATGGCGTTGATCTTGTTACTCTCTGTACATTTGGGGAATGTGGGGAAGGGGAACCATGGAGGTTTACACTGAGAAATGTTGCTGTTCTTAGCGGATAAGAAAACACTATTTAGAGCCGTGGTGAGGTACTGTATGATCTCTTCATTCTGAGTTCGCTTCATCCCGAATGGAAAATAACTATTATCAAGACCCACTGTGAACAGTTTGCCACTGCTGATGATGTGGGCTATGTGACTAAACTTGTGTGAGTTCAGTTATAAAAGTTTTAAATGCCATGCACCTACTTATTTTGGAGGCCGACTTGTCATTATGTTTGATGTCTGTGCAGCCATATGCTCCTCTCTCCGTCAAGTTTATTTGCCTTTGTCTGCCTTGGAGCGATCTGGGACAGTGCCAAAACTAAGGCCAAAGCAGTATGAGAAGCAGGGAGAATTATGGGTGTGGTGGTGTGGTGTGCTTAGTCAATGGCATCCATATATCTGCATATATGAATGAGTCACCGATCAAAAAGGTAGGAATGTTCTGTCAAAGGGAATGTTCCAACCATCTACATGTACATACAACACCTCAATAAATATTGGATTTACCATATCTACAAGAACCTCTAAAAATAGTATTGTAAAATAGACGGACACACCATGTGTGTTATTCCAACCTGATTCTAGGTTTGCTACAGTCCCTATTTCAGTCTGTGGGTTCTGTAATTCTGAACAACTAAAAAAGGCATAGAGGATAATCATAAATAAGCACTTTAGAATTGTGGAATGACACAGCAGTGTATTGACATTTAACTGAGTTGCCTTTCAGTAGTTCAGTCAATATCAGACGCTTCCGTCAATGGTGTGCTGTTAAGGCCTATTGTATACTGTGTGTTACAATACAGTCAGAACAGCCTATGCTTTTAGTGCTATACTGTACATCTCCACTACTTGAAATATTCTCTTTGAAGCATCTTAATCCATAATAAAAAATAAAAAAACTATTTTAAAGACTTTGTGAGGACTGTATAGTGAGAGTATGTGTCCTCCTTTCTATTGTGCTCTACCTGCTTTGTTCTCATATTCTTGTACCAGATAAGAAATGCTGTATTTTGGATACTGTACAATGTATTTGCCTATCATAGTATACAAAGTACTTTTGTAAGCTATTGTCTCAATAACAATCATTTCCAGCATAACAGAATCAAGGCATAAACCCTTCTTCCCTAGAAATCCTACCAGTTACCACCATACGCCTGCATGCATACACATAACACTAGGACAGCAGTGCCATCACATGGCTCAGACAACTCATTGCACAGTCCCTGATTCCTCCCGGACAAAGCAGTAATTAAGAACCAACCAGGAACATACAGTACACACAGAATACAGTCATTTCCCCCCCCATAGCATTGATAACTGTGAAATTCCCCCTCTATACGAAGGAAAATAATTTCGGTAATGGACTTAATGGGTTTAAGTGATGTTGGATAGCAGCCAAGAGGGACTAAGACAGGGCTGTGTGGGCTGGGAGAATAAGAAGTGCCTACTGCGTGCCTTCATTGTCTGATTAGATTTCTGAAGAACAGGGGGGAAGCACATTTCAACTGAACTCCTCGGCTATGATAGCGTTGCCGATAGCAGTCAGTGTACACAACAGGGGATTTGAATAGTAATTAATTTAATTGATAAAGCAAACAATGTCATTGTATGTGTGCAGAACAATTACATTTAGGGGGTATAATTACCATAAAGGGAGTTAAACAAAGGGATGGAATGCTTCCAGGCAATCTTCACTGCCTACTTCCATTTCCATGGCTTGCCGTGTTCCCTTTGCTTACAGAGAGAACTCTATTCAGTCCCCAATGTCTGTCAATCCAACACACCAGCACACAGTAGAGAAAATATCCTCATCACTCTTTATCAGAACTCTGACATGACTGTATAGTCCTATCATTAAGTCAAAGATCCCCCCCCTCACCGTGAAATGGCCTGAATCACTCCTCCTGTAGAAGGCTATTTCACCAATCCCCAGGTAGACTATTGTTAGCATGATTCCACAATGCTGAATGGTATGTAGTACTCCCAAACTTGATATGAGAGATATTTCCATGTGTGAAAAGGATCAGAGAAAAACAAAGGCCACTGAGGCACCATGTACAGTATTATTATCAAACGTAATGCAAATAGTAAGACAGACCAAACATCAGCTTAGTAGAACCCAATGGGCACCTCAGGATGATTTGAGGAAAGTGAAGAATAAGTATATACAGTATATGGAATTTTATTTGCCATACACAGTGCTACAATGTGGGTTGGAAAGCTAAACAGACCTCTTTCACCTTGTTGACTGGAAAACTATGGCAAAAAAAGACTCATTTCATGGTAGTTATTATGATAGATGTGATCATTACAAAGGGATCAGCCGATGCTGCAAAGTGAAATGGCCTGACTAGCCATGACTCCTGTTCACTGGCCTACCCACCAAACGTACTATAGACATTGTCCCATTGCCTAGCTACGGTATCATGCTGTGCAGAGCAACTGCTTTCAAATATACAGCACATAGCCCAACCGTGTGTGTTAGCCTACACATTGTTGTGAATAAACTGCCAATAAAATGTTTTGTTGTTCAAAAAATGGCCAGGTAATATGAGAAGACACAATTGGAGCCTCATGTAATAAAAAAAGAAAAATATTTGTAAAATCTTGTTATAAGTTCTATCAAAACCAACCTTGCATTGGTTTAATGGATTTAAAAAAAAGTAAGATGAGTGTTTTTTAACATGACTGAATTAAATGGAATAGGTTTCATCACCTAATGAGGTTCTTCAGGGACACGTCAGCTTGCATGCCATAACACTCTCACTATCAATAAAGGACAGGTGGAGCCCAGGACTTAAGCTCCTCCGCCTAGCATTAAGTGAGCCAGCGACAGAAATATGAATGTGATATTCCCTCTGGTATTTTTAACCGTAGTATTGAATTCATATAAAACACTTAAGACTTCTTCCCCTCTTACCCGATGGGTGGTTCTCAGACGACGGAGGATCCTTACCAGCGTCCGGGCATGTGGGGATCGCATGAGGGGATACCTCATAAAAACCTAATGAAGTTACAGAGAAGTCCATAAAAATCTCATTAGGCCCGTCCTGATACCAGGAGGAATTAAACTCAGGGGCCCTCCTGAGGATTGGCCAAACAGCAGTGATAACTAGCATGTCTTCAAAAACCTACAATCTGAAGACCTGCTTGAGGTTTTTCGCCACGTAATGTCAGTATGCTAGACAATGAACCCTGTCACAACAAAGAACAATTGGCACACTCACGGGGGCACATGATATTGTATACCGTAAAGCCATCTCAGACTAAACGGAGGGATTGACTTCGGTATCAAACTTAGAAATCACAGAGCATCATGTCCTCTGTATCCTCCGTCTCAGTCTATAATACTCAGATCAGTTGCAGAAGTAGTCGAAACATACTTGTAGTAACAGCATCTAATAAGAACTGTTTACTGTTTACCTCAATGATTAAATTGGTCAATTGTAACTTTTGAAACTATTGAACTATTGAAACTGTTTTCACTACGGTGACAATCCCACTCTGAGGTATTTGAGAAAGCTTTTTCTTTCAAATTGTACAAAACAGAAGCTACAGTTCTTGAAATCAGAATAGTGGAGAAACTCAAAAAACTGCATATTACAGTATAAATAATGTAAATCCTTGAGAGAGCTTTACACTAATCGAACACATCCTTATAAATTATACTGAGCTTTTACACATTTATCATTGCTCTAGCTATTTCTCATGCTTGAGAGGCATTCATCACTTAACAATTAATTATTAACCTGTGTCAGAATATGGAGTGCTATCACAAGGATTTAGATATATGTTGTACATTGGTGAGGACTGACAACACTGCTTGTACCCTCTCATATGGAGTGGCCTAGGGGGGAACTCTACAAAGGGGATCGCCGGTTTATTTCAGTTTAAAAGTCTCCTCACAAAGAAAAAAGAGAGAAACTTTTGTTAACAAATCTCTGAAAACAAATCTGAACATATTCCATGGATTAACAATACTAGGAGAAATGCTAATTTAGAGCAAAGTGTATTGTGTTGTTTACTAAGTTTAATTGCAAGGTTAAATTCACACAATGTGAAGAATGCAAAGAAAACTGCTTAATTGAAAGCTACAGTATGCAAAGGGGGAGGGGAGGATCTCCTATTAATTCAACAACAACAACAACACTTGATTACGGGTTATATGTAACAGGTGACCTCCTAGGAATTTTAATAAGGCTGGAAAGTCAGTCATGATATCAAAATCACATCTTCATGTCCATCAACATTTTTACAGATGTAGGGAGTTGTGAACCTGAATACCATTTAATGAAGACTGCATTCATTATGCAGAAATGCTCTCCTGTTTATTTGCGTAAATCAAAATAGTTCCTATTTGTATGATAATAAGAGAATGACATGTCGACAAGAGGGGTGTATATTTTGATTGGGGGTTTTAATGTAGGTTTGAATATGCAATGCATGTCTGACCCCCATGAGATGGGGAGAGAAGCCATGTAAGATTTATAAGGCATCTGGGGCTCTATGATTTACTAAAACACTAGGGATCATTTAGAAATACAGCACACTCAATAACCGGTGTCAACAAAGTAAAAAAGTTTAAATCTTACACCTCAAGCTACCAGGCAGCATACTTCCTTTTTTTCTTCTTCTTTCATATACTTGTGTACTCTTCGCTGGTATGTGATCCAATGTTACATTTTTGTGACCTAAAACTAAGAAGCCTTGCCCCCGCAATGGCAATCTGGATACCAGAGATAACAAGTGAAAAATGTTGGAAGCAATCCACTCTGCCTCGAGTAAGACCTTTCCGATTTCAGCACTTCATTAGGAAGTGGCTAATCTCTCCACTCGAGTAGCCTGATAAGGCCTCTCACTAATGCAGGGGGAGTCAAAGTTCAAACAGCCTTCGATGTTTTGATGCTTAACTTACTAAAGTTCCTGTATGTTCATTAGACAGCTTTATCAGCAAATTCTTCTCTTACATTCTCCAATACCCATCAAGATGGGGAAGCCAGTAGAGTGCAGTGGTTGAGTGCAGATAACAGATATAGGCTCTTGTAGGGGGGACAGGCGCTGACCATCTTCTCCTGCCTTCTGGAGCTCCATCTCGATTAAGCCTTTAGCCCTGACTAGAGTGCCAAGCGTAAAGCCCCTGTCGGATGAGCGGGGGGCTGTAAGTTTTTCCCTGAACTGAACTGGGAGAGAAGGAGAAGTCTCCAAGTGCTGTGTCCTTGATGTCCTCATGCAGTCACATCACCCAGCTGCCTGACAACAGTGGGCCCTGTAGTCATCAATTTTGCATTGCTATTTAAAAAGCCTATCACAAGTTTCACATCAAATTCCATTGGCCCATGCCACACATAAAAGGAACTATTTATACAAATCCCTTTCCTTGAAATTGTTTTTCAAAGGGAAGATATTATTTTCTACTCTTCTCGTATCAAAGGCTCAGCACTCTAGAGGAATGGCCACATATATCAAAGTAACACAGGAGTATGAGGACTGCGAAAGGAACATTTCTCGTGAACTACTTTGGATGTTGTGCTCTTATTTTTGTTTACTGATCTCAAGATTGCCATTTTTATGTTGGGTGACATCTACCCGGCTGTTAATTGCATCTGACATGTTTCTCATAACTGTTTTAAAGTTACCAGTGTAAAAACAAGCTATTTTTCATCCCAGAAGTTGTGAAAAGATATTCTACACACTCTGCAGTGACTATATCAAAGGTTACTAAATGTTCAGACATTGGTTCACTTTTGGGTTTCACTTGATATACAGTAGTAGTGCACTGTATACTTTAGCTACTTCAGGGTATACATACTGTATATAAAGTAGGTCATAGATTAAGCTATGCATCAGTTCCGTGTGTATGTGTGTGTGTGTGTGTGTGTGTGTGTGTGTGTGTGTGTGTGTGTGTGTGTGTGTGTGTGTGTGTGTGTGTGTTTGGGGGGGGGTTACAATGCCCTTTCTGTATTAAACATTTGTTCAGTGAAATAGTGTAATTAAACAAATCATTACTAGTTCTGTCTTATGAGACAGTTCATGTGTTTTCACCATGGAGATCACTACAACACACTGTTCAATGAGTTGTGCTGGCTGCTCACTGCTTAGCCTAATATCTTCCAAACAGTTACACACTGCTACTGTTGAAGAGAGGAGCAGGGAGAGAATCGACAAAAGTGGTGTTTGAGGCACGAAACTATTCAGATGGATTCCTTTGTTTTTGTTGACATATTGCTACTGTATGTACAGGGCGAGTATGAGAGCAGTGGCAGTACAGTAAGCAGAACTATGGAGTGAGACTTTACCATAGTTTAAATTCAGTGACATGAAAATAGGATCATATTTCATACTTATGGTGGGTTTCAAAGAAACTAGGATACTTTGCATAATTAGTTATTTAATTATGCATAGTTTTCTCACTTGAGCAACTCAAATTGAAACCTCATCGTTTAATTCCACTTACAGAATAGAGGAAGATAGCAAAAATTAAACAATGACTAAAAGAGTGTGTACTACAGGGACATTAAAAAGCCAAGTTTTTCTCATTATCGCCCTGGAACTGTGCAGGGTTAGTTAGAGTAGTTAAAAACACAACCTGTTTTAAAATAACCCAGCCAACAGGGAATCTTGCACACACCAGCAATACCCTTTTATGCTGACTGAGAAAATAAAATGACACATTTAAAACAATCTCCGCTGGGCCAATGGAGTGCTTCTGTGATCTGTTGTGTTTAACGTGATAGAAACCATAAGCCTAATCATGGTTCAGTACCTGTTGTATTTCAACGGATACAGTAGAAACGCAAATGCACAGCCAGGCTTGCTGTACAGTGAACATGCTCCGTACCACACATTTCCTTTGCCTCTTGAGCTTTGCGCCAACATGGGCTGTATCCATTTCAGCTGAGAGTTGAGTGGGCCAACTCGTTTAATTTCCTGATGATATGTCTCCATGGTGCTTTGAAAAACCCTCTTAATGTAAAATGAGACTTTACATAATGAATATCCCACAAACCTCATGAGGTTTGCCCATGTTTAACTTTGCCAAGTCCTAAGGAATCCTCTAGAGCCTTCATTATGTGTCATTAGGCTTCATAAGGTTTTCATGAGTTACTTTATCCTGCCGCTCGCTCATAGAAATCCATGCAAATTTCACAGGCAGCTTAGCCAGTTCCAGACATACCAAGCAGTCGTCTACCATGGTTCTCTTGACTGTTGTCCCTAAGGGTTTCACCACACATTATCCACAGGATATTCTCAGGCTCAGAGAGCACAAATTCCCCTTTGTGGATGGATGAAAAGTCTGTACTCTACTGGTAATTGTTTAAGGATAGGTTTGCCACCTAACTATAGAGCTACTGTATGATATGATGCTTGAAGCTGCAAAACTATGAATACATTAACGGTTGGCTGTAGTTTGATAAATTGCGAATATTACAGTAGCATATGCAGAATCAGGATGGCCACCAGCGAAAGTTTTCCACTGCTTTCCAAAGTTGTTTTGTAAATAAACCCTTTGCCATGTATATGATTATTATCATTAGACTCAAATATCCGTTGTCTTATCAGCTGTGTTCTCAACATACTCTGCCAGACAAAAATGGAATGTCATTATGTCAAAAGGTGTGTTTTGCTTTTATCCAGCCTTCCATTTTTCCATCAAACTCCAACACATTCACTTCAAAGACAGGGAGGACTACAGAAGCAAAGCACAACTCAATCCCCCTTACATCTGAGGGCAGCCCTGGCACAGTTCTCAACACATTGCCGACAGGCTTTTGTGTATTACCTGGTGGCAGCCCCTCTACCTGCAAAGAGCCACCAAAAAAATCAATTTGCCTCAGGCATCAAAAGTTTCGGCCTCGTCCGTCCTCCTCCTCCTCCATCTCCACCCCCCACCCCCCACCCCCTCCTCTCCTCTGTTTACAGCGTCGTGACTTTCAGCGCAGGAAGGTCACCAGAGAGTGGTAGAGAACAGCTTACGGACAAAGCCTCTTCTCATTCTTCCGAAAGACTTGGAGGCTGCCACCCCCCCCCCACCCCCCAAATCATAGCCCCTGCTCAATCTTTAGAAGTTCTCTTAATCAAAGTGCAGTGCTGTGGCTAATCAAAGGACCTAAATAACTCAAGCTCTCAACATAGGCCACCAGAGGATTAAAAATCCACTAGCCAGAACTAGGTTCTTCGATCCAGGCTTCCACGCCTAATGAGAACTCCCTAAAGCCTGAGATCACAGCAAAGTCCTGGCCTACCGTAGAGCAGAGTGGAAGGCCTCTTTAAATCCTTAGGAGATCCTATCAGGCCAGATGAAAATAGATATTGGCCTCCGTGTGTTGGATGATTAAAAGAATGGCAGAGGATTAGGGGGAGATGGTACTGGAAGCTTGGAAGTGTCTCATTTACATGGTATTAGGGCTGACAGATAAGTGTAGGGAGAACAGAGGTAACCTGAAGGCAATGTTATATGTGAATTAGAGCCTGCATTTATTTACTCAGATCTTAAAGGGATTATGGCGTGTTTACGGCGACTCCAATAATGCGCCTTTGTCTACTAAGTGCTTGATGACACAATTAGGCCATAATACACTCACCATGCGAACCATACTTATTTTCGGATTTGACAGGTCGCCCAGAACAACTGGATGTCTGATTCAATCCAGGCAAAAGGCATAAATCATTTCACACTGTGTCAATGTCATTTGATGGTCTAATTGAATTTCATAACACTAAAAAGCGGAATGCAATCTTTACGGTCTAAAATATAAATCCCATAAAATATATAGGACATGATCATAAAAGGATAGTTCATGGCTATATCTGAATTGTCTAATCGTTTTCATGCTACAAGGCAGGGTGTGAACTAGATGTTGACATTGGCTAAATCTCACGATACTGTAAATCAAGCTCTCTGAATACTGTGTAAACTGTGAAATATAAACAATCTTTGAATTTGAAATGTGCTTGCTAGTAATGTGTTCGTTTTTCTAGTATAAACTATAGATTTAGAAATAGTCTCCAAACCCTCATTAACTCACTAACTCTGAGTTCTATCATTGTTTTTGCTTGCTTAAGCAGTGGTGGTAAGCAACCCAGCAAAACACACTTGAAAACAAACCAAAACCTGCATCAATATTCATTGGAACAAGAATTAGTAATGTGACAATTAGTCAATCATTTCTTTCACCCCATAAGACATACGGTTTCAGGGAAAAAAGCAGTTTAACTAGACTCCAACCCAGATCTGACAAGTTGCTTTCCTGTCATGTTGCCGCCGTCTAACTTTAACATTTTCATGTCTGGCTTGGCAGGTTATTAAAATAAATGAGGGCGCTTTGGATTGCCATGGCACTTCTTTCCCTAATGGGAAATGAGAAATCTGCAAGCCAATACTGTAAATTGACTGATCGTGAAGGCTGAAAGGAGCTGGCTAAAATGGACAATTAGAGGGGAATATTTTTGCCTGGCCAAATGAAATATTCCGTGTTATTTTAATAATGCAGGCACCAGCTAATTTCCAGAGCCTGATTTTGTCAAGATAATGTGCAGCTCGCATGTCCTTCTGTCACTTTGAACTCCGTCTCTGGCCTCCACGTTACTGGGGACAGAACCTGGTTGGAGGGGACTCTCAGGACGCCAGGAGGAACCGAGTGCTTTCCTATTGGTGCTGTACAAGCATCTCTTATACACTCACACACACACACACACACACACACACACGCACACACGTGTACACTGTAGTCACAGGGCTCCTGCCAACACATCTGGTATTTCTCATCAACAGCATGTATATTCCGACAGTATGTTGGATATAGTGGAAAACATCATGTTTGATCAAATCAAAAATGAAACCATGCAGCACCATTCTCCATGTCACAGAAGTGGTTCATATCAAATCGGATACAGCACAGTAGGAGCAATATGAGTTTCATCCAGCCCTTAGGAAATCTGTGTGCTTCCGTACACTGAACCTTCTGCACAAGCAACAATAGTCATGCAGACAGGCTGAATGCTGAACCTCTAAAGCTGGTAGAAACTCTGCCCTCATATGAAGTAGCTAAGCACAAGTGCAGATCTCTAAAACCAGCCCCCTGAGGACCTTTCTCAGTACTGCTCTCAGCCTCTCTCACAGCTTCACAGTATAACTATACCTGACCCTCGATGTCTGTAGTTCTTTCATCCACATTCCCATGGAAACTCATTTAGCGTGATAGAGAAAAGACACACCAGTTCAATTGGTTCAGTTTACACTTGAGATATATTTCATTACATTAGCCGACCCCACTGTTCGCCTCATTCCCCTTTGTCTGCTCTGCTTTTCAATATATTCTCTGTCTTAAAATTCATGGACTACTCGGCAACGCATACCTCTATTCGCTATTGTTACCCCATCGCCTCATGAAAATTGCATTCTTGAATGTCAAGAATGAACAGTGTTTTCAAGGGCATATGATACAACACAACTGCATATCGCACCTTGTTTAAAATGTACTAGGCTATATGCAAATCCAAAATAAATATTGATACATTGTTCCGGGAAATAATTGAATTGTTGATGCTGGTTAGAGAAATTCTACATGGTGGGGTGAGACAATGTGTAACAGAGAGCATTTTTTAATCTTCAAAAGCAAATGTGTGGCCATCACTAGCAGGGAATGTAATGGCTAATTGTCCCCCCTGCTGCAGATTTTATGGTCTTTAAGCGTATTATCTAATTGCTTGCCAGGGCCTCCTTCCTAGAGAGCTCGACATAATGAGAGCAGCTCCTCCACCTTCCTCCACCAGTTGCATATTTAATTATTTGTTCTGTTCTGTTGTAAATCAGGTCCTCCTAGCATGTTAATGGCATTACAGGGTTGAAATGAAGTGATTACTTTTGAATAAGTATTAATCTCTCCCGCAGTACAGCCTCGGGACAGCTGATGTTGGGTGCAGTGATTAACATTAATACCCATTCCCACCCACTGACACCTACCCATCAGCAAGACAACAAAACACATTTCTGCATTGTGAAATACTGTCAGGCGGAGGAGGGGAGGAGGGGAGGAGGGGGGGGGGGGGGGGGGAGTGCAACCTCCTGAGCACATTTTTTGAGATAATGACCGCCATTTCTTCTTCCCAGTCACTGATGACAGCTTGAACTAACCGATAATGGCATGCCGCCACTGGAGCGCGCCACTTATGTTATTTTTTCCTGACAAGGCTCAGGGGAAGGCCTCATTTTTTTGACATTTGACCATGCAAATTTGGTCCTGCTACATTATTCCACATTTACAGTACATCCTCTCAGACTTGCTGCTCAAAATGTGCTACAAACGGCAGGAGCTTGACTAATAAAGGATAGGGAAAGAGGCCCAGTTAAATATGGATGTAAAAGGTGATCTAAATGAAGAACCCATGACTCGCACGGCACAGTTTCTCACTCCGTCAATGAGCCGCTCTAATGGAAACCTGTTTAATGCAAAGGACGAGATAAATATAAGGTGCAATCCGCCAAATAATTCATCACAGGGGGGGGGGGGGGGAATTACATTTCCGTGTTTTGTTCGTTAATCTCAAATTCTCACAAACGCTTGTACAGTACATTACGGGGGCTTTCAATAGAGAACCACTCCAGAATCTGCAAGATTTATTACTGAACTGCTGAAACAGGTAAAAATGAGAATGGTAGTCAAGGTGGAAGTCCAAGCAGTCAGGTGTGATCAGAAACAGCATGCTGCAGTGAACACCGGTGCATCGGCTCCTGTTGTGCATACCTAACATGCATTAACCACAAGGACGGCGGACGCGCAGGCTCGCGGCAGCCCCGAGTCTAAACCCTTTGGCCGACATCCGATTTACTTTCCTATACTAATAAGGCAACTCTTTATGTCTGGTATTTATTTATTCATCAAATAAGTTAGCAAGCCTGCTCATTTATTAATGCGGAGGCTTCATCCCTTGTTTTAGAGTGCAGCTGTCTTGCTGGGTGGTGGGCAGAGACGTGAGCCTGTCGGGGGGGGGGGGGGGGTAATCTGATGGGTCTCGGGGGGTCAGCACACCTGCTGAGGGTACAAGCAATCTGGGATCGCTAATGTTCCCCGAGCTGACAGGACTCCGGCTCCAAGTCTTATCCGAGAGAGATTGCCCTTGTAACGGCTAATAATGTGCCATAGCTGGTTTTAATAGGAGAGACTTTGATAGGTTTCCCGGGCTTCACCCCACTACCTGTCTCCTGTTTTACCACATTATTATGTTGGCAGGGGGGCTCTCACCCTCTGCTGTTTCCAAAGGCTGTTCATAATGTGTCAGGAGGCAGCCCCAGCAGCAGCAGCAGACTGCTGGCTGACAAGTAAATAAACCTCATTAGGGCGGATGGTGTAAAATAACACCCTCAATGAACTGACAGCAGGCCTGTTACACAGAGCTTTACTCTAAAACAACTGTCAAGCATTCTGGCAGACAGCAAGCTGCCATACCCATACAAACACCACGCATGGAAGATATACATACCCAGATATAGTAGACTGTTAATTGTTGCCATGAAAGTAATGATAGAGAGAGTCGCACACTCTAATACACACAGGTATCTGTTTACGTTAACCAATGTTTCGGTAGGCAGTGCCTTCTTCAGGGCTAATTGTTACCAGCTCAGTCCTTTGAATAAGAGGGTGTTTGGACCAAAGGTGTACTTCAGGACAATGTAAGCTATTCCTACAGAACAAAAGATGGCACGTAATAATGAGAGAGCTAAATTAAATTTCTATATCTCTATAATGTTTGTGCAGTTCTTTGAGATAAATCACTATGGACAACGACTTTTGACATGTTTTGTCATTCAACCATGTTATTTTGGGGATATGCACGAGTATAGGGGTTGAGCTGAAATCTGCACATTGAAATGCATGTTTTAAGTGACATGAGGCTGCTGGACTGTCACAGAAATGGACTTTAAATGATAAAGACTCGGAACATGTAAAGCCAGGTCTTACTAATATTCTAAAATATTAATGTCACTTCCATCAATGCATGAGTGAGGGTTCTTTTAATAGACATTAAATTATTCATATACATAAATAAAAGTTACCTAGATTAGACTAAAACCACTCTAAGCATGATGTATTATGAAACTGAATTATAATGTATGACAGAGAGGTCTTCGTGCAGCTTTACCTGAACACCAAGGACTCTCAGGAATGACGTTATCAACAAATAGCATGCATTAACTTTGAGCTGATTCTCACATAATGTCCATGTTGTAGTGCTCCAACACAGCTGTTAAGCCAACTATAGTACCATGAAGGTACAGTATCACCTCAGGTGAAGAGGCTCCTCTAGTAACGCTTGGGAGTCCTACCACAATATCATCCACCTCACCTGGTAAACATGGCATGAGACCACCAGTACCTTGAGCAGCACGATTGTAGATAGATACAGCCAAACCTCTGCTGTGCAGCATAACCTCTGCGCTAGTATCTCTAACTCTATAGCTTTCTACAGCCTCTTCATATAGAACATCCTGGTTTCTCATTCTTATCCTTCATCTCTCGGCCTTTTCCTGCCCTTGGCATGAGCTCCCTCATAGATGTCTAAGAGCGCATTCAGTGACAGTGGTGTTGTACTGGTTTATCAAAAATAGCATGAAGAAAGTTGTGAACATTGTTTAAACCTCCTACTATGTGTTTATTTCCCATTTACTCAGTTTCTATATGACTTTCGATGATCTTTCTAATATCTGTAGCGTACCTGTAATACAGCCTCAAGGTCTGTGAAATATAGTTGAAAGTAACCAACCTTCTTGACTAGTGAACAGTTGATTTTGTGCCAAAATCTATGTTTTACATTTCTGGATAAAATTGAGATCTACTGTACCAGACAGAATGATGAGAATTTGGAGGAGCAAATTCACTGAAATCGCTAAAATCTTTAAACAAACACCAACCAAATGTACCGTCTCTCAAATGTGAGGTTTGAGCCTTTTGACATGTTTGTTTTTTGTATCCTGCAAATCTCACAGACAACTTGGAATGAAGCATTAAGTGTTAATCAGTTTTAGTTGATTGAGTCAATATTTAATTCAATAAACAAACAAACACACACAAACAATTTAATTGGAATGTTATTATGGTAATATTCTGTGTCTCATCTTATTTAAAATTCTGTTATGAAAAATGTAATTACGGTTGACAAAATTAATCATAATTAAAACTTGACACAAGTACAGTAGGCACATTGGAGTTAGTCTCAGAGAAAAGTTTTACTAAGCACTTAATTGCAGATTACCAGATATGTTTCCATGTTTTATTTCAGGATGTAGAAAATGTATAATACTCCACATTCAAACAAAGAGCTACTGTTGTGTCATTCACAATGCATTCATCTTTATTTGAATTGACGGTGATTATTATTCCTACATTATATATTACAGGAAATATATTTAACTATACATTTGAAGACATGTCTGTTTTCTAATCAAACCCTTTTCTCCCATTGATCATGGCTTAAATATGTCATCCATGAGTAAAACAACTTTTCTCATAATCTCGGAAGATCAAAGCTTTGTAGGGCTCAACCCAATTTCTCAATTATATTCTCTGCAGACCCCTTTCCCGATTCTGCATGCATTATAGCCACTGAGCCACATTAATTCCCTTCTAAAATAAAGCTGTCTCACCAAGTCTTTTGAACACCCCTCAATGCCTGTCTGGCTTATGTGGTCATTAGCAGATTAGAAATGAATGCCATAGCAATCAGTCATAACAGTAATACATGGCAAATGAAAAGAAAAGTACTATACAACGATCTGAAATCAATATCTCCATCGAAGAAGTTGTACTTAAGGGCAATATGTCCTGGCCATCTCATGATTACAGGATAGAAGTTAAATATATACTCTATAAAACATCACATTAAAGTGATTCTGATTTGATCTTATTCGAATAGGCTTTGTGTTTGTATATTAAACCAGACGTTTTGCTTCTTCTTATCAATCCAGTTCCAAAAAGTCACTTCATAACATGAACTGTATAGTCCGCTGAAGTCCCTCTTGCATTAGCTGAATATAAAAAAGGGAAAAGAGCAGCCTGTGTTATTGAAAAGAGAATCAGTGTTAAGTACAGTTGATGAGTGGTGTGACTGAGCCTGAGGATAGTACGGCTCCTGTTCCTCAGATAATGAAGTCTTCAGCTGGGGGATGGGGAGTGAGGGGGACTGGATGATTCACACACTGTATTAATCACCAGAGGAGGAGGGGGGGGGGTGTCACTCGCTACTGCTGTATTGTAATGAGAATACAAAATTGTGTAATTAATTATGAACAAATCTGAATAGAAGGAAGATTTAAATACAATATACATGCAGAGAAGGCTCCTTTTGTGATGTTTCAGTTCGTAAATGAGCAGCGGCGTGTGTGATGGGTTTGCTGTGCCCTCGTGTGGCCAGACTAGTGAAATCTTCCATCCCAGTTCTGTAGCTCAGATGGAATGCTCCTGCTTTTATTAACTCTCCTCCATTCCCCAGTGTGGTTATTCAAAGGGTTGCACGACTGTACAGCAAATTAAACTAACTTCTATTCAACCAGATGAGCTCATACTCTTAAGTACCTGCACCATAGCCTTTATGGTTAAATACATGTCTCATATGGACCTTATATCAAAGGAATATATAAAAGAAATATAACTATTATCATAATTTGCATGTTGTCTTCAATAAGAGGTTGTTTGTTTTTGAATTAAGAAATAATTTCTACTCGATAGACTTTGCATATAATTACTCTTACTACAAAGACATATAGTATAGTCAAAACAATTCCTCAGAGTGTGATGAAAAAACACAATTAGCTGTGAAAAGGGTGTCCGTTTACCCTTAATTATGCTCTTATAGCAAAACAGCAGTAATGATTATTCCTATTTACGTTAGGAGAATTCCTCATCATGCTCTGAGAAAGGCAGAGTCCTCAGTTTCTGCACCTTTGTGAGACAGATATAGTTCTTCACGCCAGTCCCATCTCCCAGCACTTTAGCGTTGAATAAACAGTGCCCAGTATATTTAGTGGGGAGGATAACAGCCGTGACCTTTTCACTTCAAATGTGCTGGGGCCAAGTCATTAATATTTCCATGGCAGCCGCCTAGGGCAGACATAAACTGGTGATAAATAACGCCTGAATCATTTATGGAGAGTCCTCGCTCCTCACACAATATGTTGGATGACATGTGCCCATCTCCTCTGTTCTGCCCTTGGAGATTTTAATGCTAAATGTATGTGCATATTTTTTCATAGCAAGTCATATTAGAATTTCAGCCCCATTCCCGTACGGAACATGAAAGACTTGAGAGTGCATAATGCTGGCGGAATTATAGAATCCCCACAGTGGCCTGGGGAACCAGGGGCCATAGTAATGAGTGCGCTTAAGTGCTTTGTGTAGCTTCTTCTCTATTTTCCTTTTTCCTTCTCTTTAATTTTGATATTTTGGTGGGCTTTATTTATTCATCAGGGTGGTAACAACCACATCTGTGTTATTGAGAGAGACAGATGTATGTATTAGACCACAAAAAGAGAGGACAGATTTTTCTTGTTGTGGAAGGCAGTGAGATGGCGGTGGGGACAGGGTGGTGGTGGTGGTGGTGGGGGGGGATTCAGGGGGGGATTCGGGGGGGGTTCGGGGGCAAAAAACACTAGAGTGTGCCTGCCTTAAGTGACTGTTAATATGAATCTAGTTCTGCAGTCATCTGTTAAGAATCTCAGTGTGGCTCTGTGTGGCAGATCAAAGTGGCCGGCGTCTGGGGATTAGAGGCGGAGTGTGTTACTGCTCTTGATTTCCTAGAGCTGCCATGCCCGGTGGTATAAGAGAGGAGGGTAGCCCTCCTGTCACTCTGCTGCAGAACTGGATCCCTCTCTTCCTCCCCCATGGATATTGATCTGTGTCAATTGGGGCAGGAAAGAAATTGATCCTGAAACTCTAGTGAGTTGCAGCCAGGCCCCCTAGAGAGCCACAGGATGGTTTTCTACCACAGGGGTCTCATCTCATCAACCCGGCACTGTCAAACATTATAATACAGGCTGCCTCTCTTATTGTTCGGTCAATGCAGAACAAAACAAAAATGATACTGTGCTACGCTAGATAATAGGTCGCTAGCTACTGTATTAAATCAGGTCAATGTTTAGAACTCGATAGTGCTCATTGGTATTGTGGTAAAACTGTCCATGGCTTAGTTTACAATTTACAGTCAAGTCATTACATAGCTAACACTTTAGCTCTGTAAAGTTGGATCACAAACAATATCTTAAATAAACGTCTATAACATTTTGTATTCATTATCTGATTTTTTTTTCTGGTAAAAATTGCCCATTTATTTATGTTCATGTAATGTTTTTGAATGTAGACATTCACAGCTGATACACAGACATTCGTGTAAAGCTCCACTAGGGGGCAGGGTCGAACTATTCAGCCTGAGTATAGGATCAAACACCATAATATTCACCTGATTTATACAATACAAACCATTTTTTTAATATTCTCTCGATAATTCCATCACTAAAATCCACGAGTGTGACACACACACACGATGGTTGTGTCAAGGATCAGACCCTTTAAATTGTTTTCCAAAAATGTAAAGTGAAATACAGAGGATATACTGTAATGTGTGAGTCGTCATCATTCTGACTGGGCCTAATTGGTGTCCAAATCCACATTGAGGAATGCTGGTGAATGTCTTCTGCTGTTAATAAACTAAAGGACCGACTGCTGCTTTACTCCACCGCTGTGTCACTCTTCTGTTGCTACCGAGGATGATGAACCCTATTTTTCACAGGTACTGTATATTCATTTGTTGTCTCATCTCCTGCATTGTCTTCTCATGAGGAAAGTCGACTTTTTGTGGAAGTGTCACATCTATTTGACACTCTCTTGATCAACATAGGCTCCCCTGGGCTTGTCCCTCTTCATCACCCAGACAAAGGGATGTTTTCAGTGTTAGCAGCTCACACATGAGAATAATAGATCCGGAAAAAGCCCCTCTCCCGACAGCGTTAATCCTGTGTTTTTTGTTATCGTTCTTAATTGAAAAAAATGAGCTCTATAATATGGACACCCGCTGTGTGATTACATGGGCCTGAACTGTGTATGTTTTAGAAACACTTCAAGGAAATTCCATTTAAGTCATTTCTCTGAAATGCCCGTTCTTTGATGGGAGGGGGAGAGGGGGCGGCGGGGGGCGGACTTTGTTTTTATCTGTTCATGGTTGACCATCATGACTGTCTTTTGGCACAGAGGGAGAATCACCTCTTTTTCATCAGCCACATTAGTGAGCATATAAGTTCACTGAGTTCACTGTTTCAGGTGAGGTCGTCCAATGAGACGATCACCCCCATTCTGCCAGTGGAGGTATCGCTTCATATCAACATAAGAGGTCTGCATACTATAGTTCTCTGGGACAGCAGAGCTAGACAGACCGTTCGCACCTTTTACCATATAAATACTCTTGACGACAGATGATTGTTTGGTCATCACCAGATCGTCGATCATTCTTAGAGATCAGATGGTCTCTGCATTCTTAAAACATTTCCGTACACTATATATTGCTCTATACTATTATGGATCCATCTACAGCCTACATTTGCCTATGTTGCATCTTGTGAATCGGATAAGAACCCCTATGGGCCTGACTACAGCCTGCTCTAGGTTACCTTCTCAAGTGTCAACGTGTCATCTGTGTCATCTGTCTTCCGGTTGAGAATATCTTCCTGCTCCGGCCCTGCTGCCGTGGTGGAGATCTCTTTTCTTCTACAATGGGGAGTGTTTCCGCTGACGCTGGATTGGGCTGGTATAGTTGTATGGGTCCTGGGGGGCCTGGGGGTAAAAGACAAACCGGGGACCAGCTGTTAAGAGGCGGCAATAGAAATGGAAGGCATTCACCAAAGGATTTTCACTTCATGAACCATTCATGTGTCTGACCAGGGGGAAATGTCTGGGGTTTCCCCCCAGCTCAAATGATTTCTGCATTTATTGTTTAACGATACAGAATATACCGGCTCATCGGGAAGTTTGAATAGTTCCAGTCCCATGCCACGCTATCATATTTTATAGAAAATTACAGTCAGGCCTCTAGGGAAATGTAATATAAACCTAGATATTGCAGTCATTTAAGCATAATTGCGTGTAATTTGACCGAATATTACTTTCTTTCCTAGTGGATGTTTTGAATTAGTTAAAAATAAACCAAATAAAACAAACAACCATATTCACTGCCATCTAGTGGCCAAAAGGGAGTGGTGTACTTCAGTCGAGATGAAACAGTGTAGTTAAAAGAAACAGATGACATGGTGCTGCTGCACAGGTTCCAGTGAGCCCTCTCTTCTGGCTCCTGTCCCAAGTAGGATAACTACTCATTATCTAATTACAGTGAGTATTTTCCCCTCCTGTGCCAGATTTACACCTCTTTTTTTGGCCAGGTTTTCGGCGTGCTATAGTATGATTTAAAGAGACTTCTGAGAGCAGTTGGAATGCGGCCCTGGCCTTTAGGACCCTGGGCAGCACTTCACTGTGTTGTGGAGTCACACAAGTGCTAGCGCCTGGAATCAGCCATCACCCAGTTGGCTCAGGCCCTAAATAAAAACTCCTAATTATGATGATTTAAATGCATCCTCTGATAGGCACGTGAAGGATTCCAGCTATTAGATGAGGTTACATATAGTTAATTTCAGAAAGAAATCAACATAACATTTTCCCCTTTAAGCCGGTCTGGTCAAACTGTAGAGTTAGGTGGGGGAGTGGAGACTCTCGTGTGTAGTATGATGATGAGGAGGACAAAAAGACCAGTATGGCGTCTTAGGGAAGGTGCTTGTGTAACCGGCTCGGTCTGTCTCGAGTCGACTACCTGCGTTGTGTTCTGTGCTGACCGATGACAGGACGCTGATGTGTACTTTAGGCACTTTTAATCTGTACAATGCACACAAAAATAATGCTGTAATGAAACGTCAAAACATGTAGGTGTCTTCTCAGCACGAGTCAACCTCTCTCCATTTTACAACATTAAATAAACCACCTTCTTTTCACTAATCACTTTCCCCTCGCATACAGTGACATGTATGATACAAAATGCATGCTTTACACCTAGCAGTTCAGTGCCATTGAACATTGAACAAAAGAAAACATTTCAACACATTATATTTGAACCTGGTATTGGGAGTAGCAACATACCTGTACAATGCACACAAAAATAATGCTGTAATGAAACGTCAAAACATGTAGGTGTCTTCTCAGCACGAGTCAACCTAGCACAAAAAAGGACAACTGAAACATTTCAGCTAACTGACACGGAGAACAGTGATGAGCGCTAGCTGACACAGTGATGAGCGCTAGCATACAGAAAAATGAACCACGAGGTTAGCTAAATTAAAGTCTTTAAAACGCTCATAACACCTATGTTTTCGATACAACATGACATAATTTATGTGCACTCATCCTTAAATGCATGTACAACTTCTCATGTGCACTCAAATTAAAGTTATTATGGGTAGATTATAAGTTTACATTGCACTGCTGTCTGCTGTAGACACGTACGTACCTCTCTCCGTCTCATAGAATTTAGACTGAGAGAGAAACGCGGAAAATGCAACCTATAGCCACCACTGCCCCCTAGGGGCGCAATTACACACAAATCTCCCAATACCTACAAATTACAATTAACAATACCAGATTTTGGTTAAATAAAACTTACCTAACCACAAAATATAAAATGAAAGGTTACAAAAATATGACTCCTTCCTTAACCTGTTACACTTGGTTCAACCAAGAGAAAAAAACATACTCCAGTCACTCAATGTGCAATCAGTGTGCCCTAATGATGCTTTCAATCCTGTTTCGTAATTATGTGTAAAAAAAAAAAAAAAATATCTTGAATGACTGACTCATTTGATGGAGTCCTTTTCAGACCATGGGTGTGTCTGGAAAACAATACCCCAGTGATTGAGGAGATGTTCTGAATGCCATGGAGTTGGGAAGGAACCTCACCCTCATTTTGACTGAGTATCATTAATTAGTCTTCCCTGGAGAGCCCCAAATCCCACCACACACCCCTCTCCCACCCACCACCCCACCCCCCCACCCCCTTTCTACTCTCTCTCTCACGGTCACCATCTTAAGCATGGCTGGTCACACTGGAGCCTGTACCCCCTGACAATGCCAGCCTTTGTGCCGGAGATGAAGTCAGAGGGTATTTAGTCAGCCTGGCACAAGGGGCAGCAGTTTCGAGGCGTCTATGGCTCAGGACCGGAGGAGAGTCAGGGCAGGGGGAAACTAAATGTGCCGTGCCCACCCGCTCCTCACGGACCCTGACGCATGGCATACCCACGGAGCTCCGTATGGTTCCCAGGCAAACATCTGACCCATCCAGGAAGGAACTTATCTGCAATCCTAGTCACCACAGCTGCCGCACTGGGAGCCCATATCATATGTGAGGGATTAAAATGCAGTCTAGCAGTTGTCATGGCCAGACACAAGCAGCAAACCTCCGAGTTACTTTGCTGAACAAACGTTTTGACAGGCAGACAGTTCCCTTACTTACGCCTCTGTCCTTGTGCTGACTCTTCGAATTGTTCTTCTGGGTCATATTGTATATGATGTGGTTTTAGATTGAAAACATCGACACCTCTTTTTAAAGCCTCACAAAAAGAATCGGGGGGAAATACTTTGTCTTTGTTGTGCTGTGGACTGTTTGGTGTGTATTATAAATGTATTCCCCCTCTCATCACATTCCAGATGCTTTTGATTGGCTATGGAAGTAGATGGATAAGACGGCATGTGAACAGTTCACAATGGGGAGGATTGTGACTTCATATCCTCCATTCAGCACAATCTGATAATTAATGCACAATGAGAGCAGGGCAATGCAAAGATCCCTTGGAAAATCTGAGGGAGCTATCCGTAACCATAACCCATAACAAGTCCCAGCATTACAATCATTTATGTGGCTGGAAGAAAATCTCCTTTCATATCGGAGACACTGACGACAGCTTATTATTGGTGGCCATTGTCACAGGGCAGAGTATCAACCCAGGATCAGGACTGAATCTATGTTTCAGAGGAGGATTTCATCATCGGCAAATTTGTCACGGAACCCGACACAGAGTGGAATTGTTATCAGGTTTTTTTCGCCGATGTTAAAGGTCTCATTTTTCTCCCCTTCTCTCGTTGCTGAATCTGCAGACTCTTTTGTCTGGGAACTCCACCGGGGGACTTAATGCCAAAAGACTAATGGTCTGCCATTTTAGATAATGGGGTTTTAGTTGCCTCAGCTATTTAGACAGTGTGACAACAACGACTTGGGGACTGCCCACACAAGAATGCGGCCTTTCACATTGGCAGGCCTTGTGTGATAACCCACCAAGTTACTGGGTCTGTGGTGTGCCACCAGGCATGAGGGAGAATCCCACAGGCCTCAAAGCAGACTAGAAGAGAGAGGAAGGGGGAATGGGGGGAGGGGGGGGGGGTTTGGGGGGATGGGGGGTGCTAGTGGTCGTGTGGCAGGTCAGTCACCACATCTCTTCAAACCCCTCAGCCTATTTATCGGGGCACCAACATCAGAATCAATTTGTTAATTTGAAGATGAAAGAGATGAGGAGTCACTACGGCTCCGTGCACTCCAAAACTCAACTGACCATGTGTTTGAACTCCTGTCTACTAGGATAACGTGGGGTTCAAGTACACTGGCCTGGAGCGCAATTGTAATAAATCATTTCACACTTCTTTCTTCCATGTTGGTTCCAAACAGGAACTCATATCGTCAAAGAAAAGGGCCAATCGGTCAATGAATGCAAACTAAAATGATAATCAGATGCTCTAATCAAAGATAATATAGCCCTGTTAGATGCTTGAATATGAATTAGGGAGGCACCTACTTCTAATTTTCATGGGAATAAATGGACACTTACTCATTCTTAGAATTTCTCTCAACAATACAAACCTCTGGACAACCCTGCTTATACACGGGGTGTTGTCCATTACAAACATGACTAATACTCCTGTGGTGTATGGAACATATTCAGAGAATGGGGCCACGTATAGCCTTTCATGTCTGGAAGCATAACAGACAACAAGTTCAAAGTGCTACGCTTTCATGAGGAGCAATAGTATGATGTCAGCAAATTAACCAAATTCTCCCAGACTAAAAGGAAGAATGTTGTTTTTATGAAGGTATACAAATGTAAACTCCCCGCTCGGTGAGGTCAAAGGGCATACTGCATTCAAAAGGAGCAGCGTTCATTAAAAGGTGATAACAGGGAGAATTTATGATGAGATAAGTATATATCACTTTGTTGAGGAAGAAGTGTATTAATGGTATGCGTGAGTCAACGTCAATGAATCAATAATTTCAAGGATTCTGTCATACTGCATCTGGGAAATCCTTTGTGGTTGATATAGGTCTGACCAGCATAATGGTCACATGAATTTATCTTGCAATAAAACAGTATCTGCCTACTAAAAGCTAGAATAGTGGCTCACTTCACATACACAAGCCTACAATTGGCATCAAGCACCTTTAATAAGATGTTTATAATTATGAGGACAATAGAGTAGAACTGGATCACACAAGTTGGTAAATAAACAAATTCCTTACTAAGGACTTCCTAAATTAAATGTAAGAGGTTTGAAGAATTCATGGTCATTTTGTCATTGAGTATTCTGATGTGTCATGATACAAATACTAGCAATGTAGCATTGTGTCTAACACATACGTGTCAAGTCATTACTAAAGTAACTTTTCTTACTTTGAGAAGCATTATAATGTCACGTAGCCTGATTGTTGATGGAGGTTTTCAACATGTGTTTACGACCTACTGTGTACCGTACATATTGTATTCAAGTAGGAATTGCATTTAATGTATGACTTGTGCTGTATAAATAACGTTTTATTGAGTTTGATACATGTAGGAAAAGCCTAACACACACAGAGGATGCACATGGTGGACAAGGGCTGTACCAAGTTGCATGGTTGAATGATATTTGACTGTTGCAAACAGTCTTTAACTCATTTGATAATAATCGAGGAAACCTGTGCTTGAAACTGGACAAATTATGTTTAGCAATTACAATGATTGAAACCACTAATCTATTTCCTGTTTCTTTCCTCTTTATGTTACTCATTTGGACCATTGAGCTGTTTCAGCCTAAATGGCACTCCAAGGTGTTTGTTATTTTTCCTAATGAACATGCGGGCTATTTTAGGGTCACTGAAAAACCCATTTAAGGGGACAATGATAGCCCCTGTCAACTCACATTTCAGCATCCCTAAACCTTTAGAAAAACAAAGCTGAACTCCTGTTTCGATCAGGCACCTATTCTGCGGGTGATGAGCACAAATCTAGACGGGGAAGTGACCTGAAATGATGAGTGACTTGTCTGGTTTGTTGTCGGTGATGAATGTGGTGCTGGGAAGTATAGGTATGTTTGTCTTTCTGTCTGTCTCCTGTTGTCACAAGAAAGTAAGGCTACACTGCACACGCACAAAGTGGACAAAAGTTCAGGCGAACAAAGCCTAAAACCTAGGAGGGGAAGGCCATCCCCTCTACCCCCATTTGTTTCCTCCAGCTCAAGCAATAGGCCTACGGATAGGGTGTTGAGCTCAGTGTCTGTGCAAAGCAATCTCTCTTCTTTTTTTTTTACAGGGAGCAAATTATCACCCATACTGATGATCATTCTGGTTTCATGACTTTGAACCTCCTTTTCTGTTTGTTGTTGTTGTTTTCTGAAAAAAACTAACTTGCAGGACTACCCAAAGCACACACCCCTTGTATGTTCTTGATTATTGACATTCATTTCACAAATCCCTTTATACATACCAAAGCAATCCAATTCATTTTGCATTGAATGTAATTTATTCAGGATTTAATTCAATACATAATCCATCTGCAAGGGCCCCACACCCCATCCCCCCCCCCGCCCATAAGTGCGTCCCTGGCGGGATATAGCCTACAGACATTCCTTGACAAGTCAAACTATAAACTTTGTAGTATTGAATTCCACCCTAGACTCTTCTACACGTGTAAGGCACCTGTAAGTAACTAACCCAGAGATGAAAGACTCATTTTTCTGACAGAAATGTGCCATGTATTAAACTGTATCCCTATAGCACCTGCCATTAAGTGACAGATCAGCAGTCTGCTGCGTCTCGACAACGTAACATATCTTGATCTCCGTACTCCATAAGTTGCCTTTATGACATGATGTCACCTTTGTCATCTTGGAGTTTGTTTTTTCTACCACTTGGGCACTGATATATGAGTGTAAACCCAGGACCTTTACCGATGGATTAAATGGCTATTAGCGTAATGCTATTCAGCTTGTCTGCACTTTGTGAAATTAAGCGCCGCTAAACGAGAAAGGGGAGCGTGACGGACACCGAGCTGGGAGCCCCCGTAGCTGAGACAGTAGCGCAGGACGGACGTCGGGTGTCTGGGACAGCTAACGTGAGAGCCACTGTGACGAGGACACGGGGAATAAACTTCAAACAAGGTTGGAATGAGCCACAGGGCCCACGGCCGGGGGCAGATAGGGGCCAAGACACTGATCTCCCACCACCAGTTCACTGGGGCCATGGGATCGCTCAACGATTGCTTCTCACGGGAGGGGGGTTAAAGATGTGTCAAGAGGGAGAGGAGACACTGACCACATGCCTCACCTACCGTACAGTCAATAACTCTCTCGCTTTTTGTGGGGTAGCCTAATCACATGATTGAGTGTGATTCAGTGTTGGATGTCTTGTCTAGTAAAGGTACAATAAAGCTAACGGCGGCTCTCAAGGAAGAATCTCAAGAATCCGACATGATGAACTGTGGTCTTATAGGATTCTTCTTCGGGAGTTCATACACCTGACTGCCACGTTAAATCCCTGTTTGGAACTTCTAGCCAGGCCTATTCAATGTCGTCTTTTTAGACAAACACCAATCGTATGTCTGTATCTCGTTTTAGGCTCACGTTGAGCATTACATTATACTGTATACAGCATGTGTATCTACAGTTCAGTATTTGCTTCAATAGAAGCGAATGCTGAACTAGCTTGCCTCCCTGCCCTTATATTATACTCAAAACATACTGTATTTAGCTTTCCTTTTGAGCCCCCCTGAATAGCACACCTTTCAGGCCAGGGGGGCTGGGGGTGGTCTGAATGGAAGGCTCAGGTCAGAGCCTGTCTATGTCCTGCTAGTGCCAGGGTGGTCTGGGCAGTTTCCATGCCTCCTCAGTGCCTTGGTTCATCCAGAGGAAATGCAGAGAGCAGCGCTGAGCTGAGGCTAATAATGAAGCGGGTTCTTCTCTGCAGCCCCGGCTGGCCCCAGCCCCGGCCCTGTGGAGGCTACACTGGTCGGTGGGATATATGGGTCAGCGAGTCTTGGCCAGACCTTAGCACCCACATGTTTTAGCCGCCATTGATTTGCAAAGATGCAAATCGGCTGAATGTTGAGAGAGCAACCTTTTCCGGTGGAATGAGCGTTGTGAAAGGGAGCTATTAAGGTAAGACTGGACACCTAAGACTTTTGCAGTTGCCCTAATTGTCCTTTATCTTTGAACCAATACTAATGTTAGGGTGAACTGAACACTGTGATAATATTGTATAAACACAATTTGCCTACCATGCATAATGCATGGATTACATTACATTTTCATTTGACGGTAATGGTGCATGAAGGTTTTAGGTCTTTTAAGGTTTTCTTCTATTCGATTTTCTCAAATACTTTTCAACTTGCAGGTAAGTATATCTAGCGGATGACTTGCATCCTCAGAATACAGCGTCTGAATAAAGAGTGTTTCAGGAAAAGTGTTGTTGTTTTCTTGTTGCATTTGGACAGTTAGCTAGAACCACCGAGTCATTCCTCTAGTAGTCTTCGGTAAGTCATTCCTCCAAGCTAGCCAACGTTAGCAGTTTAGTTTTGGACAGCAGATGTATTGTATCTGATACTATAGGTCCATGTTATGACTAGCCACAGAGAGATGGGGGCTTTTAATGGCAGACGCTTAATCAGTTCTCCCCCTGAGGTAAACCGATAAAAGGAGTGAAGATAACTCATGTTTCTAAGAAAGATGAAGGGAGTTATTCTAACAGGTATGTGTACACAATATGAAGGTGATGAACTTTAACAGAGTTTTACCCCTGCCGAGTGTCATAAGACCGGCCACATCATATTTACTTTTTTTTGTTTCACCTCCTGCAAATGCTCCTTCTGCTCCACTGGTCCCAGAGACCTGACATCGAATAATTAGTGCAATTCTCCAGCCTACATTCAACATGTGGCCGGTGCTCCCTTGTAAAAGTTGTACATGTTGTCAGTTGCAACTCCTGAGGAAGGAAATCATCTGCAGTACATTTTCTGACGGATTGCCGATATTATGACTTAAACGAAAATAGTAAAATAACAAAGTTGATTGCCGTAATACAGTAAATCAGGTGGTGAGTCATTCTTGTTCCGGGCAACTGGGGCAAGCCTGGCCAGAGTCTACTCCACACTTGGAGGAGTTACAGTAAAGGCAAAACTGTTTTACCACTGTTTTGAAATCCCCTATAGACAACCGAAAAGATCGGAAAAGGTTTACACTTGCTTTACTGTTTCAATAAATCAACATATCCTTGTGTTTACCTCAACTCATGTCAAGTGTGTATAATAGATGGTATCCCCTTCCTTGCTTATCTGTCTTTCAGGGCTGTCCGGAGGCACTGGAGCAACGTAGAAGACTTGCATATGATAACCCAAACTGCACCCTTCTCCCCCCCCCACCCCTCCCCGCTCTCACCCCATTGCACCTCTCCAGACTTGCTCCCTGTCAGTTCCCATCAGCCTCCCCCTCTGTGATATTCCGAGAGGAATTTTACAGCTGAGGTCAGTGTGGCTCTGGTGGCTGTGTGCCATAGAGAAGTCTATCCGACCTGACATTCTCAGACAGCTAATTAAACTGGACCACTGAGTGAAAACCCTCCAGACTCTCTCACAGGGGCCTAATTGTGCCGGGGTGTCCGCGGCTCTGCCACAGCCACTCGGACCCGTACAGGAAACGTTCAACTTGAAGGTTGGAAGGATGCAAACATGGTGGCTACTTTGAATATCTACAGCAAAGGTCTTTGGGGAATTCTCGTGTTTTGAGATTGAAAATCCAAACATCCTCCAAACATCTCAATTTTCATCTGTCTGCAATGATACCGTACTGTACGGATGAACGAGGGTTCACCAAGGGTGTGCCGTGTATTACAGTAAAACATGAGGATCAAGGAAATTAAATTACTTCTAAGTGAATAAGTAATTGAGCATTTGAAACCACAGATATGCTGCTCAAAGGGGATTTTGAACTGAAAAGGCACTCATGATTAGAATGATTCATGATTCATCCCAAATGTAATAATGGTTTTAAGATTAACTGACACTGTGCAGATATCTGAGGGTAAAAGTATGCTTTCAAACAGAATATACTAGCAGTTTTTGTGGACTAGGACTGCATGTTTGTTCCTTGAAACATACTGTAAATAAAGTATTCATCTGTTAGACTTGGCTGTATGCTCACCTGCTTCCAAAGGCCTTGCCATCCTGAGGACTTTGCAAACTGGGCAGAAATGACAGTCCCAGAGCACGGCTTTGGATCAGTGCACTGGACTTCTAAACCACAGGAGACTAAATTGTTAGTTTTGTGCCTACATGAGGCAGCTAAATTAAACTTCTATGTTGCCATCCTGCTCCTGATGACTTTGCAAACTGTGCAGAAAGTGCTGTCACCAACGACGATGACTTTACATTAGTGCCCTGGATTTCTAAACCACTGGAGACTAAATTGTTACTTTTGTTCCTAGGTGAGGAGGAAGCTAAACTAAACTTTCCACTCTATGCTTTATTTGTGTTCTGTCTATGATTACAGCTAGTGGTCTAGATGTGTGTGTGTGTGTGTGTGTGTGTGTGTGTGTGTGTGTGTGTGTGTGTGTGTGTGTGTGTGTGTGTGTGAGTGTGTGTGTGTGTGCGTGTGTATGCGTCTGTGTGTGTGTGTGTGCGTGCGTGCGTCTGTGTGTGTGTGTGTATGCGTGTGTGTGCGTGCGTGCGTCTGTGTGTGTGTGTGTGTCTGCGTGCGTGCGTCTGTGTGTGTGCCTCCCTGCCTCCCTGCCCTGACGCAAACACAGATGATGCGATTCCTGAGCAAGACCATTACACTGGACAGACAGTCAGGGGCTCAGAGGGTCAAAGGTGGACTCACTTTATATTATCAGTTGCCTCCATTCAAGGCAGAGTTGGCTTATACCACACTGGCTCAGGAAACCTTTAACATTCATTATTTGATGATTGGAGTCGGCCTCCATCACTAATCTATTGGCAACATATTAGTAAATGAGTCAGTGTTTCTTTGGGTTTGTTGGGTGTAGCCTAATCGCGTTGAACTCCATTCACCACATGATAATCATTTGCACATGACTGCTAACTCAGAGGCTCTCATAACTATTGATCGTGAAGGACAACAAATATCTCTAGTACAAAGTACCTGTAGAAACGCCGCATTTTATCAGCAACATGTCTGCGTCTAGTCACAGAGCGTTTCCTGTGGCATTGCTACATCTTTCTGTGCATGCAGGGATAATCGACCGTCTGCGGGATCAGTCTCAGACAGGGTGGTGTTGGGGAGCAATAATTTCAACAGCTGACACATAAAGCTATTGCATGATGCAGAGCAGATGGCAGGAATTCTCTTCATAACAAACTTTATCAGAAAGAGAAAAAATAAAAAAAACAGCATTGGCAAGCAAGATCAGATATCGGGATGTTCTCCAGGTTTTGATACCTATACTATATCTTTCTTCCAATTGTACAATGCATGTTCGTCTGCATGTTGTTATAGATAAACAGGAAAGCTCTCAAAGTGGGTAAGATAGAAGATGGTATGTATATGTGAAGTACGCATAAACAATAGCAATAACAGCATCTTGTTAAATATGTACCATGACAAAATGGTATACTAAGCTGACTGTAACTGACTTTTAAGTTGTTGCTTGACCATGTCAGAAAACAAATACAGTATGTCTGTGGGAGGATTTGGAATCATCTTTGTCATTCATTGATTCCCTCATGATGTCCTTCTTATTCACAAGATAGTGTGTAGAGTTACGATCAAGCTCAGTAAGCTTCACTTCCGAAGGGATTGAGTCGGAGCCAAATTCTTGTCAGTGTGGAACATTATCTGCCATGCCAAAAGCTCATCCTGCTAACCATCACACATCTCTCCTGAAGAGTCATCTGGTTTGCTTTTAGGATGATAAATACTCCGTAATGTGAAATTGGGGCTCTTGTCCTAAACTCCCACAGCCATAACCATTTCCATCAAATTATTATTTGCAGCTTTTGTAACACACATAATTTGTAAATGTGCTAGTAGGCCTACAGCACACTGACCTAGATGTGCTTCATGCACAGATTAAAGTAAAATCAAATGTATCCACCTATTGTTCCACAAAGTAAGACTCTGAACAAGCTGATGGGAATGCACTATACATAGGGATGGCCTCTGTGTTTTGAAATGAAACATGTATATAAATAAAGCTATTTTCATTCATTGTGTACAGTATGTGTCTGTCACTTCTTCACAGGTTTTGTTCTGCACCCATATGGACGCTTAACCACCAGAGGGAGTCAGTTTAATAATCCAATTGTTGCGTTGCAACAGCATCTGCTCTGCTCCCACACAGAGGCACTCGATGTTCTTGTCACAAACTAGTGTGATGAATGATTAATATCTCAAACAGCAATGAAACGCAGTAAAAAAGGATTCCCTAAATCAATGCCTCTTTTTAGGTCTTCGAAGTAAGTAGTTCAAAACGGACAGAATACATTTGAGGTAACTCACACACCATTACGACTCCTGTAAGTAAAAGCAAATGAAATAAGAAAAAAGTCAGTTAAAACGCGTTTATTCAAGCGAGGTAGGGAATGATAGTACGTGAGTTTAGAATGATAAGGTTCTATCTCCGTTTAGGGCAGTTCAGATATTGAGCGTCAAAGTTTTTAAATTCCATTATGTTTTGTGAGATGGAACC